>NW_026000101.1:23786693-23840640 GCF_001458135.2 Marmota marmota marmota
GGGCTCCTAGCCCCGGGCCAGGGAAGTTCCGGGAGCCGGAACTCGGCCGCTCCGTGCTCGGTGTAAGCTCCTATAAGAATAGGCTCCAAGTAGCAGTCCCCACGGGCTCAGTTCCGGGAGCCGGAATTCGGCCGCTTAGTGCTTGGTGTATGCTCTGATAGGAGCAGGGTCCAAGAAGCAGCCTCCGCAGGCTCCGCAGCCCTGGGCTGACTCATTTATCCTTAACCACCAGACTGTAAGATTCAAGGACCAACAGACAGAACACAGGGGAAGCCATCCTCTCCACGGGTGGTGTAGCTGGCAGAGGAGGGTCACCTCTATCCCCAGTGTAGTTCAGGTTAGTCTTCCAAGGACTTTTTCTGTCGTTCTTATTGCAGGAAATTCAGTTCTTCAGATGACCACATTTCTATCATGCCCATTCTGTTGGGCAAATAACTTTGGGTCCAGTGACCCCTGAATATGCCAGAGCAGGTGTAGCCGACTCCCTGGCTCAGAGTTCTGAAATATTAGAGTGCATCTGAGCCAACACATTCAAAGGTGAGGGCTGGGACCCAATAGCCTACATTTTAAACATGTAACTCAAGTGATCTTGGTCTTCCTTCATTTCTGAGGGTTCCCAGGAGACCCAGTGGCAATTCTATAGTTAGTCAGTAGACAGATGGCTCAGGATGAATAGGAGTTTTTTGGTTTTTGTTTTAAATTCAGCAGCCACCATTCTACTAGAGTCCTGAGGACTTTGAGGTCAAAAGAAGAAAAGTGAAAGAGAAAAAGGATAAATGGGAGGCAGTGCTGGGAAAAGAGTATAGGAAGAGTCAAACCCATAAATATTTGCTAAGAAGCAAGAGATCAAAATGAGTGCCATACGAGTAAGCAGAAACAAAGGCAGGTTAGGGAAGGGTCAGGAGGGAAAGGAAGGAGTGGGCTGAACCTCCACCCAAGGGGCACTCCGTGTTTGAACCTGCTTTGATGGACTCACAGTGACTGACAGATGGGTGTGTGGGCTCTGTCATAGCTGGGAGTGAGGCATGAGAATAGCAAATGGTTCAAACTGTTTTGATACAAAGGAAAGGTAACAGATTCAGAGCTCTGGAACAAAGCAGAGACAACAGCTGCTTCCTAACAGTGTGGTAAGGAAAGGTCACTTGAAGGAGGCACCAATTGAGGGTTCCCAGGAGACCCAGTGGCAATTGGGCCTGGAAGGCCAGTGGAGGATCATGGTGAGTGGCAGGCTGGGGAAAGGGCAGGGGGAGAGGTTTTGTCACTGACAAGCACAGTGGGCATTAGGGATCTTCTGAGTTGTCTGATAAAGTCAAACCTGCAGGTTCTTTAAGGTGTAAGTGACTTGGGAACGCGATAGACTCTCCCAACTTCACTAAAGAAGAGAGAATGTTGGTCTAATTTTATAAATTTAGTAAACCTGTGTAAAACTTTGTTGGGGGGAAATATTAGAAAATATTATGTTTCTTTTATAAAAAAAACCACCAGGGGCTTAAAAAACCTGCCTACCTAAAGAGAAGTCAAGTTGGGGTAGTTTCCAAGGGCAGTAAAGCATCTATCTGCCTTGCTCAAGTGTTCAGGAGAGCCGTTGCCCAGTGAGAAGAACATTGGCATGGAGATTCACTTTCAGCCCAGGCCTTTTCTAACTGTGGGCTTAAAAAATTCACTCCACTTTTCTGGGCATTAGGTGTGTTTGGTTTTGTTTTTAACAAAATAAGAGGTTGAATTGAATTAAGTGATGCTTCAAGAGTTCTTTCTGCTGTGAAATCTTATCAGCAACGATTTTGCTGTCAGATTTCCCCAGCAGACACATAAAGATGTTTAGAAGGTCAGAGCATGAGGAGAACTGGTGCATGGTATTTTGTAGGGTTACAAACTGTAAAGAGACAGTGGGACTGGGGTGGACGCATCAGCAGAGACAGCTTGGGAAAGGGTAACTGAAAAGTAGAGTTTTTTTTTTTTTTTTTAAACTATACAGTATGTCTTATGTTGCTTTATTTATTTACTTATTTATTTTTGTTGGTGCATTATAATTATACATAATGATGGAATTTAGTTCCATATTTATATCTACGGTACAAAGTAGAGTTTGCCCTAAAGGAAATATGTTACCTTTTTCTTTTTATATTAGGGAAAAAAATCCTTAAGCTAATTCATTTCTTCTCCATTATTTTTTCCTTCAAAGTATATTTTTAAAACTTATTTTTAAACAAAGTACACAGGTAAAAGTCTTTGTAGCACCATGCAAAGGTCTATACAAAGGATTCATCCTGAGTTTTTAAACATTGTTTTAAGGTTGGGCATGCTTCCAAAGGAGCTGACTTTTCACTGAATGCTGCAAAAGGAAAATATGCCAGCTGTTTACACTGACCTGGGAAACAGCATGTCCAGTAGCTGTGGTGGTTGTTTGAGTCCAGTAGCTATTTTCTGAGAATGTTTCTTATGTAGATCATGTCTCATCATGATTATGGAGGTAAGGTACTTTCAGCAGGAGGAAGCACTGTTTATCTGTGTTGTATTTGATTAGCAGTCATTTTTATTTTATTTTATTTTATTTTTATTGGTTGTTCAAAACATTACAGAGCTCTTGACATGTCATATTTCATACATTAGATTCAAGTTGGTTATGAACTCCCAATTTTACCCCAAATACTAATAGGGCATTATGTAAAAATTAGCAGTCATTTAGATGAACATTTTAACCACAAAGGTTCTTGACCTTCTGTTCCTGTCAGTCCTGCCTTAGTTCCTAGTGCTGCAATGAAGTCTACTCACAGACTGTTGAAGGGACTAGCCATGTGGGCACAAGAACACAGTGTAGTGTGAGGTCATGGGGTTTGCATGTCAGAGATGCATGCAAGATACAGAAGGCACAGGACTGAGATGATTTGCTATTTCCTCCTTCGTTCTCTACCTCCTCCCTCCTACCATGGGTTGAAATTGAACCAGGAAGAAGTTTGATGAAATTGAAACTGGGCAAGGGAGAAGCCTTATCTGGGTGGCTGGAAAGTTTTTAAATTCCTTGTAGAGCACACTTCTGATATCATGTGTCCTGGATGGTAGCCACATACGGGAACAGGGGACTGCCAGGCCAAAGCTCACTCTCAGATACGAGGTGCTCTGTTTTAAGTTGTCTCACTCTTTGTGCCAGCAGTTGGGCAGCATCTGGGCTAAATGCACCCTATGACTGGAGTCTCTCCCAGGCCTTCCTAGTGTGTAGCCTCAGACCTTCTGCAGTGAATGAGTTATGTCTTGAGCAGGGTTCTTTAAGAACTGCTGTCACAAGTCTCTGCAACAACAACAACAACAACAAAGCCCCCAAACAGCTAACTTTTTACTGCTTTGCACTGGCAAGCCAGTCTGCACAATCTCTTACAGGGTTTCCAAGAGGGATGCCCAAAAAACAAGTATTGTTACTCTTCTATAAATAGCTTTAAGAAGTTGATTAAAACAAAACCACAAAAACAAACATTGACTTTACTTCTTCTAGAAGCCAGAATGGAGGATATAGCCATAGGTCTGTAGCAAATGGGTCTGTTAACTCTAACCCCAAAATGTACCCACCTTTTTTTTTTCCATTCAGTACTGGAGAACTCAGGCCTCCTCCATTCACAGGGATAGGAAATTGAGGAAGCAGCAAATAGCATACTACTCTCAGAGGAAAAAAGGGAAAGCTAAACCATTTGAGCATGTTCAAGTTATTCTTGAATTTATCAGTTAGATAAATTAGTTCCTTTTCTTCTCCTGGGACAACATTAGTAAAAGGACAAAGATAATCCAGTACTGTGCTTAGGAAAACTCTTCCTCATAAAGATCAGGCATGGGGAAATGATGCTTCACTCATACAGATTCCGAGATATTGTACATTGTGAGGCTCAGGTGCTAAGGTCTTGTGGGGAAGAAGTCAAAGATTAGACCTAATAATGATGGTTGGGAATCCCCATTGTTCATGAAGCCTGAAACCCGATAATATGAGAAATATGGATCAATAAACTTAATACTTGATGTTTGCCTGTCTTTAGTTATATTACCTCACTTGTCCCCCAAATATACTGTTGGTAGTAATGCCTCATTTAGCCACCTAGCCTTAGAGGGAATGAGTTGATGGCCAGACCATGGACTTAAGCCCACGTATTGTGGCTCTAAAGGTAGGATATTTTCTAGTCTCTAAGGTGGGCACAGGGTTTGCCATTGCTCCTTTGACTCATTTTTATTTCAAACTTTTTGTTTTACTTGTGAATATCTTTCCAAGGGTAGAGCTGATAGCATCATTAATTACTTGTCTTAGTTTTTATCTGTTTTATTTCTTTTTTGGGGAAAATACTGGGGATTGATCTCAGGGACACTCAACCACTGAGCCACATCCCCAACCCTTATTTGTATTTTATTTAGAGATAGGGTCTTACTGAGTTGCTTAGCACCTTGCTGTTATTGAAGTTGACTTTGAACTTGAGGTCCTCCTGCCCCAGCCTCCAGAATCACTGGGGATTATAGGTATGTGCCACAGTTCCTATTTGCATCTAGACAGTGTGAAAAGCTCTGAGGTAGATACTCGTGGCTGGTCTGTTCTCTCTGAGAGTTTCTAAGGATGTAGCCTTAATCCTCCAGCAAGATGTCTATATTCCTGGTAACTTTGTAAATAGTTTAAAAAGTTATTCCTCATATTAGAATACAGAGATTATATCTGGAGTATAACCTAATGTGTATGCTAACAGTAGAGCATTTTAAACTTTAGCATGACAAGATTTGGTGCTTCATTCTGAAAAGCATTGAGGAATTAGTGGGAGAACTTGAGAGATATAATTTGGTATGGTATATCCAAATTCATGAAATAAAGCATGTACACTAGATTTTATTACATGCAGAAAAAAATACTGGAATGCCCTAAATGATTTATAAATGCTGGGGAATGCTGACTTACCATCAGATCACTAAGATTAATATTAGTTCTCTTTGGTACCAGTCACCATACCAACCACATAGTTGTTTTCCATTTACCAAGTGTTTTTACAGGCCTGATCTCTATTAGTTTTCACAACAACCTTGAGACATAAGCATCACTATCTTGAAAGAAGACAAAATTGAGGATAGTAAAGGGTGTTTGGTCCAAAAATGTTACCAACTGAAGTCATTGTCAGGATTTGAATTCAAGTCTTCTGACTCCAGACCACAAAAGTTCAAGAAAGATGTCTTCTGACATAGGGCTATGTCTGTTTTGCTCCTGTTTCCTTCCCTGACCCCCTTAGATGTGTCCCAGAACTTCTCTGGTCCTATCTTTTTTTGAATCATCCAACTGTCTAAAGAGGCAGTGTGAAGAGGTTTGGAGTCAGCTGAGCTATTAACTGCTTCTATGACCTCGAACAAAGTTTTTATCTTACTGTCAGTTGAAGTGTAAAATAGGGATAATAATACCTATGCATAACATTGTGAAGACTGAAATAAATAGCAAGTCCTCAATAAATGTCAGTTTATACTGTTACTATTATATAATTAGGTTGAATAGAATTTTAAGCATCCTAAGATAGAATCTGAGTAGCTGTTTGGTTTCTCGAGAATCTGATTTTCTGTTAAAACTTTCACAATCATGAAATCCAAATGATGAAGATGGGATAGCAACATTCCCCCCTCCCCCAGTACCTATGTGCCAAACATTTTACATATAACCTCTTGAATTCTCATAGCAACCCTGCAGAAGCTGTGTTTGTGGTCACTGGGCTTGATTGGCTCTAAGTTTTGCTTGTGATTAGTGTCAATTTTAACCATCCCTGATTCCCGAAAGCTTAAAATTGTACACTTTTGAAAACTATAACTCTATTTTCCAATTTCCAATCTGCCAGCCCATTTTGGCTTCTTCATCTCCGTGCAAAGTTCTCTCAGTGTGTCACACATAAGCTCCCCTAGAGCCAGGGATAAAAAAAATTCCAGCCTCTGTGTCTCAAATTCACTCAGAATGCTAAGGGTAAATCAGTCTGTTGACGGTTATAGGAACCAATTTCCTTGAATTCAAACATTTTTCCTTTAAAGTAAAACTTTTCCAAGAATGTTTGGTCATACCCTATCTCAAAGAAACAAGAAAGAAAATGTTAATTGACAATGACCTTTTTCCTGGTATTGGTTGATCTGTCTTAATTCTTTATTTCAGTTGTTATATTAGCATTGTCTCTAGTTCCCTACTCATCTACCTTTCTCCTACCTCACCTGACATAGATATTATGTTTCTCAAATCATGGTTGTTTTTTTTTTAACCACAAAAATGAATATTTTCTAACTGGTCAAAAGATCGGGAAATAATATCACAAATTTCTATTGAATTGAAGAAGTGTTTTACCTTTTCTCTTGTTCCTTTTAAAATGTTGATAAAATTATTAAAATGTCTATTATAAAGATTAAATGGGTCAACTGAGCTCTTATAATAATTTTGCCTTCACTATCTATTTTTAAAACTGTGGTAAGGTTAGATCAATCCTATCCCAAGTTTGGGCCAAAGATTCTCCGTTGTCCTTATTGCTAGCAAACCAAGCCAGTCTGTACTGGTATCTAAAAAGCCTTTAAGAGAACATTTATTTTCTTTTTTTAAGAAAAAGAAAAAAAATCTTAAAAGGTATTTCTTTCTTTTATGGATTGTGAGTATGTGGTGTCATTAAAACACACCAAGTAAATTCCTCTCTTTCCTTATCTTCTGCCCTTTCTACTCTTGCTACTTATATGATTTGTATATGAGATCCTTATATGGTTTGTATATGAGACATTCCCCCAAAAGCTCCTGGGTTAATGTAAGAATATTCAGAAGTGAAGTGATTAGATCATGAGAGCTGTAACCTAATCAGTCCATCCTAATTTAAGTATCTAAAAAGTTACCACTAACTGGGTGGTAACTATTGGCAGGTGGGTCATGGCTGAAAGGGGTGGGTCACTGGGAATATACCCTGAAAGGGTTCATTTTCCCTGAGGTCTCTTACTTTTCATCACTCTTTGCTTCCTGGCCATCATGAATGGAGCAACTTCCCTCTATCACACCCTTCCACCATGATGTTCTGCCTCAGCTTGGGCCCAGAGCAATGGAGTCAGCCCACCATGGACTGAACCTCTGAAACCATGGGCCACAGTAACCTTTTTTTCTTTTAAATTGTTCTAGTCAGGTATTTTGGCCACTGTGATGAAAATCTGACTAACACAAAAATTGGTATCAAGAGTGGGATCATTGCCATGACTAACCTGACCCTGTGGTTCAGCAGCCTTTGGATCTGGTTTGTAGAAACAGTTTAGAAAAGTTTGGAAATGCAGGCTGGGGAAGCCTTAGAATGTGGTTAGCGGAGTTTAGTGGGCAATTCTACTTGGAGCTTAAATGACTAGAATGCTAATAGGAATGCTGACAGTAAAGATTGTGCTCATTGTGAGGTTTCAGAGGGGAATGAGGATTCTATTATGAATTGGACTAGAAGACATTTGTGTTGTTTTCTAGCAAAAGAATTGTCTATATTTTGACCATGTGCTGCAACTTTGTGTGAGGCCAAAGGTGATGGACTAATTAATCTAATGGAGAAAATTTCAAGGCAGTACATTATTCAGTCAGTGTCATGAGTATTGCTAACAGCTTTTAGTCAGGTTTACTGGAATAATTGGGAGCAGAAAGCAGAGGAGAATTTTAAAATTGCAGTTTGGCCAGAAAAATAGTGCCTGTAAAACTGATGACAAGGGAAGGTTTATTGTTGAAGATGTTACCACCACTAAAGAGAAGTCAAGTACTTTGCACAGAAATAATAGAAAAGATGACTTGAGGCTCAAGGGTTTAAAAGCAAAAACTCCTTTAAGAGACCATGGGGTGGGGTGGGGTTGTGGCTCAGCTGTAGAGTGCTCGCCTAGCATGTGCAAGGCACTGGGTTCAATTCTCAGCAATATATCTATATCTATATCTATATATTGAAATCAGCTAGTAAGGGGTCTTAGGGAGTTGTTTCCCCTTGTTCAGTCACCTACGCACTCAGAGGCCACTTTAGCCATGATGCCATGAGGCCTAACTATTGGGACAGCTGAGTTCAGTCCTTGGTGCTAGCCACATGGTGCTGATTCTGCAGGGATGCAGAAGGTTGGAGTTAAGGAGTCATGGAGATTTCCTTGGAGATTTCAGTGGCAGGCCTGGAAAGCCAGACAAAGTATAGCAAAATCGGAGTCCCTGGGGGTGCTCCCCAGGTGGGATGCATGAAGCTGTGAATGTGAAGCCAAAACTGGAATGGAGACTCTAGGAATTAAAAGATGCCAGTAATGTGGACTGTCTTCTGAGAAAAGATGCTGGCTATGGAAAGAGCCAGGCTGAGAAAGGTCATGAATGCTGGGCCAAAGGAGCAGGGCTGCTTAGGTCTTACAGGCATGTGACCTAAATGCTGTATGCAGAGTTACAGGACCCATTTGCCTGGCTGGGTTTTGATTTTGTTTTGGTTCTATCCCTTCCTTTCATGCCCCTATTCTCCCTTTTGGAATGGAAATGTTTACTCTGTGCCATGACATACTGTATGCATGTAACTTGCTTTTGATCATTACAAAGGCTCACAGCCAAAAGTTTGCCTTGAGTCTCAGATGAGACTTTGGAATTAGAATTTTGGGAAACACTGGAACTATTAAGACTGTGGAACTCTTGGAGATCAACTAAATGCCTTTTGCATTGTGAGGTAGACATGAACTTCTGGGGACTAGGGGCAGAATGTTACAGTTTGGATATGAGGTGTCCCTCAAAAGTCCTAGGTTAATGAAAGAATATTAAAAAATGAAATGATTAGTTTATGAGACCTGTAGCCTAATCAGTCCTTCCTAGTTTAAGTGAACTAACTAGGCAGTAACAGGCCAGTGGGGTGTGGCTAGAAGAGGTGGGTCACTGTGTACATGCCCTCGAAGGGTTCCTCTTCCCTGCAGCCCCTTCCCTTCTCTCTGCCTCCTGGCCACCATGAGTGGAGCAGCTTCCCTTCATGACACCCTTCCACCGTGATATTCTGCCTTGGGCCCAGAGCAATGGAGTTGGCCTGCCGTGGACTGAACCTCTAAAACTGAGCAAAAATAAATTTTTCCTCCTCTAAATTGTTCTGGTCTGGCGTTTTGGTCATAGCAATGCAGATGTGAGTAACAGTCCTCCTCTGGTGATGTTTCTGAATCTAGGACATGGTAAATTATTATGAGTCTTTGCCAAAACTACCTATGCCTTCACCCATTTCTGCTATTGCTGTTGCAGTAGCATGTAAGTGGCATGCAATATTTTCATTTTTGGAATACTTACTCATACTTTTAATGCTAGAATGTTTGCATTCATCGCAAATAAAGAAGCAGATGAGACAGCGAGCATGCAACTCAGTTGGGTATTGAAGAGCTAGAAGATGATGGGGAGTGAGGGTCAAGATTCACACTTGTGTAGGGCTGCACCTGTTCCTCCTAACTTCGTCTGTGTTTAGAAATAACATGGGTATTTTGAAACTCTGAAATTGTGCATGTCTTTAAAGATTCAGGCAGCCCTGTTTCCCCCAACTGATTTAACAAAGTGCAACGATGCAGCAGCTCTAAGTTGAGGAGGTGGTTAGTTGGGGGAAAAGAAAGTAAAACTGCTTATCAGACAGGAATCTTCTTCAATTTGGGGGTTGTCTCGTCAGCAAATATAGCATCTACTGAGATTAGGAGATAAAACAGTGCACAAGGGTGGACAGAATGGCAGCGTTAGGCACATCCTTTAAGAAGAGCATGGGGTAGTCAGATGATGTTCATTTTATTCGCACACACACAACTCTAAAATAAAAACTTAATCTACTTTAATTCGATATTTGAGGTGTAGGTGGAAAGTTCCAAGGACTATTCTAGGCATAAAGAGAAAAAAGAGGGGGAGGATGAGAAATCACAGTTGTCATTCTTTGGTTCTGAAGAACAAGAATTTTAGATAACATAGAGGAAAGGAGTAGTCCCTTTGAAAGGGAGATGGACTTGTTCCTTCAGGGGGTGGGCATGTAGCTGCAGAGCAGCCCAGAAGTTTGCATATCCAGACTCAGTGAGTTGGCCGTGAGCTTCAGGTTGAAGTAGAATCATCAAATAACTATACACAGGAGGTCTGATTTGGTTTCACTTTTGTGGTTTCACTTTAATGTAAAGTATTCTTTATCCACTGTCTTTTATTAATTCATTCAGCAAATATTCAGTGAAATTGGCTCTGTGCCAGCATTGTTCCTGCTCCTGGGGGCTCTGATCACAAAGATGACATTGTACCTTCTTTGTGTAGGGTGTTTCTGGGGCTTTTATTTATTCTCACAGTACTGGGGATTGAACCCAGGAGCTGTACCACTGAGCTATATCCTCAGCCCTTATTATTTTGAAACAGTCTTTGCTAAGTTATCCAGGTTGGACTTGAACTTGTGGTTCTCCTGCCTCAACCTCCCAAGTCCCTGAGATTACAAAGGCATGCACCACTGCACTGGCTGGGGAATTTCTCTTATGATCTTCTTGTAGTGAATTGCTGTGCCAGCTGGTCCTTCCCCACAGATGAGATTTTGAACTTTTTTTCCTCCACCATGGGTCAACTTTGGTCCCTGTTGTTCCTGGTCCTTTTTACCCTTTCTGCTCCACCAAGGTGTCTCAGAGGTGGTCACAGCTGGAGAAGATGGAGTTCTCCGGAGTGAGTGGGAGTTGTTTCATTTCTTCCTTATCCTTGGCAAGGACTCTGATTTTCAGCTAATGAGGCAGAAGACATCAATAGGAAAAGAAAAATAAGAACTTATGTTGCCAACGTTGCTTAGTTACCTCATCAACATTCCCTTGTAGCCTGGCTGAATTCTCTCGGCATATTTTGTAGTGCATTATACTTTATCGCTAAAATTGACCTATTAAGCATAAAATATGGAGAATGCATGGAGCTTCTGTCAGTTTTATGTTGTTTATTTGGACTTCCGTTTTCTCTTTCCTAAGAACTTACTTCTTGTTGTCTTTTTCATTCCTAACCTAAGTAATAAGCCCAGAGAGTCATGCTGGTGGTATCCATGGTATCCACTCTAGTGCATTAAGATTATAGCATTAAAAAGCAAAATCTCAGCTTCACCTCAACTCTAGACACAAAATTATGAACTCTTCATAGACAGGACCCAAATATTAATTAATTAACCCTGTGTCCTTAGTGCTTAACCCTGGCAAATAAAAGGTCTTTAGTAGATGTTTATTGTTTGAATGAGCAATTAGTTTCAAATATTTCTTGAGAATCAGCCTTTTAATAGGTACTGTTCCTAACAAAATTTGCTTAGATTTTGTACCCAGGGTGCAAAACTTAGAACTTTTCATTTTCTTTCTGGACACTAGACAAGGACAGAGAATAATCACTGTGTTGTTGCTAGTGCTACATTTTACTGAGCCCAAGAAACTTCTACACATGCGACTGCAGTAGCAGCAGCTGCTTCCCATCTGGCATTATGAAAAGGTATACACTGGGGACTTCTAGGTGCTGGGTGCTGTGCTATCCAAATCGATCCAGATCAAAAAACCGGGGTCATTGTCACCATCTGCCAAGGCAGTTGTATTCACAACAGTGAGTCTCTCTTCACCCCCTCCCACCAATTATATGCACATTCAACTGAAGAGTTGAAGCAAACTGTCAGCAAAACAACTGAAAGTTTATTTGTTTATTCCAGCCAGGCATCCCTCCAACCGCAGGCTTCTCAAAGCATATTCTTCTAAGACTTTGTTAAAGTGCACATTTAGATCTACTAGGTCTGGGGTGCAGCCTGAGAGTGCATTTCTAACAAAATCCTTTAGTTAGGTCAGGCCTTGATACTTAAAGTGTCATCCATGGACCAATAGATTTGGCATCACCTGGGAGCTTGTTAGAAATGTGGACTTTTAGCTGCCATCCAGACCAGTTGAATCAGAACCTTCATTTTAACAGGAGTCTCACATTAACATGTGACAAACATTGCTCTAACCATTTAGTTAGCGGACAGAATCAATCACAGATAGGGACCCAGTTGGGATAGGGGATGGAAAGTAAGGCCAGGAGTGCTCGCTGTTCCCTTTTTCATTTCAAACTCTACGCCTGACACTTAGCACAAGATACAAATGATGCCTCTTTGTTCAGTCATTTGGTGGCATGATGAATCTATTCTTACCCATCCTGATTGCTGTTGTCTTTAAGCATGGGGGCCCACCTGACCAACCATTTCCCTAAGAACTTCCTTGTAGAGGAAAAGGTTTCCCCAGAAGAGACAACCTTATGACCAGCCACATCAGAATGATTCACAGGTTCAATCCAGCACTAGGAGATCAGAGCTTCTATGTGCTCATCTATAGAATGGGGATGATGATACTGCCCATTCTGGTTTCCCTTATAGCCTTATTTGTGAGGAAATTGAAAACAGGAGCAGGAACTTTGAAAACATAAGGTTCATGAGGTGAAAACTGCTTTAGTGAGAAACCTTCATGTGTGTTTCAGTGACAGAGATATGGGTTCAAAATTTAGCCTTACCATCTCATAACCTTGTGATTCCTAGCAATTATTCCATCTAGTTGAACCTCAATTTAAAAAAAAATGGTCATAACTTCAACCATATAATGTGTGGGGAGGATCAGGAATGTTAGTGATATATGTGGAATTTAATAAATGGTGGCCAAGAGCTACAGTTAAGAGACTTAGCTGGGAAATAAGCCTTCAAAGATGTCTTTTCCCCCAAGGAAGCCTGTTAAATGGAGACAAAATGAGAAGGTCATTTTAAAGCTGGTTAAGTTTTGGGTAAACACCCATCCAGTTCAAGAGACTGATATCTTGAAGTTTGTTTTTTAAGTATGTCTAGAAGAAAAAAATCTCTAAATTTCAAACAAGATTTAACATTAAAAAATATATATATTTCTGAGTACCAGCCACTGAAAGATTTTGAGGATTTGCCATGATTATTCTGTCCCATTCACATGCTCCTATCTGAGGTGACAAATAGACTTTGTGGTGTGCACGAGAACCTGGCACATGTAATGGTGTCCACACAAGTGGACACTCCAGGCAGAATCATATAA
The DNA here is from genome assembly GCF_001458135.2 of Marmota marmota marmota. Classification (NCBI taxonomy): domain Eukaryota; kingdom Metazoa; phylum Chordata; class Mammalia; order Rodentia; family Sciuridae; genus Marmota; species Marmota marmota. The sequence goes on from NW_026000101.1 coordinate 23,799,708, forward strand.
AGCCATGAAAGAAGATGCTCTGAGGGCCGTGGGAATGGATGGTACCCTCATTATCAGAATAAGAGAACAGCCAGTCCTCTTTACTGGAGACGTTGGAAAGGCAGCTGCTGGGTTGTGACTGCTTCACTCTCAGCAATTAAGCATTGGAGACATAGAGGGACTATTGTCTTTTTTTTTTTTTTTTTAAATCCTCACCATTCTCTCTCTATCTTCCCAACCTCTAGCTCACCCTTTTATTTTGGAAATGCCCTTTTAAGACCCTCCATTTTTCTCAGGCCTGTTTTCAAGCAGGCTAAGCTTTTGGGAAGTTATTCTTTTGGGCTGAGATTGCCCCTTCCTTTCCCTAGAGTCCACAGCACTTTCCCTGGAGTGTGATTTTACAGACTGCCTCAGGCAGTGAGCCTTGTGACCTGCTTTTCCACATGGATCTCTTTGTTGGGGGAGGCACTGAATGCTCAATGACTTTGAGAAGGAGAGAAAAGAACCACCTCCCAGATAGGGTATTTCAGTGAAAAGCAAGATGGCAGGGTGGGGAGAGAGGAAGTGAGCAGGCAGAGAGAGCTGCAGGGAGCCACTCAGCAGTCTGGCCAGCAGTTCTGAGCAAAGAGCAGCATCTGTAGGAGGGAATGGAGATTTCTCAGGAATATTTTTTTGCCTTAATAACTTAAGATCAAATGCATCACAAAGCCACGTTTGATTATGGGACAACAGAATCCATTCCAGGTGGGAATAAAGCAGTTCAGTGGGATTGTGCTTCAAGTCCTTTTAAATAGATTCCATGATGGGCTCTTCTGAATCTGTTAAGAGTATGACCTGTGGGTGGGAGCTCTCACCTCCAGCACTTTAAACTAGTAGTCTTTGGGGGGAATGTGTGAATAAAAGGTAAAAAGAGATAAAGCTCTGGCTAAAGGGAGATTCATGAACCAGCAGGTTGAAGGCAGGTTGAAAGATATCACTTTACATGGAAAAATGAGAATTCATACTCCATTTGAATCAAATGTATGATATGTCAAGATCTTTGTATTGTCATGAGCAACTAATAAAAAAAAAGATAGATATCACTTTTTATAAAATCAGATCACATGGAAAGAGCATTTCCTAGGGGTCAATGAAAGAATTTCAATCCCAACTCTGTCCTCTACTAGTTGTAGAACCTCGTTAGGCAAGTAATTTTATTTCTTAGAGATCCAGGAAGAAGAATACCTGCTCTAAATTTATTGTAGCTGCTATAAATCGATAAACTTCACTTAATTTTTTGAGGGTCAAATGAGACAATTGGAGAAGAGAACCTTGAATACTTAAAAGTTGTTCCATCCAATATGGTAGCCAGTAGCCACATGTGCCTGTTTACATTTAAACTAATTAAGATGCAGTAAAAAGTAACACAGCCACAATCCAATTACTCATTAGACACATGTGACTATTGGCTATACCGTATTGCACAAATATATATATATGTGTGTGTGTGTGTGTGTAACATTTGCACACTATCATTGAAAGTTCTATTGGACAACTGTGTGGCAAAGTGCTAGCTAGGCTATGATATTAAGAATATAAAAAAGTGGCATATTGTAGGGGTGACATCCTGTCATAATTAAGAATTGTTGGAGAAAAACAAAATTCACTCAAGTTAGCTGAATTAAAATAAGGGATTTATTTGACTAATGTAGGAAAAACAAATGGATCCCAAAGGCAGGAAGCACAGCTAAGCTTCAAGAGGATTTAGAACCACTTCCTAGATTATTTGAGACTAAAGAAACCACTTTTCCTTTCTCATTGTCTGTCTCCTTTTTCTCTTCTCCCTAAGTCCTTTTGATCTTTCATCTGTTTCTCTGAGTGTTAATAACTATTTCTCTCACCACCTCCTCCCCCTCTTCCTTCCTTCTCTTCTCTGTTTTCTTCCTCTTTGGTTTTACAGTTCATCTTTCTCAACTTCACTACACATGGTCCAAATAGGGCTCAACCAGACCCAGTTTTCATTACCTTTCATGAATCATATCCAACAAAAGTTGGAATTTGGAATTTGTAATTTGATTCCAAATTCCCTGGAGAGAAATTCTGATTAGCCAGCTAGGTGAGATACCCACTCCTGCTCTGATCATCTCTTCCTGGAAAAGGAGGAGTAATGATATACTTACTCAGGAGGGGCAATGGAGGAAGCTCTGAAAAGGAGACTATAAAGGTCATTGGCCCACACACTTGCCCTTGCTACCTTAGAGAGGCCCATTGAGCTGTGATCACCCAGAGAAGAGCCAGTAGAGATTTGACAAAGGTGGAGAAGGAAGAAAGTGATGCCTTTTCTTCTATAGTCATTTGTATGGTTCACTGCACCAGTGCAGATTTACAGGTTTAACTTCCTGTCTATATACCTAAATAGAAGCCCCACAGCCAGGAAATGGTGCCTAAGCCTCTGTTCATTCATCGGTTCTTCCTTCCTTCCCTCCTTCTCTCCCCCTTCCTTCCTCCTTTCTTTCTTTCTCTCTTTCCAGGGATTGAACCCAGGGATGCTTAATCAATGAGCCACATACCCAGCCCTTTTTATTTTTAATTTTGAGACAGGGTTTCACTTAGTTGCTTAGGGCCTTGCTAAGTTGCTGAGGCTGGCTTTGAACTCGTGATCCTCCTGCCTCAGCCTCCTGAGTCACTGGAATTACGGATGTGTACCAACATGCCCTGCTCTGTCATTTCTTAAATGCAAACAGACCACTCACAAATTCCCTTCTCTTCTGCCTTTAGGAAGGAACATGAAGTTCCCTTGGATATCACTGAAGAAGAAGATGGGAGGGGCCATTTAAGAGAGATTATAAGTTGGAGGCTGCAAGGCTGGGGCCAGAAGGCTGGCAGTGGAAAACGCTGTTGAGCTGTGATCTCTCACTGAAAAGTTCCAAGTGCCATTTTGCTTCCTGTAGAAGAAAGGAAGAGAAGGAGGAAACCATGTCTATAGCCCTGAAGCAGGTGTTCAACAAGGACAAGACCTTTCGGCCCAAGAGAAAATTTGAACCCGGCACACAGAGGTTTGAGCTGCACAAGCGGGCTCAGGCGTCCCTCAACTCAGGCGTGGACCTGAAGGCAGCCGTGCAGCTGCCTAGTGGGGAAGACCAGAATGACTGGGTGGCGGTGCATGTGGTGGACTTCTTCAATCGTATCAACCTCATCTATGGCACCATCTGTGAATTCTGTACCGAGCAGACCTGCCCTGTGATGTCAGGGGGCCCCAAATATGAGTATCGGTGGCAGGATGACCTTAAGTATAAGAAACCAACTGCATTGCCAGCTCCCCAGTACATGAACCTTCTTATGGATTGGATTGAGGTCCAGATCAATAATGAGGATATATTTCCAACATGTGTGGGTAAGTCCACGACCAGCTTCTCAGGCTTTATTTGTTTATTTTTTTGATATTATCCCCACACAAGCTCAAAAAGTGTGCAGAAGGGGATTCTCCCTAGCTGCCTCTGATGCTGGACAATACCCATGGCAGTATTTCCCCCAATTCTATTTTTATCTTTTCTTTTTTTCTGATTGGAGATTGAACCCAGGGGCACTGAGTCATATCCCCAGCCCTTTTTAGCTTTGGTTTTGAGATAGGGTCTCACTAAGTTGCATAGGGCCTCACTAAATTGCTGAAGATGGCCTTGAACTTGTGATCCTTCTGCCTCAGCCTCTCAAGTCACTGGGATTACGGCACTCACCATGATGCCCAGCTTCTCAAATTCTATCAGTCATATACCTGTATTTTTTTTTCTCCATACCTAAGAACCTTATTGAAATTTTAAAAAATCATTTATGAAGCACTGACGATTATTTTGTGGCCCCCAGAACATTGATCCAATGTTAGATTTGATCTTGTTGGCTTTCTTAGGACTAGACTCCACACTTACCCAGTTATTTTGGTAAGATTTTTGTTTCTTGATTGATTGACTACTTAAGGTTATATTGACTCTGGTGCATTACTGGCAATATTTATCTTTTAGGATTAATAAGCTCCAGTGTGGGAATCCATGAATTTGTTTGGGGAGCAAACAAATAGGGGTTCACATTTTGGGGAAATGAAGATCCTGGCATTCTGCTCCTTCTCCTATCATAACTTATTAATTCCAAACTGCACTGTTAACTCCAACCCTTGCATAGCTGCTGGACCTGCCAGAACTCTTGAAATGCAAATGCTTTGGTTTGTTTTGTACTATAAGCCATGAAACTTAAGAGGAAGGACCAAACCTTCTCTGTCTCTTGTATTTCTTTCTGCTGTGGAACATTGGTGGGCTAAATTTAAAATTCATTGTTTTATTCCTGGGGCTCAACAGGAATGAACAATACTCTACTTCCATTATCATATTTGCAGTGCCTAGTACAGTGTACTGAAGCCTGTGGGGGCTCTCAGGAAATATTTCTGGAATGATTGAATAAATATTGTGCTATTAGAAAGCCTTCTTGAAAAGCTCTGAGATGACTGAGGCATTTTTTTAAAAAGTATTTGAAGCATACTGTTGAAATCACTTTTAGATGGGGGGTGTCCCCATGAGGCATGTGGAAAGTTGAGAAGGGCCACATGGAAGTAATTAAGTTTATACCAAACAAAAAAATGTGTATAAATTGATTGGTGTCGTATGGTACATCTTGAAATATTCAGCACACAAACCAATTTGTCAGAATCCTGTTGCTGTGGCTTTTCCAATTCCCTCTTTATCTCTTGTCTCTCGTAAGCAGGAAGGAGGTGGACTGTATGGTAGTGTGCATAGAGGCACAGAAGGTAGGTTAAAAAAAAAAAAAAAAAAAAAAAAAAACTCCTCTGGGCACCTGGGAGGGATGGGAATTCCTCAGGCTCTTGTCTTTTTGCACTTTCATTGACTGCCAGAGGCTACTTACAGTGCTGGGAGGAATTTTCCTCTTCCAGAAAACTTAGAAACAATGGGCAAAGCTCTGAGCAGAACATATGATAAAAATAAAGATAGATAAATGTGCACAAAGATACCTCCTCTTTGGTCCTTCCCCTGTGCCTGCTCCTGGATACTTTGAACTCTGGGCACTCCTTCTCCCTGGCAGCTGTGGTTACCAGATAGCATTGCTGAACAGGAATTGCAATGAAGAGCCATGTGTGTTACTTGAGAGCAAAGCAGCTTCTGGCTGTCTGCTTGGAAAACAGGGCATCATAGGAGGTTTTAGACTTCGGAGGAAATGGGTGGATGCCTCCATGTCCCCCAGAGTCACTGACTTTGCTTTCTTTTTCTAGACATTTCCTTATTCAGTATGCTCAGGGAACAAGTTGACTCCTCTGTTTCAGTTCTATCCAGTCCGTGGTCCATAGCACACTGGTATTCTGAGAGCTTTTACTATGATTCGCCCACCCCACCCCCATGGAAAAATACATCTGGGAAATACTGAGTGAAATTGATTTCTTTACCACAGGACTTTTAATATGCCACTGTGCATTATAAATTTCCAAGAAGAGAATACTTTAGTATGTGGTGTTTCCTAATTTGACCCAGTATCTTTATTTTAAAAAACAGAAGAAAGATTGTCATCACCTTTTCGGAAACATTAAGCTATATAAGTTAGAGTCATCAAACTTTTATTATGTCAGAATTACTTGGGCCTTCTGTTCAAAATACAAATTCTTGATCCTTCCCTTTAACAACTAAATCAGAATCTCTTAGGTGAGACCTAAAAACCTGTATTTAAAAAAACAAAACAGAGATTTGATAAATTGTGTATAAAGGTGTATTAAGAATTGCAATGCAAAAAAATTAGGAATGTAATGCACTCTATTGTGATGTAAGTAAGAAATAATAAAAAATAAATTAATTTAAAAAAAGGAAAAAAGAAAAAACAAAACACAGCAAAAAACACTTGGATTGTGCAGAGGGGAGGGAGGGAAGGGATGGGGTAGTGGGGATGGGAAGGTCAGTAGAATGAGACAGACATTATTATGCCATATGCATGTATGATCATATTAGTGGTGTGACTCAGCACCTTGTACAGCCAGAGGAATGAGAAGTTGTGCTCCATTTGTATACAATGTGTCAAAATGCATTTATTGTCATGTGTAATTAATTAGAACAACAACAACAAAAGACTATAGTCACTGTGTTGTACAAGTGATCTCAAGAACTTAATCCTTTTAGCTAACTGAAATTTTGTGTCCCTTGACAAACATCTCCCCAGCTACCCCTTCCCCAACTCCTGGTAGCACCCATTCTACTCTACTCTTACAAATTAAACTTTTTTGGATTTCATATATAAATAAGATCATATGTTATTTGTCTTTCTGAGCCTGACTTTTTTTTTTTACTTAACATAATCTCTAGGTTCATCCATAAATGACAGGATTTTCTTCCTTTCAAAGACTGAATAGTATTCCATTGTGTATATATGCTACATTTTTTTTTATCCATTCATCTACTGGATATATACAACTTTATGCATACACCACGGTTTTCATTATCCACTCATATACCTGTTGGCCATTTGCAAGTCTTGTTTTGAGAAGAGTCTATTCAGACAAATCCTTTGTGTATTTTTATTTATTATTGTTATTTATTTATTTATTTCGTACTGGGGATTGAATCCAGGGTACTTAACCACTGAGCCACATCCCCAGCCCTTTTTTTAAAAATTTGAGACAGGGTCTCTGCTAAGTTGTTTAGGGACTTGCTAAGTTGCTGAGGTTGGTTTTGGACTTGTGATCCTCATCCTGTGCCCTTCTTAGTTGCTGGGACTACCGGCTCCTTTGGGTAGTTTTAATTGAGTTCTTTCTTTCTTTTTCTTTTTTTTGGTGGTGCTGGGTATTGAACCCAGGGCCTTGTGCATGAAAGGCAAGCACTCTACCAACTGAGCTATATCCCCAGCCCTTTAATTGGGTTATTTCTGATGACCTGTTTGAGTTCCTTATGAACCTTCAGTTTTCATAAACACACACCACTCTTCCATTAATTGTAACCACCCAGAATTCTTGTTCTTCCCTTGGAAGCATTCAGTTTCCTATTCTGGTTTTTGCCCCATGCTCTCTCTATAACCATCCACTTCTCTGTCTAGACAATCCTTGTGCATCCTTGGAGGCCCAGCTGAGAGCTATGTCCTCCATTGAGGCTTTCACCCATTAGAATGTGAACCCCTTAAAATTATAGGAAACGTCCTATGCATTTGAATATCCCAGCACAAAGTCCAGTCCTCTTACCTTATAAATGATTGGATGGATGGACAGGTGGATGCAAAATAATCTTTTCAAGTCCCAATATGTATATGGCACTGATGGACAAAGCAAGTGTAACACATGTCTCTGAATCTCTTTGTCAACATTCCTGGTTACTTTCTGCACCTTGTTTCTACCTTGTTTTGTTTTCTGTTTAGCTTTTCCAAGGTGAAATGTTAGGGGTCGATTAAAAAGGACCAGCATCCCCCATCACTATGAAGATATTCATCAGTATCCCACGTATCTCTGTGATTTGCTCTCAGATGTTGTTGGTGTCTTTTGGACCTACTTTTAGGAGCCACTTTCTCTTCTACACTCCATTTCAGCCTCTTCTTCCTCCCCCTGATTCTAGCCTACTTTTATTCCTTTTGATCTTTGCACTGTCTTGACTCATTATCATGGAAACCATCAAGATGTCTGTCCAGATAACGTTAAAAAGAATTCTAGGCAAACAGCAGATCTCTGGGAGGGCAAGAAACTGGGACTTCTGCTTAGAATTTTCAGCTTTCAATCCTGGGCATCCTTCTGTGTTCCTGCCTGGGGACTGGGAGGGGGGTCAAACTTCACTTCCTTGCCATCCAAGGAATGGAACCGGAAAATACCAACAGCTGTGAAGGCTTCACCCTTAGTTAGGAATTAAAGGATATAAACGGCTGTTGGTCTCTGCCATTGAGACACTAAGAAAGGCTTTCATCTGTTGCTAGATTCAAGTTTAACAAGGAGACCCATGCCGGTCCAGAAGTCCAGCTTTCCCCGATGGGAGAATACCAAACAGATGTGGCTCCCTTGTAAACCACAGTCTCCTCCACTTTCCCTTGAACGCCTAGGGCTTCCTTTGTAAGGAACTCAACAGATGTTTCTGGGAAGTCCTTAAATCAGCGCAAACTTCAGAAGCAAGGGCTATCTCCTGGATTCTCTCTGTAACCACCTTCAGAGATAACAGCCAAGACAGAAAAACAGAAAACCACAGACATTTAAAAAAAAAAAAATTCTGTTGCTGTCTAATTAGAATAAGTTCTGTGTTCTTGCCTCTGGCTTCCCTGTTTTTCTGTTATATAATAAGGTAATATTTTAGTTCTGAAACTCAGGGAAAAAATTGGGTAGAAAGCTTAGAACTTCTCTGACTCATTTGTTTTTCAAAAGTCTTTGGAAAGGAGGAATAAGAACACATAAAACACAATTACATAAGCCCACCCACCTTTGTGTGTGCGTGTTTGTGTTGTTGTTGGTTTGTTTTTTCAATAAAATTGGAGCCAGGAGTGCAGCCCCCTCTTCCCTGCCTCCCCCAAATAGTCTTGTGTCAGGAAAGATCAGGGAAAAGAAGAGGGAAAGTGAATTCACCTCTGTGGAGCCTGCTGAACACTAGACAGTACCTGCTACTTAGTCTTTCTTAATTCCTACAGTAGCTCAAATGGAGTAAAAATGAAGTTAACATTCTGTTTTATCAGTGAGAAAGCTGACGTTTAAACAAGATAAAGGGCTTTCTTACTCTTGCACTGCTACTACAGAATTTAGGAGTCAAGAGTTTGAGTTTAGTCAAAAATCTGTGCTGTCATCACACTCTACTATGGTTCATAGTGTGTATCATTATTTCACAGATCTTCCTTCAATGGTTGGAGGCTTTTCAATGAATGGTTTTAGCTAGATGTGTAGGATGGAGAAATTTTCATTTTTTTCCCCTAGAACTTTTAAATACATGGTTATTGTTTTGGTTTTTGCTCCTCTAAAAAAATCACCACCACAATGCCTCGGGAATGTGTCCAGGTACTGTAACTTCCATGCTCCCTTCTGAGATGGGGCAGAAGATTCCTTAGCCTCATAAAAACCCATTGCTAGTCCACCATTCCCTGCTGCTACTATTCATTCATTCATTCACTCACTCACCCATTCAATGAGTGTTTGCTGTGCAGGATCAGGTCTTGTTTTAGTTACTAACAGAGCAAAGCATCCAGAGTCCCTGTCTTTGAGCAGTTTGTATAATGTCCAGATGGCTAGTTGCTAAAATCACTCTGCACATTTTTCTAACATGAGTAGTTTATCCAGTGGTCAGATGCACTGTGGAAATGGCTGTATCCCTTTGGCAATCTCTCTCATGAGACCACATCTGATTTCATCCTCCTTCAAAATATTGTGGCAAGGAATGTGAGAATGTAAAAATGCCCCTAGGGTTGGGCTTTTCAGACTTGGGATGGTGAAGGGTTCAGTTTATAATTAGCGTGTCTGTTTTAACTTTTAAATTTTCTGCTGTGTGTCTCCCTTATATTTTTAAGTTTAGATATAAATCCATGTAACTCCTACAAGACAAAAATGTGCATTCAAAAAAATGTATTTACAGTATGGTAGAACTAGCACTGTAGACTCATACACAGATTTGGGTTTAATTAATTAGCTCTGCCCTTTATGAGCTACTATGTGATGTTATCTCTAAGTTTCCATTTTTCTGTTTGTTAACTAAGGATTATAATCCTGACTTTATCATGCCATTGTAAGGATTAAATGAGACAATATGAGTGTAAACACATATCACAGAGTTTGAGACATGAGTTACTAAAAATAAATGTATGTTAGTGTTCTCTCCTCCACCCCCAGGCATTTCTATATAACTATTAGACAAAATGCATGGAGACTACTAGACAATTTCTGAATCGTATCTGCAGAATAATAAACTGTATTTCAAGACTCAATAAGATTTTACAAAAAGTATCAGACTTCCTTGCTGAATCACTCTGTGATTGCAATCACAAATTCTTCAGGTTGTCATCTTTCATAGGCTTTGGAAAATTCTACTGTTTCTTTTGGGGATAGACCAAATCTTTGCTTCAGGGATGACCACCTAAATCTTTAGAGAGACAGCCACTAGGATGGGTCTGTATTATTGGTTTTCAAAAGACAAGAGTGCTAAATCTGCTCATGTCCAATATCAAATCAGCTAACCACAGCAAAGAGTGAGTGCAGGTTAGCTAGAGAAGTCGGGGAGTGCCCACTGGTCCCATGTAGGGCAATCTGCTTATTAAAACCAATGTTGGGTAAGGTTACTTGGATTGTAACTCTCAAAAATAGAGTACGTGTCCTCAAACCATTACTGCCAGGAGTAGAGCCCCCTTTTCCCTGCTTCCCCCAAATAGTCTTGTCAACTGGGAAGTGTTTCCAAGGCTCTGGAAACAGGATTTGCTTTTGGAATCTGGTAAATTGTTTGGTTCCTAGGAATTTACTAGTTGGGAGGGCACAAAAGGAATTTTGCCACTTTCTGAATTCATACTACCTTAATATTTTATGTATGGTACATCATTTAACCTGTAAAACAAGTTCATCAGGCAGTGGTAGTATGATTTCCATTTCACAGACCAGAAAAGTGAGACTCAAAAATATAACTTGCCGAGGATCACACAGGCAGCACAGAGAACACAGCTGGGCTCCAAAGCCCTGTTCTCACTACACCAACCTCTCAAGTCCATGATGTTCTTACCCCAGAGTAAGCATTGCCCTTGGATTTCCCCTGCCTATTGCCTCCGTTGTTGAATCCTCTCTAAAGAACATCCTAAGAGAAAACCAGCAGTCACAGGAGGACCTTGAAACAGGCTCCTACATTTGATGCAAATTACTACAGGTGGGAAGTCTAAGACTCTGTGCCTTTCAAGAACTTGCCTCTTCTAAAATCTGGTACTACCCAAGTTTGTTCAGTTGCTTGTTTGTGGAAAACATGCAGAGACAGCTGAATCTACTCCCCTCCCCCAAGCCTCTACCACTGCCACTGGAGAATTGATGGTGCATTGTGGAGGGTCACAACTCTACCCTTATATTGCAACCCAATACTTTAGTGACTTGGTGGCTGAGTTAATGAGGACAGTGTTAAATAACCATCCCTTCTCAACAAATCCCAAGAGATACCTCTGGAAAGAGCCTCCAATATGCTAAGAAGTAGAGCAAAAGACAGTGGAGACAGAGGCTTGAAGACAGTTCTGTAAGTTAAGGCTAATCACCTGCTGTCCCGACTTGCTCTGGGTTCTCCATTACCTGTGCAATGTAATTTTAATGGGCCATATCTCAGGTGACAAGTTGTTACATCTCAGCACCAGCTGGGAAGGGAAATTGGGACATGTAATATTCAGTGGAGGCCAGCAATAAAAAAAAAAAAGGCCATAATTGAGTAGGGAAGGGGGCATCTGCTGCTCCATTAGTGGCTGGTCACTTGTAGCCATGGCATCAACAAAGGCTGAGCCCTGCAAGCTAGTGGTGCTTGGGGAGGCAGGCCAGCTTAGCACCAAGTGTGAAGGGACATAGCAGCAGGGCCCTGACCCCAGAAGCCTTCTCTCTGCTTCCCACCAGTGCCCTGCCTCCCCTTTGGATTGACAGAGTACCTTTGTAGGCCTAGAGAGGTCTTACCTGTAGAGGCCTCTGCAGAGGAAACCATTCTTTAAAACTTCATGCTAATTTCAAATTCTAATTGATAATTCTATCCATGTTTCCCCTCACATAATCAAGTTTTCCCCTTCAGTCTTCTAGTGAAAGGGATGATCTGGGAAGACAAGCCAGTTTGGGAAGGAAGGAGGGGTGCTTAAAGGGAATAGACATACTAGTCCCTGTAAGACCTGAGTGTGATCCTAGTCATCAACTTTTATTAGCAAATGTTTAGTCTCTCTGAGCCTGTTTCCTTGTCTGCAAATGCATTGGAACGTACATACTTGGTGGGACTGTTGAGAGTATTAAATAGCATGCTATATATAGAACACCTGGCACATGTTGGGACATAGAGTGGCTAAGGTTAAAACGTTAGTTTCCTCCATACCACATTGTGTCAGTGTGATGAAGTAGACTCATCAGATGAACGGAACTGAGAAAGGAATGAACCTCGGGGGGAAAATTTGTAATTAGATCAAGCCTTTGCGCATGCAGTTGATCATTCATGTTCCCCTCGTCTTTTGCTCTATCTTGTAGAACCAATGGAAGGAACAGAAACATTGCAGGGATGAGACTGATTTCCCCTGGCATTGACAGCTAGAAGCAGGAAGGGGTGCACAATAGAACTGGAGAGGACATTTCATGTGTGCAGCAAATGTGGCCTACACAAAGCCACTTTCACTTCTTGTTTTTGCTATAGGCGGCAGGACCCAGCTTGACACTGTAGAAAGTAGTTGCTATTGTGTGAATATAAATTAATTGATGCCACTGTATAATGTATATTAAAGAACAAATGTATTCCTGAAAGTCCTGAGGTGGCTGCCTCATTGTGTCACTTGGCCAGTATTTTCAGTTCTCAGGTAAAGTTTAATATTGAAAGAAAGCTTGGCAAAGAATCCTTTTATTATGTGAACACATCTTATAGTGATACATTTAATGGATCCTTTAGAAATTAAGATGCCTTCTCAGGAGACAAACTGATGTCTTAGCTATTTCTAAGGGGGAAAAAATGTTCTTCGACGAAACAGTAGGCTTTTAGTGATTCCCATCACGCTGCCCAGGTCACCAGCACTGGAGAGCAGTGATGATTTAAGGGAGAAGCTCCAGGCAATAATTGGATGTTGGTTTATTGCCCACTTCCTGTGTCACATCCCCTGGCAACCTGCAGGCAATGGCAGGCTCCCACCTGGCTTCTGGTCTAGTTGAAGTGATGGAGCCCTAATGCCTAATGGGACAGCACAAATTGGCCTCAGCACTGGGGGAATCACTAACCCTTCCCTCAACATCATTGTGATTGCCTGGCCTAGCTAGGGAACCTGCCATAGCCACCTGCAGCAGAAGGAAGAGCGTTGTTGAATATTGGAGATTCACTGTTATGGCCATCAGATATGTGGCCATCCCATAGTGGGGAAAAAGAGCTTACCACTAAGGCCAGCTATCTTCCATGTCTCTGAAGAGAAATGTGAGCAAATATGTCAACAATTGGTCCCAGGTCCCAGGACACATCTGAGGGCAGGTAGTATCAAAGCATGTGGAATAATGACCCACTTGATTTCTGTTTTCCAGAATTAGTGTCAAGGTTAAGGGCTCACGTTCAGTTCTGATTTAGATCTTCTCCTTTCCCTGTGTGCTATGTAAACTTGGTGATCCCTGAACCTCTCTGAGACTCTCTCCTTATCTGAAAAGTGGGTAAGAATAATAAAACCTTCTTTGTAAGGTAACGAGAATTAAGTGACATCATGCAAGTCAAGCACTTGGCCTGTTCTTGTTAAGTGCTGAATAAATTTTAGCTTAATTTCCTTTTTATGGTGACATAAAAAGGGAAGACCTCTGATTTATTGTACTTTATACTGCCTGGTTTATAGAATTTTACCTAAAGTATTCTATGTCCATTTATCTCTCGGTTGAAGTAAAAATTGAGAAAAGCCATAGATAATGTCAGTTACTATAATCATGAATTTTTACTATAATTAAGAATTTTTTCCACATCCATTAGGCTATCAACTAATCAAAACTTGAATATCAGCTGAATAGATTCCATAGATTCCATTTTTTGTGTGTAAGGCAGTAATTTCAAAGTTCAAAAAATATAGTTATATTTTAACTAATGTTAATTACCTATTTTGGGGGCAAGCACTGTGTTTGCCCCCAAATATGTATATATATTTTCCTAATCCACACAGTATCCCTGATTGACTATTAGTATTGCTAATCCTATTTTCAAATAAGGAAACAATACATTTTTATTCCCAAAGTCACCTGTATAGTAAGTGGTTGATCCAGGCTTAGCATCCAGACTTGCCTAACTACAAATCTATAGAGCTTTTTTTTAAGCTACATTCAGTGAAATTACGATGTTTCCCCTCTCCAAAAACAGAATAACTTAAAAACAAATAAGATGAAAGCAACGTCTATAACTCTTAAAATGATAGAGATTAAGGAGATAAAACATTTCTTTTCAAGTTGAAAAATTTAGATTGGCTTTTTCAAGTATGTTTCTGTTTAAAGTTCCAATGTGCTTGTGAAAATACCTTCATGATTACCTTGAAAGAGTTCGTCTCCTTTCTTCCCAGTATCCAAGCCCCATTTACAAGTGACATCTAAAAGAATGGAGGGGAAAAAAAGTAGGTTTATGTGGGATACTTTATGTTTTCTTTCTTTTTCTTCCCTACTCCTCAACTTGAGTATGAGTGAAGTAAACGGCAGACATTTCCGTTTACTGGAAACTGAATCAAATCACTAGGGGCATGAGATAAGTACAATGGCTGTGTTCTCTCAGAATATTCTTTCATGGGACGAAATGCTGTGTTTGATTAGTGATTATGCATAAGTGCAAAAAAAGAATGTGTTTCATAATATGCTACTCCTCTTTTAATTATTTAAAGTTGACCATTGACAACTCAATGGAAGAGACCAGACATATGCACATTGGTACCCTGAAGTCCAACCTAGTGCCAATGCTAATGAAATTCTGGGCATGGTCAGGAAGTGTCCTAAAAGCAAACTAAATTGTCACCGTCTTATCAAAAACCCTGGTGGTTGTTCTTGAAGTCTGAGTGCCTGGCTTTTGAGTCAACTCAGAAGAGTGTATAAGAGTAAAAGGTGGTCCAAAGAGTGGCCTCTCTAAAGATGAAGGCACTGAAGAGTTGGGGTGCCTGTTTGGATTAACTTGAACTCCTCAGAAAGAGAAAACAAAAGATGAAATCTGTAAAATCACAGATGTAGTTGATTTTTTCCCCCTGCTAAATCTTAATAATTTTTTTTAACCACTGAACTACATCCCCCAGTTCTTTTCATTTTTTGAGATGGTGTCTTGCTGAGAATCTCATCATTTTGCTAAGACTGGCCTTGAATGTTCAATCCTCCTGCCTCAGCCTCCTAGTCACTGGGATTACAGTCATGTACCAGCACATCCAACTATAACACACCATTTAATGCTTGAAGAGGTTCAGTGTTAGAATGATAAAAGAAAGAGAGAAATAGTTTATGTATATTTGGATGCTTAGGAACTTGGTATTTCCAGAGTGGCGCAGGCTAAAATAATAGGAAGATGGATGACTGATCATTTTAGATAGCAATAAATTCTTCCAAGACAACGTGGACAAAGGGACTTTTAAAGTTCAGATGACAGAGATTTAGAACAGTGGTTCTCAAAACTCTTTTTGGTCTCAGAATCTCTTCCTACTCTTAAAAATTATTGAAAATCCCAGAGATCTTTTGTTTATGTGGGTTATATGTATTAGTAATTATCATATTAGAAATTAAACTTAGGACATTTTAGAAATATTAATTAACTCATTAAAAATAATAAACATAATATATATGTAACAAATAATATCTTTAAATGAAAAATAATTGTATTTCCCAAAACAAAGTAAATTTTTTGAGGAAGAAGAGTGGCATTATATTACCTTTTACAAGTCTCTTTAACTTGTGATTTTATAGTAGACTAAGGGATTCTCACATCTGCTTCTGCACAACAGTGGATTCTGATATGTTGTTTTGCTTCAAGTTCAGGCTCACACCGATATATAGTTGGAAAGGGGAGGACTATGTGTACCTCTGAAAGGACCCCCAGGGATTCATAGCTATGTATCAATTGATGTTGTGAAGAAACCCATGACCTCTCCGACCCAGAGAGAAAGCTCTCCTGAACTTGAATACTTGTTGCCAAAAGGACTCCCAAGGATCCATACATGCTTGGAGGACCCCTGCTATAGATAAAGCAATTGCGGAGGCAGTCCTCTGCACGCAGTATGCACTTGGCAATGTTGATTGAATGAATACAAATTGAGGTTGCATTGAGAATTTCACAGTATGTCTCTGGTTAAAGGTACATCATAGTATCATAGGAATATAAACCTCTTAGAAAGCAAGGTTCAGAGGGCCCATTGATTAGTAGGACATATGCTTTGTGGTATTTATCCAGGAGAGCTGATGACTTTTTACCTCACTCTACCTAGTCACTGCGATGTCCCTATCACACACTCTTGGGGGACCACAAAAAGAAAGATGCTAATTGGTCTCTGAAAAAAAAATTAGCTCTCTGATTTCTTCAGCACTACGTTCACACTGATCTAATGAACTAATTCTGACTAAACATTTAACTGGTGGTACTTCATGTGCATGTAGGAAGTATCATAAAATTTGAATGGCATTGCTATGATATAATTATTGTCTCATACATTACATTAGAATGTCATTAGAGACTACCTACCTCTCTTACCTACCTTGCAAATTGTATACAACAGCTATTGAAGTTCAGGAGGGCTTTCTGTCTGACTCAGAGAGGTCATGAGTTTCTTTCCTTCATCAAAGGATGTGGATTTTTATAGAATGCCAAGCATTATCCAGGATTTTATTAATATTATAAAGTAGTTATTATGGAAAAGAAATTGAATTAATGATTTAGAAAGCACAGTACTTGCTCTTTTGGATTATCTGGGACCCTGCCCTTTCCATAGATAATTCAATTCAGCATTAACTGAATTTAATAATAGACGGTACCATGAGGGAGACAGCCATTGGTTAGCATAAGCCAGACATGGCTGCATTGCTTCACCCTGCAGAGGAGCAGCTCTGAGTTATCCTCTGTGGACAGACTAGTTTCTGAATGGGGTTTAAGAAAATATTTTATGCCCCAAGAAATGTGATTTCAGTGTTCATGTCAGAGGCCAATCTCGTACCTGCCTTGCTAAGCAGGTTATGCCATATCTAGCTTTCATTTTATGCAGACACTAAAATAAGGGTGTCTAACATTCATTGAGTTTCTACTGTAGATTAGACACATTTCATTGCTCATTACTTTTCATGACAATCTTATTAAAAAGGTAGGCTTTGCCTATTTTCCAGATAAGGGGAATGAGGCTCAGAGAGGTGACAGGGGTCACACAGGTCATACCGTGTGCTGAGACCTGCTGGTGTTTCTGACTCCTTTGTGTTTTTTTCCCACTATGCCAGGAGCATCTGTGAGATGAGCATTCTTGGCACGTACTTGCATGCCTTTGCATAATCTACAAACATAAATATGTTCAAAGACTGCTTGAGAGGGGGATGCAAAGTGAAGGATGAAAAATGAAAGGATAATTTGAAGAAGCAGAATGTTTAGCTCCTCGATGACACTAAGGCATGAGGCCCTGACAGAAGAGATTCTACATAGATAAGAGGTTTCAACTCATGGCTTTGATAATTTCTCGTTGTACCTGGAATACGTGGAGTTTGACTCAAGGCCTTTTGAAACGAGGAAGACCTATGCCAGTTATCTAAACCTACCATTAATAAGATGAGACAGATGTTTCAATAATTTTTTTTGTGTGTGCTGAGGGTTGATTGTATGGGTGTCTTTTAAAGATAAAAGTCTCCCTGGCTAGGAAGAAAGGGAAGGGGGGGAGGGGGAAGAAGATGAAGGTATGCCAACTTGCTGCATGTTATGCCCTATAGTTTCACAGCTAACAAATGAGAGAACCGATACAATTTGGTGCTTGCAACTTTTAATATTCAACCCAGAGTATGGATTCTGACTATCTGTCTGCTTTTAATTTTTACTTCCTAGTCTGTTGACCCTCTTTCCTGCTCTTTAACACCAGGATCCCTGGAGCTTAAGGTTGCTGCAAGGTTTTAATAAGATGATGCGTGGGCCTTTGTATGTAGAAAATGTTCAGTA
The DNA here is from genome assembly GCF_001458135.2 of Marmota marmota marmota. NCBI lineage: Eukaryota > Metazoa > Chordata > Mammalia > Rodentia > Sciuridae > Marmota > Marmota marmota. The sequence continues at coordinate 23,817,458 of NW_026000101.1, forward strand.
AATATCAGCTAATGTTATTATGAATAATATTGTCAGTACTGTATTTCTGCCAAGAATTGCTGTGGTTTTCTTCCATGTTAGAAGCTGCACATATCGATAAACCATTCATATTTCCAGAAATAAGGGCCCTATAGGTAGTTTTCTGTACTTTCTTCTGGTGGACATTTCAGTCCTGGTTTCTTAGTCATTTCTCACTTGGTCCATGTTGACTAAAGCACATTGACTCTTTAAATGGCCGTGGAACCTGGCTGTACTTAACAGTCTAGGATGACACGTGGGCTGATTGGACTTGATGTTATTTCAGGTGCCACAGGTGTGCATTTCATCTCCGACAGCCCCTTGTCATCCCACCCCCCATTTCGTGCTGTACAGCAGCTGCCTTTGAGGAAGGGCCCCTGTGGGACTCTGTTGGCCCAGGGGAAATGTGACCAACACCAGCGGCTCAGGGTTTTCAAATAAAGTATCATAGCCTTTTCCAGGACAATCTGACAAGAAGACATTGTCAAAGTGAACTTTTCTTTTTTAGTCTTTTAAAAATAATTATTAATAATGTATATTAATTGAACAAATTAGTGGATTTCACTGACATTTCTATACCTGCATATGTTGTGCTTTGGTCATGTACCCTCCCTTCTATTTTCTCTTGCCTGCCCCCACCCACTCCCCACTTCTCTAATAGTTCCTCTTCTACTCCCAGATCTTTTTTTTTTTTTTTAATTTTATTTTTCACATATGAGAGAAAACTAGTGTTGCTTATCTTTCTATATCTGGCTTATTCACTTGATATGAGGTCTTCCAGTTGCATCTATTTTCCTGCGAATGACAGGATTTCATTCTTTATGGCTGAATAATTCTCCATTGTGATAGATACCATATTCATTCATCTGTTGACAGGCACCTAAGCTGATTCCATGTATTGGCTATTATGAACAGTATGCAGTTATTTCATTTCCTTCAGAAAAATACCCAGGAGCAATATAGCTAGATCTTTTGTAGTTCTAATTTTTCGTTTTCTGAGGAAACTTCATACTATTAAAAGTGAACTTTTAAAGTTACCCAATAAAATAGACCCACTAGATCTATTTAAGTTCTGTCCAGTTTTTCCATAATGGAGTCCTACCACTGATATCCAGACCAATGGTAGAGTCCCCCTTCCTTAATGCCAATCCTTTCCATGCAGAACATTGGCCAATCTCGAATTCCCTTGCCAGTACCTAGTCCTCTTGCCCCAACATTCTGCGCATCCAGTAGGGCTCCCCCTCAGTTGCTGCCTGCTGAGATTGCCCCAAGCACCTCCCTTATCCTCTTGGATCTACAAGGCACCTCTACTTTCTATTCAGAAACAGCAGTTCTGAAGTCAGCCACAGTCAGTGATGCACACCTATAATCCCTGTGACTCTATAGACTGAGGCAAGAGGATATGGTAAGTTGGAGGCCAGCCTTAGCATCTCAGAAAGACCCTGTCTTAAAATAAAAAACAATAATTTTTAAAAAGGGCTAAGATGTAACTCAGTGATAAAGCACTTATGGATTCAATTCTCAGTACAAAAAAAAAAAAAAAAAAGTTTTAAAGTCAGCCACAGCTGGGCACAGCACTCTCAACAGGGAGCTCAGAACTCTCCACAAGTTCTCTTCTGGCTGCTAGTGCCTGAATTTCCTGGTAGGACTTTTTCTAAAATTAATGCTCTTTTGCTGAAGTGGAAGCAGCCGTTTGGGGGAGTAAGTAAAACTGCCGTTGCCTTTTTCCTTAAAGGAATTCTCAGAGCTGGGCATGGTGGTGCACGCATGTAACCCCAACCACTCAGGAGGCTAAGACAGGAGGCTCTTGCATTTGAGGTCAGCCTGGCAGTGTGACAAGGGCCTGACTCACAAAACAATAACAAAGAATTTTCACTGTTTTTTGATTATTTACTGTGGCTGCTGTCTGTGAATCCAGCTTCTGCAAGGTAAACTAGCTGTGTCTGTCTTAATAGTGTTACAACTAAATAAAAGAAGGAAAAAAAATGCAAGAGGTCCCTATTCATCCACTTCAGCAGCCCTTCTTAATTTGAGAAATAGTAACTTGGTATCACTGTTTCCATAGCTCCTGGATGTGTTTTTGTTATCAATAGGAGTCAGCAAAGTCATTAACCCATGCTTTAAGAAGAGTCCAGTCTAAAAATACGACAGCATGTTTCTTTAATGACACGATAAAAAACTGAAGCCTTCTTCTTTCCTTGGAGATAAGCCGTGGCAAGTGTAAGACAGGCAGATGTGTCCCTGAGGATGACTCTCACGTCACTGTATAGCTCGATGCTCATAAATAATGAGCTTGACAAATGTAAGATGCATCAGTGAGTTTCAAAAGGCAGAGCTTGGATGACCACGTTCTGCTGTTGGTAGTAGCTGAAGGCAGTTGTTTAAGTTGAAGACTTAAAAATTACCAAAAGGACTGGAGTATATGAAAAACTTTATATAATAGCCGAAGGGAAGTAAAATATTTTGAAGATCAGATCTCTTTTTACTTTTTCCTTTAGTTATCTTTGACATTCTAAGAGATCTTAGTGCCAACAGGGGCATAACTCTTCAGCCTGTTCCAAACATAGCAAATAATTATTTTCTTTGAAACCACAGATTACATTACTTCTCTGCTAAAATTTAAAAAATAAATAAATAAATACAACCAAAAAACCAACTCAATATCTTCCCATTGCAACCAGAATAAAATCCTAAATCCTTACCATGGCCTGCTGGACCTCTTCCTGAGCAAGCCCCTGGCTATTTCTCTGACCTTCTCTTGCTTCTTTTCCCACTGCCCATCAGATTCTAGCAACCCCAGCCTTCTTTATGCTTCTCACCCCCCTCACCCCCGTGCCAAACTAGTTCTTCCTCCCACTCCTCACCCCCAAGCCTTTGCACTTCTGTCCCTTAGGTCTGTAACACTTGCCCCTGGATTTATGTGTAGCTGGTTTCTTGATAATTCAGGTCTCAGCTCAAATTTCCCTTCCTTGAAGAGGACTTCTTTAAACATTCAGTATAATGTAATTTAAATCCCTTTACTTTATTAGATAATTGGTCTAATTTCCTTTTATTTCTTCTTTTTTCCCCGTTCCGGGATTCGATCCCAAAGCCTTATACCTTAATTTTCTTCTCATTTTTTTTGCTCTGAAATTGTTTTGCACATTTATTATTTGTACTAATTGCAACAGAGATAAGAGGACAAATAATTTCTTATTAAATATCAAATAATAAAACGAAAATTGTCATTAATCTGAAATATTATTTTTTTCTGCAAACATGACAGCCTGGAAGCAGTTGTCCAACTCAAAATGTATTTACTTACAATGTGCCCAGTACAGTAATAACTTCAGGAGGCCGTTCAATCCGTCAGCAGATATTTATTAAACATTTCACATACCCTTCTCCTCATGAAACTTAAAACCAAGTAGTGGAGTGAGATATTATAAAGCATGGAAGCTCCATGAATATAGGGGTCCCTCTTGTTCAGTGTTGCAAACTCAGGCCTCCAGTAGGGGCTAGCACATGCAAGTGCTTTGTACAAAGTGATGAAGGAACAGGTGAAATAAACAGTGACAAGTGTGAAAAGTTTAGTAGAAGAAAATGCAATGTGCCAAATATGCAAAGTGCAAAACCACCCTCAATTACTTCCGTATAAACACACACACACACAAAGTCTTTAACAGAGTGCCTCAGAAGTAATATTTAAGGTAAGATGGAAGGGTGAGTGGGATGCATCAGGGTAGAATGGAGGAGTTCTGGGCAGAGGGACAGAACCATAGATGCAAAGGCCCTGAGGTGAGCAAAGTGTGGCATTCCTGAAATCTAAAAGAAGGCAAATGTGAGTGATAGATAAGGAGCTTGAAAGATAGCAGGGTCTTGGAGACCTTGCAAGAGAGTATGGTTGTTCTCTGCAGACTTTAAGCCTCTAAGAACATGAGTGAGTGATAAGATTTGAATGTTAAAAGGATTGGTCTGGATCCAGATTGGAGAAGGGCAAGGAAGACATCAAAGTAGGGGACAAATAAATTTCTCCAAATCTTTTATAGTTGCTAACAGGGAATCCCTGTAACAACAACAAAGACTAGTGCTGGGTGCTGGGACACACACTTGTATATAATCCTAGCTACTTGGGAGGCTGAGGCAGGAGGATCACAGTTCAAGGTCAGCCTGGGCAACTTGGTGAGACCCTGTCTCAGAATTTTAAAAAGAGCTGGGATTTTAGTTCAGTGGTAGAGTGCTTGTCTATCTTGTATAAGGCCTTTGGTTTAATCCCCAGTACTGCAATAGCAAAAACCAAATTAACCAAAGGAAATAAAACTGAAGTTTATTAACATGTATGTCACATGCTATGCATGGGAGAAAACCTGGAGAAAGGAATAAATCTCTATAGTAAATTTCAAAGAAAGAGAGTTTAAAGTTCAGGCTTAAATACTGTCATTTGATGAAACAAAGAATAAAAGGACATCAGGAACCCTGGTGATAGGAGGTGGCCAGAAAAAGCAGGGAAAATAAGGGTGTGTTATTCCGCTTTGCATTGCTGTGACCAAAATACTTCAAAAGAACAACCTGGAGAAGGAAAAGTTTATTTGGGCTTTATTAGAGGTTCCGTCCAGGGTCACTGATGCTGTTGCTCTGGACCCAAGGTGAGGCATTATGGCAGCAAGTCATGGTAGAGGAAAGCTGTCAGCTTGTATTGGTCAGGAAGCAACAGGCCTTGAGGGTGGGGGGGCCAGGGGAGAGACGAGAGAGAGAGAGAGAGAGAGAGAGAGAGAGAGAGAGAGAGAGAGAGAGAGAATACGCCAGGTGAGGGGGGGATATAATCCCTAAGGCATGCCCCCAGTGACCCACCTCCTCCAGTCATGTTGCATGAGCCTACATTTACCATCCAGTTAGTCCATTCAAATTATTAATCCAGCAAATAGATTAACCTACCGATTAGATTACAGCTCTCATAATCTCATCACTTGGCCTCTGAACATTCCTGCATTAGCATAAGAGCTTTGCCGGGGGACACCTCATATTCAAACCATAACAAACCAGGGCTCATTATGCAGATATCAGTCCATGTCCCCCCCCATTCAGCCCTCCCTTTCTTCCTGGTACAGAGGAGACCCCCTTACAAATGGCATTTCCTTTGTAGGTGTGAATTTCTCTTTTGAAAAGCTGACTTTAGAGAACTCTTATGTCGGCAGTTTCTCCAAATAATCATCTTGAAACAATATGTCAAAGAGGCGTATTTTGGGGGGATCTGATCTACACTCGTATTTTGGGGTATATTGGGATATATGAGTGTAGGTGATAGGTGGTGGCCAGACCACTGCAGTGATTTAGATAGGAGATGGTGAGCACCTGGAGAGAACCAGTGGGTCAGAGAGGCTTCAGGAGATGAGTTGGTGAGGAATATATGAGGTAAGTAGGGCCCAGGAGGAATAAAGGGCAACTCCGAGGTGTCCACCTGGAGCAACTGAGCAATCATTTTCCTGAGGCTAAAGATCTTAGAGGAAGGGTTATTAGCGGGTAAAAAGTTTGAATGAGTTGAGTTTGAGGTTCTCCTGAGAAACCTATGGAAAAATACGGACCAGGCCGGTAGACATACAATATGTACCTGAGCCCTCCGTATATACAGGCCTAGGTAAAAGCTCTCGGCTACACCATGTACGTGGTGCTAAAGTCCTGGGGTTGCTGAGATCACTTCAGTGGGTAATTTAATGAATAAAGGGCAAAAGCCAAGGACAGAGCTCTGGGTGACACATTTAATGAGGATAGAGAAGGGAGAATCATTGGAGTTTGAAGAGGAGTCGGAGGAGGAAAACCAGGAAAGAATGGTGTCCCCATGAGCAGAGGGAAGAGTTTGCTGCCGGGAGGAAGGTGTTGAAAGGTTAAGTAACAGGAGGGCAGAAAAGACAAACACATGGTAGTAAACACAGAGAAAGGGACGAGGAACAGTCTAGAGGAGGCAAAACATGTATCAGGCAGCATTTGTCTTTCCAAAGACCTTCTGGTCTACTTCAGTGCCTAACAGAGACCATCCAGCACCTCCCCTTCCCAGTTCCAAAGCAGAGGATGTTATTCTGTAGGAGAAGGCACAAAACATAAGGGTACCACATCTTCCCAGAAGGTGAACTACACCCAGGGTCTTGACTTTCCAGTTGTTTCCCTTCCCTCATGATGCTGGGCAGTTTCCTGCTCTTGTTTCTTTCCAACAGACTGCCTAGGTTGAGCTTCTGTTGGTTTAAGTGCTTTGCTCTTTGCTTCAACCAAAAGAGTGTTGGGTTTGCCAAGAACTCTTTGACTCGCAGAGAAAAGACTGTCTGACCTCTGCAGGCTGCATGAAGGTCAGCCTTGGCAGTGATTCAGTGGCTTAGCAGGTTTACTGCTATAGCCTGCAACTCTGAACCCATAAATTAAGAACCTCGTGCACCTCCAACATGCACGGAAAAGCTTTGTTCTCGTCTATAAATCACAGGAATTCTGAAGGCCTTGACAATTCACAGTGCAACCTCCCTTCGTTGTTCTGCTTCCAGGAATTTTTTTCAGACTTGATTAACTGGAAGGGTGGAGATAGTGCTTTGGAGGCTCCTTTAGTATCCTTGGCTCTATGAAAAACATACAGAAATAATTCTATTTTTAAGGTAGAAGGCACCAAATCCGTCTAGCTCGAGACCTTTTGCAACTCTGATTTTTGTGAATGATTTGCACCCTATATCCACTGAATACCCAGCAGTGATTTCATTCTATCCATGTGGCTTGATTCCTGGCTGCCTCTCAGTTTAAAACCATCTTACTGCTTAAGATGGGTGATGGGAACAGCTATAGCATGGGACAGATGTAGGTGGGAAATATGTTTGGAGCTAGAAAAGAGGGGAGAAAGGGAACACAACTTCTGATTTAAAACTTTGGGGATTCCCTGGTTGAAAATCAGCAAATCTGATTAGTAAAAAAGGAAAAACGTTGACTTTCTTAAAAGAGAGTATTCTCAGAGAACAGGAAAAGATGTCCCTAAATCTAATCTTTAGCATTATTGTCTGTCTTCCAGATAAACTGACCATTCCATGTAATTGGGGAATATTTTTGTGTTTTCACCAAAAGAGGGGAAACAATTTCCTTTCTCATCTTCCAATTTCACTTCATCCTTGTAGCCTAACTCTCTTCATCCTTCTGCCCCGACATCACACACACACACACACACACACACACAATGGTATAGAATCAAGAAGAGGGCAAAGCAAGTATATCCTTCAGGACACTGGAGAACTTAGAATTAAACACCATGTCTATTTAAAAATTAAGAATGCTGTATTTATCCAATGCCATTTTTGGATAGGAAGGGATGCGACTAGAAGACTTCCAAATTTCTCTCAAGTGCTAACATTCCATTATGGGAAAGGATCCTCAATTAAGGTCCCTATTCTAAGGGTAAGAAAAGATTGGGGGTGGTGTGCAACCCTAGGGGAGATTCATTTCAATTCAGAAGAGACATATGGAATACCTGCCATGCCCTGGGCATGGGGGAAGCATTGCAGGACATAGAAAGAACCACAAAAATGTTCCCTTAAAGCAGTTTGGAAATTCCTCAGGAAACAGGGAATGGAACTACCATGTGACCCAGCTGTCCCACTCCTCGTTTTATATCTAAAGGACTTAAAATCAACATACTATAGTGATGCAGTCACATCAATGTTTATAGCAGCTCAATTCACAATAGCTAAACTATGGAACCAACCTAGATGCCCTTCAACAGAGAAATGGATAAAGAAAATGTGGTACATATACACAATGGACTATTACTCAGCCTTAAAGAAGAATGAAATTATGGTATTTGCAGGTAAATGAATGGAACTAGAGAATATCATGCTAAGTGAAATAAGCCAATCCCAAAAAAACAAAAGCCGAATGTTTTCTCTGATAATCAGATGCTGATTCATAGTAGGGGGGCGGGGTTGGGGATGAAGGAACTTTGGAGTAAGTGGAGGGGTGGGCAGTGGAGATGGGAAGGTAGAATGAGACAGACATTATTACATATATCCATGTATGATTACATTACTGGTGTGACTCAGCACCATGTACAGCCAGAGGAATGAGAAATTATGCTCCATTTGTGTACAATGTGTCAAAATGCATTCTACTGTCATGTATAACTAATTAGAGCAAAACAAAACAAAAAAGTGTTCCCTGTCCTTAATCTTACCATCTCCAGATGAAAAAAAAACTAGTAAAAACAAAAGGAAAATACTATTTACCAATAGGAAATTCATATTTACCAATAGGAAAATACTAAGAATCTCTAAATTTAAAGATTATTCCAATGTATCCTTTGGCAATGATTCTATAAGGAGCTAGAAATGCCTGTACTACCCAGGGAAGAAACTCAAAAACTCAGAAAGAGGAGAGAGAGAGAGAGAGAGAGAGAGAGAGAGAGAGAGAGAGAAAGGAGAGGAAGAGGGAAGGAAGGAAGGAAGGAAGGGTGAGGGATGAACAGAGAGGAAAAAAAGAAATGGAATTATAAAAGAAGTGGTTGGGTGATTGAAATAGATTTTATGGAAATGACTGGAATTGAAACCTTGGGTCCCTTACTCTTTCCCTTGACCACTTGAACAACAGGTTGCCTTCTTCCCATCCATTAATTTCTCTCTTAGCTGTACAGGTCTCTGCTTTATTTTTCTGAAAGTACCAGTTGCTTGTCCCAATCTTTTGCTTTTCTGAAGCACACCGTCTAATGGATGTTGAACCTTTTTCCTGGGCTGATTTTCATTTATTCCAGCCCTCAAAGGTGTCTTTGGCTTCGCTTTCGCCTCACCTGCATCGGGTACCTGCAAAGTCAGCTCATCAGTTCTGTGTGGGATACACGAGCATCATGTGCTAGAGAGACTGGGGGAATTTTTAGCAAGCCGTGGGTCTCTTGGTACATGCAGTTGTGTTTATCCTTTGTGTTGATTGGTTGTATACGGTTTTAATGGGAAAAGCACGACTTTACTGACCTTTTCTGAACAAATAAACTTATTTAAGTCAGCTTGGTGTCATTTGGGACAGAATGTTCCTTCTTTCTTCCTCTGGGGCTGCCTCGGACATTTGCATTTCAAAATCCCTACATTCCCAGCTTCACACCTCCCCAATCACCCAATCCTGAAACTTTAAAAGCAGACTAGAAGGGGACCTGAAAGAAGATGGGGGTGGGGAGGGGAGAGGCCAGTGTTCTGAGGCTGACCCCCATCTGTGCTGTGCTTTGGTTTTCAAGCAAGATTTATGGAGGCCCTTGTGTTCTGTCTGTAGCAGTTAGCTCCCGTTGCCACTTGAGGTCAAGCTGGCCTTCCCAAGGGAGGCCTTGTTTTTCTAGAAGGTGCTTAAGGTTCTTCTCCTGATGGGGTCTGACTCCCTCTGATACTTGTGAAGACAGGGTAAGGAGCATCCAAGAAGATGCCTCCCTGTCTTTCCTTGTCTCCATTTTCTTTCCTGGCTTTCCTCTCAAATATGGTAATTAAGCCACTAGACATGTTTGGAGGGAGGTTAGGAGTGTGATTTAACAACTAAGATAAAACTGCATGTTGTATCTCTAGTTAATTGAGAAAAATAATGTTGTTTGCTTAACTTTTCATTCTTTGGAGGTGACTCATGGGGTTCGTTTGTATGTTTTTCAATTGTAGCGTGAGTTAGCATCTCCTTGGAGAATATAGAAAATGACCTTTCAAGGGTGGAAAATCAGTTTTAAAAAGTGAAAATTTCTGCTCAGCATGGTGGCACACTGCTGTAATCCCCACTGCTTGGGAGACTGAGGATTCCAAGCTCAGGACAGCCTGGGCATGACCCTGTCTTAAAATAAAAAAATAAAAAGGGCTAGGGATATAGCTCAGCGGTAGAGTGTTTACCTAACAAATATGTGAAGTCCTGAGTTAAAGCCCCAGTACTGGAAAAAAAAATCTTAAGAAAGGGGGGAATTTTCCCAATCACAGAAGTCAGTTTTTCTAGCTATGCCCATTGCCAAGTGGAGGGACCTGTTTAAAGAAAGGTTAAATTAGCAGTGACCAAATTCTTGAGGTTTAGGAGTCTCAAGTGAAATCTGATCCTTAACTGGGAAATTCTTTTTTTTTTTTTCCTTCTGTCAGGCAGGATGCTGGCTAACAAACTGCAACAGAAACCCATGTGCTTAATGGTCTGAAGGAAAAAGTTCAGTAGGTTAGCATTGCGATAAGAACCAGGAGCTGTGCCTACTTTACAGAATATACTTAAAAACAGCAACCACAGAAATCCTCATTGAATAGGCAAGACAAGTGGCCCAGTGAGCTTTTGTGTTTCACGATTACCTGTCTTAAGAATTTTCCATCTCCTTTGAATTCCACCTTAGCTTTAATCCTTATACTGTGGTAACTATCAAAATGTGGTGTCATGTTACTGTTGCAGACATACCATTTTGGTGGCTTCAAACCTTTTTATGTTTTTCAAACAAAGACACAGAAACTGAAATAAAATAAGTAAAATTGGATCTGCACTGGCTGCAGTGTACCACCCATGCTACCCTCTCCTCCCAGGTGAAGTGGTCTCCCTCACTCTAGAGGCAGAACTCCAAAGTTTAGAGAGCACATTTCGAACACCACGGATCCATGAATGTTTGCCATTTATGATTTTCCTTGGAAACTTCTTCCCTTGTTGTTTGAGAGAGTCAGGGAGGTGTCACAGACCACGAGAGGCTGCCTGAGACCATGCAGCATGAGATAGAAGAGTCTGTGAACTCAGATGCCCACCTTCAAGGCCTTGGCATCTCCTCCATGCTTCTCTATCCTGAGAAGGTGTGCCCGGTAGAAGACGGGCATGTGTTGCCTTTACATGCTGAAGGAGCAGAGATGTCCTCTTAGAACTATAGAAGTTGATCCTTTTGAGCAACAGCCCTGGGAAGTTCTGACCAGGCAGTCTGTGTCCCTCTAGGGCCCACTGATGGACTCCATTGGAGCTCCTGAGAGCTTTGCTGCATTCACTCCTGAGCAGCAACCTCTGACCTTGCTGTCTTAAACACTGTCTTGGATCTTCTGATCCTTAGCACATCCCCCCACCCCTGCACCCCCACACACCCAGTTTCACAGCAGTCATTAAAGACGTCATCTGTGCTTTCACCTGGCTATGGTGCTTATTCCTTGACTGGTACTCTTGAAAGTCACTATTACGAGACTTCAGCTTCATGATGTTGAATGGGAACCGTGAAACTGCACAACTTCTACCAGCACTCTTAGTGGCCTGGCTTAAGCTCCCCATCCGTGAGACAGCCACAGCATGTGTGCATTCCTTTCCCCAGATTCCTAACTCTAGTGCTAAACCCAGTTTTCCCTCTTGCCATAAAGAAACTGCTACAGCAAACTTAAGAATATGACTGTTTTTTTTTCCAAGAATACTTCCTCTGTTTATTTTCAGATTTTTTTTTCTTTTTCTCATTCTGAATTGCTCTAAATGTGATTAAAATTCTGGGGATTGAACTCAGGGGCACTTGAGCCACATCCCCAGCCCTATTTTGTATTTGATTTAGAGACAGGGTTTCACCGAGCTACTTAGCACCTTGCTTTTGCTGAGGCTGGCTTTGAACTCATGATCCTCCTGCTTCAGCCTCCTGAGCTGCTGGGATTACAAGTGTGTGCCACTGTGACAAGTGTGATTTGAATATTTTTAGGACAGTTTTTTCCCCCTTTTTATCTTTTCCTATGACTTCAGAGATCATAGGATTTCAGCTGATGCCTACTATTAGATACTATTGGTCTTTCTCCCTGTCCCTCCATGGAGATATCTCCAAATATCATGCTTTTCTGTGTGAGGCTAGGCAGTGGCTGGTTTATTGACTGTCCTGCCTAATTGGACTTTCCAAATGGCTCATCTGAGACTGTTATTATGAGGTTGTAAACCCAACCAAGACTTACTGGTTGAAATGAGTGTAAAAAGGACATTCCTAGGGGCTGGGGTTGGGGCTCAGTGGTAGTGCACTGGTCTAGCATGTGTGAGGCACTTGGTTCGATTCTTAGCACCACATATAAATAAAATTAAGGTTTTGTGTCTGATTACAACTTAAAAAATAAAAGGACATTCCTAGGGTTGGTGAGAAGCACTGGAAATTTTGGAAGTCTTGCTCTGGGCCTTTCCCTATGTGTCGTGACATCCACAGTGTGAACCTAAAGTCAGAGTATCTCCTAAAGACTGTGGGTGTCACATACAGATTTAACACTTTGAGTTCCTGAACTATACCTGAAGCAAGGGGGAAAACTTTTTTTTGACTATACACAGAATGTCATGTTTCTTTTCTTTAACTTTACCTGAGTACTGTCCCCATTCCACCAGGTGGTGGTGGACCCACGCTCGTACATTGCTTAGACTTTACTATTCCTCAGAATTTGGCAAAGCTCCCAGGACTTGACTCAGTGCCAAAATATAAATCAGCCCACCTGGTCTTTTATCTACACTGGCTTCTGTTGTCCCAGCCCACTTGGTCCCCTTGAGTGTGCTGCATCTGTGCTAATTAGTGGGCACAGGAATCTTGGGTACAGCTGGGTTCCCTGGTGCCTATATCCGGCCATCCTGTAGCCATCACTTCTGATGAGTTGTTGTCTTCCCTGGCAATAAGTCCTATCAATGCATTATCTTGAAATACTTCCTTCTGTTTAGGTTTTGAGACTTTGGTGAATAGAAACTCTACATTTTTACTTTGTTTCACCTTTCACTTCTGCCACTCTTTATTTCTCGAGAACAAATTGTCCCATCCTGTGGGTCTTTGGCTGCTGTATCATGGATATCTCTGTGGCCACTCTCAGCCCTCTCTACTTTCTGGTCCACTCTCCTCCTACCTTCTACTCCAAGCCTGATTTGTGTTGGGGTCACCTGGAAAATTATTAAGAAGATCAGGCCCCACCTGAGATCATATTACTGGGAAAGAATCTGCATTTTTAACTCTATCCTCAGGCAATCCATGTGCCTGTTGGAGGCACAACTTACTAAATCATGAGCTCCTTTTTCCATATTTTTTATTGGTGCATTATAGTCCTACATAATGGTAGAGCTTGTTGTCACATATCTGTGCATACACACGATATAACAATATAATCTGGTCAACATCATTCCCTAGTGTTTCTCCTTTCCCTCTCCTCCTCCTCCCTCTCCCCGGGTCCTTTTCCTCTGTTGTGCTGGTCTCCCTTAGATTTTTATGAGATGTCCCTTTCCACCTTTCTTTTCCTTTTTCCTCTCTAGTTCCCTATATGAGAGAAAAAGTATGACCTTTGTGTTTCTGAGTTTGGCTTATTTCACTTAACATAATGTTCTCAACTTTCATCCACTTCATGAGTGAGTTCTGATGACAAGAACAGTGGTTTGTTTGTTTGTTTGTTTTTTTGCTACCATCTGACCCCTTTGACAGTGCCTCAGTGCCTATGTCATGGCAGCCCCTGAATAAATAGCCATGAATATATGAATCACCTATAAAAAAGACACAGACCAGCATTCACGTTGCAGTGATCTCTGTTAGAGGAGGGATTGTGCCTAGGCATGACCCAGAAGGTACAAAACTGGAACACTTGGGGATGGAAGTGGGATGTGCACCATTCGGTAGAACTGAAACTGTTGGGCTGGACTCAAGCTAGGTCCACAGGTTTAACTACCAAGTTAGTTGGCAAGATGGAACCAGTTGGGCTTATTTGGCCAGCTTGCTGGGGAGCCTGACCCGGAACAGGGGGAGCAAAGACAGAACCAGAAAAGCCAGGACGTAGTACAGCCTCTGTGAGGGTTCATAAGGACATGCTGGGAAATAAATTTGGACAGGTACACTGAAATTTCAAAGGCAATTATTTCCCACTAATATTAAAACAAAAATTCCAACTAGATCAAAGACAAGGCAAAACATATGAACAAAATCTTCATTGTTCAGGTTCAGCACATTCCTTTTATTTATTTGATCTTGGGGGTAGGGGGGAGATGAGCCAAAAAAGCGATTAAATCCATCACTCAAGCTGCTTAGAAAATCTGAGACTTTAAGTAGTGACTTTTATAGTACCTACTTATTCCAAAGACACGACCACCTGGACTGACATCAAGGCACCATTAGAGTAAGACAGAGAGGTGAGGTGGCTGATGTGGAAGGATTTTATTGGTGCAGATGCCCCTCTTCAGATTGGTCACTCTGAAAGAGTGTTTGGCTGGGCTGGGGATGTGGCTCAAGCAGTAGCGCACTCGCCTGGCATGCGTGCGGCCTGGGTTCGATCCTCAGCACCACATACAAACAAAGATGTTGTGTCCACCGAAAACTAAAAAAAATAAATAAATATTAAAAAAAATAGAGTGTTTGGCATCAGCTGTGTGGAAATCGTCTGGTGGGTGAAGTGGTTCATGTCTGCTGGAATTTCCTTTTCCCAGAGATAACCAGATGCTCCCTGAGGATGTGTGCACATTGATTTCCCATGAGATATCGAAATTCTCCTTTGGCTGAACGTTAACTCCAAGGAGGCACTGGACTTATGGTAGGAGAGAAGAATAAACTTGTGCCACCTTAGGATTGCATCAAGGGGTTCAGAACTCTACTGCATACCAGGGAGAAGTCAGGCTTCTGGGGCTTTCTGTACTCCCTGCCCTGGAATGCCAGGTTCTGCTTTCAGGAGAGCACGTAGACCTCACTCTGCCTTTGCTCATGGCAAACTTGGACATCCTCTGCAAAGTTGGCATCTAGAATAATAATCCGGTATGTGCTTGCAAATTCCATCTTGCCTACACCAGCATGGAATTCTGCAAGAAAGATCAAGTGTCCTCCCCAATCCATTCCCCTTCACCTCTCTGTGCTTGCAATGGACTCTGAGAGCTTGCTCTAAAGCATACAGAGGTGAGGGAGGTTGTTCTGATGGAAGTCAGTCCTCCAGGTCTAGGCTGTAAGGCTGCAGAGAATGAAGAAGTACAAGTGAGGGAAATGAGTCCTGGGAAACCTGGAGGATTTCATTTCCCCTTTGTTTATGGGGGAGAGTATCATGTATTATTCTGAGATTAGAGATCAACTGAGCCTGGACTTCCTTGGAAGAAATAGTAGCTGCCACCTAGACATGAACTAGAGTTCCCGGACAAACAATGACACTTACGTTCTTAAGTCAGCTTCAGAAATCCCCGCAGGAGTGGAATGTGTGCCCAAACAAAAAACCTGCTTCACAGTGGTGTGGTCACTTGCCTGGAGCTCCGTGTACATGATCTCTGCCACCATGGTATCTCAACAGATGCTGACTTGAAAAACTCTCTTCTTCTCTAAGACTGCCCCCCGCCCCCAATACATTCCTACCTATAGTAATGACATAGAGGGAATGTTCAGTTTGCTGTGACTACTGTTAGAGGAAGGATTGTGCCTGCACTGTGACCCAGAAGATACAAAATTGGAACAAGTTGGGGATCGAAGTGGGCTGGGCACTTCTTGGTGGAGCCAAAAAAATGGGTTGGGCTCCACAATGCCTACTTGTCCTGCTCATGCCAAGCAGAAACAAAAACAGAACCATCACCAACATATGACCTTCTTTCCTTCCTAAGTGGTGCCTGCAACTCCGAGAAAATTCATTTCAAGTAACACTCAACGTAGGTGACTTTATCTATAACAAATTAAACAGTTATCAGTGTGGGCTCTGGCATTCATGATCTAAATTGGCATTCATGATCTCCCAGCCTGCCACTTAGAGGCAAGTTACTCATCCTTGCCGAGTCTCTATGATGTCATGGGTAAAATGATGTTAAAGGACAGCACCTGCCTCTTGAGATTTGCTAAGAGGAGGAAGTGAGACTTTCTATGCAAAGGAGCACAGCACTCTGCTGTGGTGAGCACTGACTGAGGAAGTACTGGACTTTCCCACCCCCCTTTCCCAGGAAGAAGCAGGTTACCCTCCTCTCTCTGCTGGAGGAATTGGGATTACATTGTGTAAAGTTTCATGGATCTGTCAGTTTCCAGTCTCTCTCCCTTCCTTCCTTCTCTAGGACTTTTCCAGTCCTAAATTTTGGGCTTTCTGTGATATGGTCGATGAATAGATGGTAAAATGTGTGCTTAAAGTACATCACATTTGGAAAGGCCTTGGGGAGGGGCCTGCTAGGAAAAGATAAATGAAGTGAAGACAGGGCTGATGAAGGAGCTGCAGGCTTTCTGATGAGCACACTGACCCTGCCTTCCATCCCAGCCTGACCCCTTCCAAATTCCTAAAGTCCACTCTATGGAACTTTATGTTATAATTGCAGACAATCCACTATCAGCCATTCTAAAGTCAAGAAAAGATCTGAAAACCACAAGTGTTTTTATCTGGCATGAGGCTAATTATATTTTTCTTTATTTAACTTAGTATGAACATCCTTATGTTTCCCAGCAAGGATATTAATGTTCTTGATTCCAGAGTGCTGCTCCAGGTCCTGCTGGGGGTGTTATGTAATGGGCCAGTATATACACCATAAAACCATTCTATGTTCTGAAAATCACTGAGTTCTAGAAATAAATCTGTCTCCAATGACTTTG
Organism: Marmota marmota marmota; assembly: GCF_001458135.2. Classification (NCBI taxonomy): domain Eukaryota; kingdom Metazoa; phylum Chordata; class Mammalia; order Rodentia; family Sciuridae; genus Marmota; species Marmota marmota. The sequence goes on from NW_026000101.1 coordinate 23,833,938, forward strand.
AAGGAGGAATTTTCTGTAACATAAACTCATAGTTTAAGCAAACAAATAATAAATTAAGGGGAAACTTTATTTCAGAGATTGCTGGCATATTTTACAGAACCCCAGAGCATAAATGCAGCTGTTTTCAGAAGGGGCTGGAAGCAGGCCAGGGTTATCAAGGACCCACTCTCTAGAGTTCTGGTTTGTGTGAGTTTTCTATCGCTATAACAAAATACCTGAGATAATTAACTCATAAAGAGAAAATTTTGGCACATAGTTTTGGAGGTTCCAGTCCATGATCCATTGGCCCATTGTTTGGGAGCCTGTTGCAAAGCAGCACATCATGCTAGGAGCATGTGGCAGAACAAAACTGAGCCAGAGAACAAAAAGGAGAGAAAAGGGAAGGTGTCCCACAAAAATTCGGTGTCCCATAATTGTCTTCTGAGGCATGTTCTCGGTGACCTAAGGACCTCCCACTAGAACCTACCTCCAAAATTGCACCATCTCTCAGTAGCACCTTCCTGGGAACTAAGGCTTTAACACATGGGGACCCTTGGGGATATTTAAGCTCTGAAGGATAGCATAGTTCTTGTAGCCTGAACATGGAAGATGGATGACGGCCATTGTTGCATTAATGAAACCCTGGTGACCTAGTCATTTTTGGCAAGTGGTAGAAACTTAATATGTATATCTTGATTGGCAGATTGGCTTTCCAGTCTTATGTATTTTGATTTGTGGTCAGTAAAAATTGCCCTTTTTTCTTAACTTCACCATCAGAATTTGCCTTCTTTAGAACTTCTTTTATGGTGGTTTTCAGAGGCTCTGCCGAACTCCCACTGGGTTAAGCAGCATGTTGACTGTGTAGTCTGGGGTCCCAGGAGACTTGCGATTGGCCTCCAGTGTTACCTCCACTGTGTTTTACAATAGCAGGATTCACCCACACTTGGTCTTTCCCAAGTTCTGGGATTTCCCTGGTTCTGGGATTTGATTCACATATGAACATGTGAGAAATGAAGTAAAATAGGAGAAAGATGGCAAAAGGCAATTTATTTGAAATGCAGCCCTCACTCAGGTCCTGTCCTGCCCCTCCTTCAGTTTGAACTCTACTAAGTTTTCTGACTCTGGTCAGCAGGTTTGAAGACCTGGTTTCGCTTGGCCATGGCTATTGGGATATTTGTGATGAACCCGTAAATTAACCTAATTATTTCTTCTAAGCACATTATTTTTGTTCTTCCTGTCTTTATGAAGCCACAGAAACATCGCTAAATGTCCTTTCCCCTTAAGCCTAAGGTATATCAGGAGACAAATACAACATTGGTGATGATTAGCTATCAGCAAGGTAGAGTTTTGAGCCAAGTATATAGAAAGCATACACAGAAGTTTCACACTGGATTAGGGTTGAGCTTAAGGGTGCAGAATCTAGAGCCAGTCTAGTTCCACCCCATGCTAGCTATCTCACCTCCATAAAGTACCTTAACTTCTCTGGTTCTCATTTCTTCACCTATAATGTGGGCCTACTAGTACCTCCTTCGTGTGATTGCTCTGAGGATGAAATGAGTTAATATATATAAAAGCAATTGGAAAGCCCTTGGCTTAAAACAATTTCTAGCTAGATATTTGATACTTTCTTTAATGAAAATGGAGTCTGAGTTACAGTCTATTCATGTGTGTGTGTGTTTTGTACCTACTGTGTAAAGGCACAGTGAAAGCACAGTGTTTGAAAAAGAATAAGCAAGTCACCTATTTTCTAGTTTAGTGGTGAAGGTAGATATTAAACAAGTTGTTTCAATCATATCAATAGTTGCTTACTTGAGGAAAATTAAATCTTTGGTAAATTTTTAAAGAGAGAGAAAAAATTATTGCCTTTATAATCTTCTTTTTTTTCAGTACTGGGAATTGAACCCAGGGGTGCTCTACCACTGAGCTACTACATCCTCATCCCATTTTATTATTTATTTTGAGACAGGGTCTTACTAAGTAGCCCAGGCTGGCCTTCAATTTAGAATTCTCCTGCCACTGCCTCCTGAGTTGCTAGAATTATATGTAGGTGTGTACCACCATGCGCAGCTTACCCTTAGAACCTTACATGTGGGAGCCAAAGATGTTTATAGCATATCTATCTGTCTATCTATCTATCTATCTATCTATCTGCATGTATATGTGATATATATATATATGACATATATGAAACATATAAACATGTTTATAACACATAAAAGATGAAGCATTATATTTACTTGCAACAATTATCTTAGTAATAACCAAAAGACTTGTAATGCTTACTAGTTTTATTCTTCACCCTTGATAGTCATAACAATCAGCAGGGTAGGGTTTATCCTTAATTTGCAGATAAGGAACCTGAGGTTTCTTTTTCTTTTTTTTTCTTTTTCTTTCTTTTTGTTTTTGTTAAAGAGAGAGAGAGAGAGAGAGAGAGAGAATTTTTTTTAATATTTATTTTTTAGTTTTCAGCGGACACAACATCTTTGTTTGTATGTGGTGCTGAGGATCGAACCCGGGCCGCATGCATGCCAGGCGAGCGCTCTTACCGCTTGAGCCACATCCCCAGCCCCTGAGGTTTCTAAAAAAGCAAAATGACACCCAAATCTCAGGCAGGGCCAGTACCTGATGCATAATTAGCACCAGAAATGTTCATGAATATGAACAGTGTCTGGGTGTCCTGACATCCAGGTAGGGAATGTCCTTTCTGGTTCTCCCTGAAAAATCTCTACCCTGTGAGTTCTCAGGTTTCATGTTCATTACAATTGGGCTGATCCACCTAGTATTCATCTTCTTTTCAGATGACAGTTGAGCAGCACTTTTCTCCTAACTAGACATAACAGATCTATATTCCCACTTACTTCCTGTCTAGATTCAGGACAGAGAAAATTAATTTTCAAGGTTCATCTTTTAAATTTTTACACATACATTTAATGATTTTTTTTTAAAAAATCACAATACAAAAGTGCCTGACAAATTGTTTCTGGAGCTGAAATTTATAACCAAAGTAGAATTAGTGGTATACATGCTTCATCCAGCCCTAGGATTATCTCCTCCAGATAGGATCTTTTCAAAGCCATTAATATTCATATTCATCAGAGCCTGATCTCACAGGGATTATCATACAAAAAGCTTAGGAAGTACAGCACTCGCCTGAATTTGTTGGCAAGCTATAAAGCTACATATTGCAAATGCTTGAAAACAGAAAGATAAAATCTGTCTTCAGTTGTCTCAATGCAGTGTGACACCTTGGTTATATTTCATCGATAACTTTAACATCTCCAAAGTTCCTAATGCTAACCTAGGTCTGACCAAATCAGCAAAATGAGAAAAATGCCACCAAGGTAGTTGATTGGCATTTTTCACACTTACCAAAGCAAGGAGTTAAGTTGGACAGAACTTAATTTATGCATGGAATGGTGGGTGATTGATTTATTTTAATGGGGGGGAAGATGAAGTGAGTGAACTCAGGAAAGACTGGGAAATGAAATCCGAAGTGAAACTGCTGAGCCAGCCACCTATTCAGAAAGCAGGATCTGCCCCAGATTTGTGACCTGAATTATTTATCTTTACCATTTTTCACTTGTAGCATATTGCCCTGAGGAGAGGTACCATTCATTCATTTGTTCTTGTTTTCATTCACTAATTCACTCAGCAAACACGGAGGGAGCCCCTACGAGTTTCCAAGCAGTGTTTCCATACTTTCTGCAGAAAATAATAAAGACTAAGTCCTTACTCTCAGGCACCTGCATCTGAGTTGTGCTATGAAGAAAACCAGAGAGAGTGAGAGGGGCTTTTTTATACAGGGAGGGCAGAAAAACCACTCTGAGAAAGCAATATTGAGCAAGTCCTGAACATCATAAGGGAGAAAGCCTGGGACCTCTGGGAAAGCTTCTTACAGCACAGGAGAGAGCGAATGTCAGGCACTGGAGGTGGGAATGTGTTTGGAATGTTTGAGGACCAGCAAGAAGGTCAAGGCTGCTAGAGTGGGAAATGGGGAAAGTTGGAGAAAATCAAAGCATGAAAGGCCTCTGTGAGGTTTTTGGATTTTATTCTGAGGTCAATGGGAAGCTGGAAGTGGGTTTTAAGCAGAAACGTGAAACTGTCCCTTTGTGTTTTAAAAGAATGACTCCAGCAGCTGGTAGAGGGCATCATGGCTTAAGAGGAGGACTGGGGTGAGCAGAGATGGGCACTGAATTTTTTTTTTTCTGCTCTCACCTGGGCCCCTCATGCCTCACCGTGAAGCCAGGTGAGAAGGCCTCTGCTCCCCATCCCTGTAGAAGAAGATGGGTGCAAGGCTGCTCTGCATGGCACAGAGACAGTGACTATCATCAGGATGAGCTCTGGGTCAGTGACTACGCTGTGACCTTCCCATGTTCTCACCTCAGAGGGCTGATGCAAGGAGCCTGTGAGATGGTCTATGTAAGGTGCCTTTCAGGCATTCAGTAAGCATCGCCCCTGTTGCCATCCCTTGGCTGCTGAAGACCCAAGTACTGGTGTTTTTCTTCTCCCTGGGGACACTGAGCACAGGAGAAGCTAAGAGGGTATCCTAGGAAAGAGAATTAGTTGATTCCTGAGGCTTGGGGGCAGGAGATTATGAGCAGAGAAGCTGCAGCCAGAGCACTCCAAAGCAACTTTATTGTTCAGTTTCAAGCAATGTCAGTCTCTCTCCTTCTCTTCCACCCCCCTCTCTGCTATATTTATTCAGGCATTTTTCTTTATAAAAGGATTTCATCCTGTATCCTCATAGCAACAATTTAAGCAATGAACTGCCTAAACTTTCCTGGGTTCCGTCCCATCCCAATTCCACACCCCACCTGTAACTAAAGAGAACAACTTGTGTGTGTGCCTCTTTCATCAGTTTGTCCAGGATTATGCTAACATTCACAAACACTTCTTTTGGTACTTGGAATTGGACCCAGGGACATTTAACCATGGAGCCACATCCCCAGCCCTTTTTATTTTGTATTTTGAAACAGGGTCTCATCAAGTTTCTTAGGGTCTCACTAAGTTGCTGAGCCTAGCTCAGAACTTGACGTCACCTCCAGAGCTGCTGGGGATTACAGGCGTGTGCTACCACCCCCAACTCATAAACATATTTACAGACTCGTGGTGGTTGTCTTTTGCCTTTGTTTTACAACAACAATTTGAAGAAGAAGAAGAAGGAGGAGGAGGAGGAGGAGGAGGAGGAGGAAGAGAAGAAGAAAACTGACTCATGTGTTCTGTAAAAACCCTCTAAATTATATATAAAGTTGAATAATGCATCCCCAAATATGGGGATTAGACCAGATGTTCTCTGAGGTTCCTCTCCTGTGGCCATTTTACCAGGCTTACTTATTATATTCAAGTCCAAGAAAAGCTTTTTTTTCAATATGCCACTTACTAGATTTCTCTTGCTAACTGATCTTTAAGCATTCCTGTAAAGTCTTGAGGGATTTCAACATCATGAAGGAAGTGTGTGTGTGTGTGTGTATGTGTGTGTGTATATATATGTGTGTGTGTGTGTGTGTGTGTGTGTGTGTGTGTGTGTGTCTTGTATTGGGTATGAACCCAGGGGAGCTCTGCCACTGACCTACAACCCCAGCCTTTTTAAAATTCTATTTTGAGACAGGGTCTCACTAAGTTGTTGAGGCTAGCCTCAAACCTGTGATTCCTCTGCCTCAGCCTCTCAAGTCAATGGGATTATAGACATGTACCACTGCAGCCAGCCACGAAGGGAAATTTCAAAGCTTGATTTCCACAAGTGCAATTTATTAAATCCTAACAAATCAAATCAATTAATTAATTTCTGAATAGAACTCAATAATTCTTGTATATTCCACATATAGTTTTTCAGTCAGAATATTGTATTAATCCCAAATGCATTTTTCTTTTTTTAGTACTAGGGATTGAACCCAGAGTTACTTAGCCACTGAGCCACATTTCCAGCCCACAAATGAATTTTTGAACATGTTATGACAGGACAAAAACATGTTGTAAACCCAATTATCAACAAAGTTTAAATGTTTTTTCCTTTAAGATCATCTACAGATCATCCTGGTGTGGCAGTGTATGAAAAACAAATAGAATCCTGTATGCGCATGAATTAGCTAAATAGATTGTTGCACCAAGATCCATATTAAAATCTGGATGAGTGATAGAATCCACTCATCTTGCAGTTGAGGACCAGATGTGATGAATTTTGTTTTCTTCAGCAAGACAGCTTTTCAGTTAAGCAGACACACATCTGTTTGGTTATTCCCAGAACATGCAGTTGTTTTTAGATCTAAAGCCAAATCCATTTGAATCAGCGAGGACCTTTTCCATTTGAAGTGAAAGATGAGGATTTTTCTCACATAGTTAGCTGATGGTGTGCTGCTAGCATGTTGGGGACAATTACTGGAAAGTTTAGACTGATATAAAATTCGTGCCACTCTTGTTTGTTTCTTAGTGATCCCATCCACAATTGAGCAGATTAATGTTTCATCCATGGGAAAGAAAATTTTCAGAGAGAGGGAGATAATAGATACAAAAACCCAGAGACCACAGAACCAATTCTTAATTTTTATTTTATAAGTTGAAATAACTTTAAACCCCTAGGTTGCAGAAATACTACATGGAATTCCCATATACCATTCACCCAGCTTCTCCTATTGTTAACATATTACAGAACCTTACAGCCATTTTCAACCCAAAGAAAGGGATATATATATATATATATATATATATATATATATATATATATATA
>NW_026000101.1:23841946-23915042 GCF_001458135.2 Marmota marmota marmota
TACCTTTAAGGGGGAAAAATGGCAGTTTTGTCTTTACAAATTGTACACATGCATAAAGCCATCTTCTAAAATCTCCTTCATTCCAAAGTATTTTAAAACCATACCTAGAGAACAGTACGACCTGACTCTCACAGGATTTTTTTCCTTATGGTGCATAAGAATTGTGACAATCTTAAAAAAAAAATGAATTGTGAGAATTGTGAAGATCTGAAGAGCGATTTCTACAAACAGCTGCTTGGAAGAACCACATGCATTTGACTTGTTGGGGAGGAAAAAAAATAATCCTGTTACCACTTCACCTCATAGTTATTACGTTGCTGATTTAAGTAGTGAGGCAGCACTTTGAAAATTACACCACGTGTAACCCATTCTTTATCACCAAATCTGGGGCCACAGGGAGTGTAACCTCAGTAGTGGGAGCCAAGAAAAACTCCCTTTCATTCAAAACACTGATGTTTTAAAGTTAATCCTCCCATTTGCTTTGCTGAGGCAAGAAGTGGGTTTTGCCTCATGTGGGGAATCCTCAGTGTCATCCCACTGGCCAGCCCTAGCTGAATGGAGGCCATGAGTTTCAGAATGGGTTCCCGGCAGCTGCAAACATCTGGAACAGTCTGGTGTTGAGATGAATGAGCCCCCCGCGTTCCAGATGCTTGCATCCCCCAAGGCCTTGTGGCTTCAGACAGATGTTTCTGCTCTGGACATTGGGAAATGAATGTGCAGTTTCTTTTTTTGTTGCCAGGAATGATGGTTACTCACAGCCATGCTCCAATGTCTTCTGAAGCCATTTAAAGGTACTTGTAGGAGTTGTCATGTGTTGACAAGAGCAGGCAAACATTCTCTTCTTTGAAAAGCAAGCCCCTCCCTTGGGAAGCAGCAGTGAAAGAGATCACATGTATTTCTCCATCAGAACCCAGTCCAGATTTACAGAGCTAGGCTTGGTGGGGAGATGTTACAGGATACTTTGTTGCTCCCAAGCTAAATGAAAGCTTAACTCCAGCCAACACATATGTCAGTTTTTAAAATACATCTCCAGCATTTGCCTTCTGTTCATTGAGGAACCCCAAGGAAGCCAAAACTGTTAGGAAGACTTGTTTTATAAGAGCCTCAGTGATTTGCTAAGGCTTGGCTTTACTAGGGGTGCTTTCTCTTGCCTATGCCAAACTTGCTCCTCCTTCAGGGTTCTCCAGCTACAGTTCTGCTGAGATCTTCTGCCCAGTTGCTCAGGAAAGAAACTTAGAAAAGTTCTTTCCCCTCTTCACTTTCAATCCATCATCAAATCCTGTGGCTTGTACCTTCTAATGTGTGTTGGATTTGGTTTTTCTTCATTGTCATTTCTATGATCATCTCTCAATAGGAATAATGGGAATCTGATTCCCAACTTTATCTTTGCCCTTCTGTGGATCTACTGTCTTCAGAATAGCCAAGAGTAAGCTTTTAAAACAAAGTCTAGTCGTGTATATAATTGATTCATTAGTGGGTATAACAGTGTTACCAACCAAAACACAACTTTATTCTCTGTCTCCTCCTCTGAGATGCAGTAGTCCTCTTGTTCTTGGATAACTTTCTTGTAGGACATAGCTTTCCTAATCACTCACAGGTAATAATGGTCTTATGTGTCTTTAAGACACACATGTGCGCATGTACACACACACACACAAATACACACATACATGAGTACCAATTCAGTAAAGGGAATGAGTCCAACCCAAGAAAATAACATTCCAAAGATAAGATTCCTTTCTCACCCTTGCCCCTCTCTTCTCTGCTGCACTAAGATTTATTGTTGAGCCATTTGCCTTAGGGGAATGAAGCAATAGAAATATGGATTCTATTTCCTTCTTTTCCCACTATTCACTGCTATTTTGTACCCTGCTTGGGGTACAAAGCATGGGAAGGGAGCCAGAAACAGAGGGTTGGACCGTTATTACTTCGTTGGGTGGCTTTGTGTAGTCTGGCCCCACAGAGGGCTAAAGCTAAGTTTTTAAAGGGAGCCTTTCATGGGAGAATTCATATGAATTGACTGTCCAGATTGGCATCAGCTTGGTCCATGTTTCCATTGGCTGCAGCCTTGCAGGGGTGTATATCCCATAGGTAGCACTGCCACAGAGCATATCCACCACTGGGATGTGAGTAGGTCTTTAGAAGTTAACTGCAACATAGGCAGCTATGGTCTATCAACTTAAATGACCCTCTGTAATAAGCTAACTACCTTGTCAGGGCCACTGCTTCTGTTTAAAACTGGAAGGGGCACAGCCTTCCTCTTCCTCAGAGTTGATGCTGCATTAGCCCTCAGCACTGAATTCTATTATCCTCCCTGAGACTGAAATAAGAATGTTTGCTTTGTTTTTGATTTATGGCTCTAAATCCAGAAGACTCACTCTGGGGAAAGTAAAACTCAAAGCTTTGATTTAGAAATAAGGAAGGAAAACTAGCAAAAGAAAAAAAATAAGCTAATAACTGCAGAAGTGACAAGAATATTGACTCCTAGTATTGAGTATTTCCTGAACAGGCAAGTATAGAAAATAAACAGTATGAATGGGGTTGTTGTGTGACAATGACCCTTTGAACCTAGAAAGATGAGGGCTTCATCTTGGAATCCCTTGCCTTTATTAGGGGTCAACTAGGAATTTTTAAGTGTTGCTTTGGGGAAGAATCTCCAGTTAGCAAAGGAATCTGGCCAAGCCTGATTTTGCCTGAATGATTGGCAGCCACTCTGTAACCACCACTGTTGACAGGGGCAGGCTTGCTGCTCTTCCTTTTTAAATTTGTTTTATTTTTTATTTATATTTTTTACTTAAAGGCAGATTTCTAGATAAGACTGGCTTATTAAAAAATTATTGCCCCATGTTATCTTGCCACACACTATGTAAATTGTTTCAGTTCACTTGATTATAACTGGGTAAAATGCCACCAATAAGAAGTGATTTGGGGTTAACAAGTATCTTCCTCCCTTCTTAATTTGCAAATTATTTTTAGAGCAGTTTTAGGTTTATAGAAAATTGAACAGAGTGTCCTCATATGTGTCTTCCCCCTCAAAATTTCCCCTATCAATGTTTTGCATTAGTATGGTACATTTGTTATACATGGTGAATGAAAATTGATTCATTATGAACTGAAGTGGTTCACTCTTTGAGTTGTACGACTCTGTGAGTTTTGGCAAATGCATATCCACCAGTGCAATATCACATAAGAATAATTCCACTGCCATAAAATCCCCCTGGGCTCCCCTCTTCATTCTCTTCTTTATCATTTATATTGTTTATTTATTTCTTTGTCATTCCGTGTGAGCAGGATTCTTTCTGTTGGTTCATTTAGTATACCTACTGCTGCTTCAAATTTTCTGAAAGTTCTGCCAAACCCTAAGGGAGATCAGATAGAAATTCACAGACAATTTAAAGGTCCAAAAGAGGCGACATGTGTGCTCTGATGGTGACTGTCCTGCTCCTCCAAGCTCTCTTGACCTTCCATGACTTCACAACTGGCTTGTGAGCTCCACATGAATTCCAAGAGGTTGGTAGAAACCTCAAGTGACTTGATGGAAAAACTAGAGAACATTGATTTACTATGAAATTTTGCTCGTTCTCAGAAAATTTGAGAAAGAACTGGAGTCCTTCCCTCAATAGTAGTACCTTTCTCTCAAATCCTGAGACTTTCCCAGAAACTGGATTTCAGACTGAGAAAGCAATGTTCTGATTTCCTAAAAAAAAAAAAAAAAAAAAATTCAAAAAAAAAAGGATGCCAGGCAAGAAGCCACTAGAAAAAACCTACTCCTGCTAGTTCCAGATCCTGTCCCTAATGCAATAGCCTTAGTAATGGCCAATAAGCAAACCCTGTTACAAATATAATATCTATATAAATAGAATTGCATGCATAAAGGAATAAGAGGATCTTTTCCTCACAGACTCTCAACAATACCAAGTTTGTACTAAGCTCTGTCTTCTCCTTCATAATATTGAATCATACATACTATACAATTTAGACATCCATTAAAATCATATTTTTAAGGAATATTTTAAATATGGGGGAACATTTTTGATGGGTTAGGATCTTTTTTGTTTGTTTTCACATTTTCCAAATTTTCTGTGATGAGCATTGTTAATTCTATAAATCAGGAAAAGAAACATAATAACTTTATTTTTTAAAGAAAGAAGTACTGGTCTATATGCTATTTGGGGGCAATGTGCTTAGCCTAAAGCCCAACAGGCACCCTCCTTTTTCCACAGTAAGTCTGATTGGAAGCAGTGGAGATGCAAAGCCCTGGTTAGAAACATAAACCATGAGCAGTCAGTGTGCTTGCACTTCACTCCAGAAAGATGCAAAATATACACCCATTTAAAAGCATCTGAGCTCTTAAAATGAAGGGCCTTTCAGAAACACAAGGCAAAATTTCCTCTTTTCTAAGCACTTTCCCAGTCAGGTGCAATTCTCTTATAGGTGCTTCTAAAAATTCTCTTAAACTGGGTGATTCAAAGGTGCCAATATTCCCACGCCACCCTCCTCATCAGGCTTATTCATTATATTTGTACTATATTGACTACATTCAGAATAAATGACACACTGGATAGGAGATGAGCTGAGGTTGTAAAGAGCTGACATTTTTACTTCCCTAAGTGTCCTGGTCAGAAATGTTTGTTCATTTTTAAAACAAATGACAAAGAATAGGTACGTGCTCCAGACTCCCAAGATTCTTAAGATTGGTGCTAACTTCTTGTTCTTGGGCTGATTTCCACTATGATCAAACTTTTTACTTATTTATTTAGTTGTAATACATGCACAACATAAAATTTACTATCGTCACCATTTTAAGTGTATGATTCAGTAGCATTAAACACACTCATAATGTTGTTCAATCATCACCTCTATCCATTTCTGGAACTTTTTCATCAACCTGAACTGAAATTCTGTACCCATTAATAGTTACCTCTTTTCCTCCTTCCTCAGTGTCTGCTTTCTGTCTCTATGAGCTTGCAAGGTCTAGATACCTCGTGTAAGTGGAATCATATAGAATTTGTTCTTTTGTGTCTGGCTTATTTCACTTATTTTCAAGGTTCCATCCATGTCATAGCAAGTGTCAGAATTTCCTTCCTTTTTAAAGACTGAATAATTTTTTAGTCATATGTATATTTCACATTCACTATCCATTCACTTCTTGATGAACATTTGAGTTATTTTCACCTTTTGGCTATTATGAATAATGCTGCTATGAACACTGGCATACAAGTATGTGTTCAAGTCCCTGCCTGCAGTTCTTTGGGGAATATATCTAGAAGTGGAATTGCCCAAGCTTACAATAATTCTATGTTTAAATTTTTGAGGAACTGCCAAACTGTTTTCCACAGCAGCTGCATCATTATACATTCTCATTAGCAATGCACAGGGTTCCAATTTCCTGTATTGTTGCCAATACTTGTTACTTTGCTTTTTTTTTTTTTTTTGCTAGTAGTCAGTCTCATAGATGTGAAGTGATATCTCATTGTGGTTATGATCAAACATTTTTAAGTGAATCTTTGTGGGGTTGTGGCCTTCCTTGAACTAGGGAGTGCATGAAATAAATGGTTATAAGGTACAGTTTTGAGATCAGGTAGCTTTGGATTTAAACCCAGTAGGACATCAGCTCTATGTGGGAAGCCTGTTTTGGATCACTAAAGTCTCCCCAAGCTCTAGAATTGACACATAGTAAGGGGTAAATAATATTTGTTGAATGGCCAGGTACCGTGGTGCATACCTGTAATCCCAGCAGCCCTGTAGGCTGAGGCAGAAGGGTCACAAGTTCAAAGCCAGCCTCAGCAAAAGTAAGGTGCTAAGCAACTCAGTGAGACCTTGTCTCTATATCAAATACAAAATAATGCTGGGGATGTGGCTCAATGGTTGAGTGCCCCTGAATTCAATTCTCCCCGCAAAATAATAATATCTGTTAAATGGATGAGTTACTGTCCATCACTTACTAGCTATGTGACCTGACCTAATTTAATAACATGTTTCAGTGTCCTCAACTATAAAGTCATGCCCTCTGTCAAGGTCGATTATGTATGTGACACCATCCAGAGTTGCATACCGCCTGACACACAGTGAGCACTCCATAAGTATACTTGTTACTTCTAAGCCGGGAGCTGCTTCTGTAGGTTAAGGCAATGTAGTGAGTTCCTCAAGACACAAGATGCCGTGGGTTCAGGATCATGGGCAGCTTTCACATCAAGCCGGAGCTTTGTAGCAGAAACGAAGGGGAAATTCTGCAAAATCCATTAAGCCCAAAGCTCCCCAGAGCCAGTGCACTCCCTGACAATGATGCTGGGGGTCAGTGATAGGGGAGTCAAAAGGAGGAGAACCAGGAGGCTTGCTCTCAGTTGTCCCAGCCATGGAACCTTAAGCCAAAACCCGGCAGGATAGGTTGCAGCAGGAGTCACATTCAATGAGGATTAATGACCAGTGATTGATGGTAGGTCTTGTGAGTACAGCTACCACATTCTTTCAAGATGCATAATAATGCACTGGGAAAATTAGCTTTATGTAACGGAATGTTAATGGAATGCAAATGTCCCAGGCCCCAGGAGGAAGTAGACTGAAAAGGCTGTGGATTTCTCCTTTGCTCAGAGTTGATAGAAATCTCTCTCTCTCACCTGAATGCAGAAATGTAGGTTCTTGGGAACACAGATGGGCTGAAGACTGTCTGCTCCCTGTCCAGTATGGATGCTGGATAGTGTCAAGCAGATTTCTCTGAGGAAGAGAATGTTTCTCACTTTCACCCCCAGATTCTCCCTGTCTCATCAACTTAACAAAAGCCTACTGGGTGTTTCAGAGCAGTGCCTTCATTATTCCAGTGGCTGAGTCACCTGAGATGTTAATCTGTGCAGCTTTCATGAGGAAGGAAGCCCAAAGATTCTACTCTTTGCTCACCACATTCTTTTGAAGGCACAGGGTTTTTTTTGTGAACCTGCTGTGTAATCCTTTGGTCAGAGGTCAGCAGGAGACCCCAGGACATCAGTGAGCCCTTAGCATTGTGGGCTCCAGGCTCAGTGGCCAAAAACAGCCACTAGAGATAGAGAGGCTTGTGAGTACTCAGTGCGGCTACCAGCTTGGGTGAAAAAGGATCAGGGCTTGGGTTCTAGGTGTCAAAGATGTGATGGGTTATCTAAGAATGTAGTGACCAAGTTCCAGGGTCAAGGCCAAAATTGAGAGAAAGAGAAGAAGAAAAAAAAAGTTGAAAGGAAGCAATATTGGGTGTAAATAGGTGTTCTGGAGATCCTTACTGTCTTGCCAGAGAAAACCCCTTAAGCCTCTCCCGACCTTCCTAGAGCCAAGATAGCCTTCCCTCAGAGCGTGAGGAAACTTCTGGTTTCAAGTTTTACAGGAGAAATGAGAATAACGCACTTCCCCAGAGCAGAAGAAAGTCTGACCGGTGGGAGAGTTGGCCCTGCAGGAGCCCAGAGCTTCCTAGCCTCCCCCAGCCCCACAGCTTCTCCAGAGGGTCCCTCCAGTTCAGCATGAGCTGAAGCTCTCCATGCCTCAGGGGCTCATGCTTTGGCCCCAATCCCTGCAGACCACTGGAATTCCATGGGGCAGTGAGTGTGAAAGATCCACTCCACACGTCTGAGTGAGTTGTTTCCTCTTCCTTTGATGGAGGACTCAGACCCTCTTTATACCTAAGCGAAACCCATAATTATAATCCTGTGGTAATGCTTCTGTAAACAGAAGCTTGAGTTGAAAAGAGCAGCTCCAGAACCCTGAGGAATGGCAGCAACCTCAGCCTCACTTGGAAATGAGTCCCTGATGTTCTGCTCTGAGTTTTTTCCTAAACCCGGAAGGTACAGAGAGCACAGGATTGGGTCCAAGCATTAAGCTGTGTTGGAGATACTTGGACAGAACTTCAACATGTTCATCTTTGTAGACCTCACTGATTCTTCTTCCCCCCTTCTCTCTATATGTGTATACTTATGTTCTGAAGTTTATATAAAGTGGTTGATTTTCTTCTAAATGTAAGTGTGTTCTGCCTTTGATACATTTTTCTCCTTTATGTGTTGTCAGAACCAGAAAAAACATTCCCCTTTTTAAAATGTGACTGTGTGTGTGTGTGTGTGTGTGTGTGTGTGTGTGTGAGAGAGAGAGAGAGAGAGAGATACTGGAAATTGAACCCAACGTCTCACATATATGGGGCAAATACGCTACCATTGAGCTACATTCCCAGCCCTTTTAATTTTTTATTTTGAGAGATGGTCTTGCTAAATTGCCTAGGCTGGCCTCCAATTTGCAATCCTCCTGCTTCATCCTCCCAAGTAGCTGGGATTATGGGACTGTTCTATCACACCCAACCTAAATGTGACTCCGTTGTTAAATGCAGAGACATAAACTGGCCAACACCTGAAATGTTAAAGACATGTATGGATGGGTTAAGTCTTCCTTTTTTACTGTAATTCTTTTTCCTGTTTTCTTGATTCCAGGCCCTCTCCTGTTTTCCTGGTGGTCATTAGGACCAGATACCAGATTATTCATTTATTTATATTTATATTTTTATTCATTTTTTTAACAGAACTGGGACTTGAACCCAGAAGCACTCTACAACTAAACTACATACCCAGCCCTTTTTATTTTTTAATTTTGAGACAGGCTCTTGCTCAGTTGCCAAGGCTAGCCTCTAGTTTGCAATCTTCTGCCTCAGCCTTCAGAGTTGCTGGAGTTGCTGAGATGACAGATATGCCCCACCACACTTGGCTTGTTTTTTTGGTTTGTTGTTTTTTGGTTTTGTTTAAACTGTTCCCCTTCTGATCTGTTCCTCTCTAGAGAGTTGAAAGTTTGGTGAGAGATGCAGGGAATCAACCCAGCAGGCCCTTAGGACAAAACTGTGTTAAGTAGCATGAGCCACTCACAGTCCCTTGGACAGGTCTCTTCCATCCAAAGGCTCACTGCAGGGTAGAAAACTGTCAGCTGTCTCTGGGCAGACAAAACCCAGCAGGCTTCTGAATCTACACACAACAGCCCTAAATTCCCCTGGCTCATCAGGCAGCAGTTCACACACTGCCTCTCTCATTTACCTAGAGGCTCACAGGGTTGAGTGCACACTGATAGTATTGACATGACACCAGAGAACCTGCCGGAAACATGAAAACAAAGGTAGACTACTCAGTGCTTTTTGATGGTGATACCCAGAAACCAGTGTCATAGCAGTGGATACTGACTTGATGGTCTCTTTGGCCTTTCATTATGGTCTTGAAATTTTATTGCTACACTACCTTGCTCACTCATTAATTCTTTTAAGACATTTATTGTGCCCTAACATATATCAGGCAATGGGGTAAAGTCCTATATTGTTGATAATTGTCTCCAGGTGTATTGGCATCAATCTTATGATCAGCGTTCATTCATTCAATAAATACAGATAAAACACCTGCTATCTGCCAACTCTGTGGCAGGCATTGTGTGGGAAGCAAGATGGGCAGAGTTCAGGGTCACATGGAGCTTACCATTTATCGTAGAAAAGTATGAACACAGAATAATAATAAAGATAATAAGTCCCCTGACAGAGGAAACATACAATATGAGCTTGAATTATCAAAATGTCAACCCCATATGGTTCAATCTAATACTTCCTGTTTAGTGACAGATTCCTGTGCACCAGGCATTAGAATATGAGCTTGTAATTGTCACAGTTAACATGCACTAGAACCCTACAGGGTTGATTTTATTACTTCCACTTGATAAAGAAACTGGAACAGAGAAGTTAGATGAATTTCCCTTGGTCACAAGTCCATGTTAGGGACCATGCTGTTGTAGAGGGTCAGTGGATACAGGTGGAGCATAATGCCCACCTTTTATGTAGAGTCATAGGTGAAATGATGTTTAGTTCCCTGAATCATTGTGGCTGCTCATGTTTCAAAGGCTGTTTTGAGATAGGAGATAGATTGCTACCTTCGCCACATGTTTCTGGCTTTGGGTTTACCTGTGTTTGTCTTGTACTTTCCTTGCTTTGAAGTTTCTTTAATGGTTTGAATTCTCATTATTATATTAGGAGGATTTAACTTTTGGCAGCTGGATGTGCTCTATCTAGCCCTTGGATACTAGCAGAGCTGCCAGGAATGAGGGGGTGAGGAAAAACATGTAGGGCAAGTTTCTTTGGGGTGGGGAAGAACGCACCATTGGAGGTGTTCGTGCTGCCTGTGACCCCTCTCAGATCATCTGTGCTTGCTCAGAGTCCCAGATGAGAGGGCTTCTATGCCTTTGATTCCACCCCTTCTTAACACAGGTGACTGGACCAGGGTGGACACCTGACCTGAGACACCTAGGTTCACCAATGGTTTGGCTTGTGCCATGTGATTTGTGTGCCATCCAGAAGGAGAGCTGAGTCAACTAGAGCCCTCTCTCAGGACCTTTGTGCTATGGCCCAATGGGAAGTCATTAGTCCAGTGCTAGCCATTTAGTTGAAAGGCAATGGGAACCAGGCCAAGGCTGCCATTCACGGCTCACTTTATGTCCCATGAAGAGGGAGTACAGTCTCACATAATGAAAATGAGAAGAGAAGGGCTCCAGGGCCTGGAGTGAGGCACAGAAGGGAGGCCACATAGCCTGTGGGTGAAAAAGAGATTCTAGTCCCCACCCTTTTGGTCCTTGACCCAGTTCCACCTCTGTGCTTCATCTCCTGTCCTGGGGTACTGTGCACCATCACAACAACCACCCCCACCCCCCCACCCCCGCATTGACTTAAATAGCTTGAGTAGATTTCTGTTCCTTGTCACAGATAGATCAAAATGCACGTTCAGTAACAGGTATCATAGTGAGAAGGAATGGGAAGGAGGTAGGAAAAGCTGTCCCTTTTAAGTAAGTACTTAATGTAACCTTAGGAGAACCATCACTGCACCTAGGTCTCCTTGCTAGGTACAGGCAGACAGATATGAGTAATGTCTCACCTGTTCTTAAGTATTCACAGTCTAACACAGAGGCAAGTAACCAAATGAGTCAACTTACAATATGGGAGCTACTATGGTAAGGATAAGAAAATGTTCATCTGAGAAGGGAATGACTAATTTCAATTCTTCAACTCCTAAAGGGTGGTTTGGAAAGGTAGGATGGAGCAGGCCCTCAGGGTACAGGGACAGAATGTTCAAAGGCAGGAAGATATACAACAGCTTGTTGAGTTCATAGAACTGGGAGGAAGTCCGTTCCCTTGGAAAAGCGGGTGTTCCCATGAGAGGCAAGAAAAAGGTTTGGTGGGACCAGATTTTGAAAAATTATATATATAATTAGCAATGCAGTTAATAATTATTAAAAGTGTTATTTATTATTCTCTACCAAAGGCAAAGTAAATAATTTATATGTGTATTCTCACTTAAATAAATGCCACAGACGTGTGATGTGGACAATGTCCACCCACTGTAAAGGTTTTAAAACCACTTTTTGGGTGGTTGGGGGTGTAGTTCAGTAGTAGATTACTTGCCTAGTATGCACCAGACCCCCATGATTAATTCAGAGTGCTGCTGGGAATTGATATCAAGCACCTGCCTCCTGCCTCTTTGGTTGTAGAATCTTTTTTTTTTTTTGTGGGGGATGGGGTGGTGCCAGGAATTTAACTTAAAGGCAGAGGCACTCAGCCCCTGAGCCACTTCCCCAGCCCTATTTTGTATTTTGTTTTTAGGCAGGGTCTAACTGAGTTGCTTAGCGCCTCCCCGTTGCTGAGCTGGTTTTGAACTTGCGATTCTCCTGTCTCAGCCTCCTGAGCCACTGGGATTATAGGTGTGCGCCACCGCACCCGGTTTGGTTGTAGGATCTTAAGGGAGCTCTATAAATTTGCATCTTTGGTTTATGAAAGAAAGATGGGGAAGAATGGAATTTCACACATCCTGATAGATCTAATATGGGCATGGTTTCCTTAGCATTTTTCTCCCACAAATAAGAAATTATTTGATCTCCATTTAGAGACTTAATATTTCAAATATATGAGTTTACCATCCCCCTCCCAATTTAAGTTGACCCCTAACTAATTGCCATTTGCAGATAAAATAGAATCAACCCTCAGCAGTTTCATATGCTTGGTTGCGCCAACTTAGAAACAGCTAAGAATGAAGATTGTGAGGTGAAAGTGAGAGAAATTTTATGTACCTTTTGAATAATTTGCTACATTTTTAGAAAGACTTGGCAGTATTACACAGTCAATATTAAGATGCTCAGAGGTGCTTTCTTCCATAATTGCTGAGTCTCTCCTTTCTTCCAGTCTGTGGTAGGTGGTACATGCTCTGCTTGCTTTTCCACTCAGCCCTTTGACTTCCTAATTAGATCATATCATGGTCCTGGTTTGAGGTTCCCCATATGGAGGGAATGAAAGACCTAACATTGTGCTCACCTACTGTGTACTGGACTCTGCTTTGTGTAAGCCATGTGTCTCAATTTCAAGCAACAACCTTTAGAGGTATAATTATTGTCTTCATTGTTATAGCTATGAAAGCTGAGGCTCTAAGAGATGAGATAACTTGCCCCACATTACCTAAGATATGGTTGTCATTGGTTATTTCTTTCTCTGAACCATGAAATCCTGCAGGGCAAACTTTATATCCCTAATGGAAAAAGGCAACTGGGTGAGGTGACAGGGTGTGGGGGGAGCATTTCAGGACACACTGTATATCTCTGACTCCCTGGATGACATCAGTTTCTTTTTCTCAACAATGAAATGAAGATAACACATGAGCTCCTCCTAGGGATGCTGTGTAGTTAAAGGTAAAACCACTTCAGTGTCTACTCAGATAGCCAGAAGGGCAATCTTTGGGCTGGGGAGGAAGTACAACATAAAATTTATCTTTGGATTTTCTATCAAAACAAAGGAGAAGTTAATAAGCAACTGGTGATGGCCTACAGCACAAGTTCCCAACTGGGAGTGATTTTTGCTTTGCGGGGAACTTTTAGCAATGTCTAGATATGCTTTCATTGTTACATTTGGCATCTAGTGGGCAGTTACGACTAAACACCCTGCAATGTACAAAGGACAGATTCTCACACAATTATCCTGCCCCAAATGTGCATTGAGTTAGGTGAGGACACCCTGGTCTAAAGAGCACTTGCCTGTAAAACCATTCACCTAGTCTAAGAGAACCGGTCGGTTTTGTGAACTCTCAAGAATTTTGGAAGCACTTCTTTGCACACACATAGACAATGACTACAAATTATGAACTATAAACTAGTCATGGCATAGGTCCTCAAAAGGGAGGCTCTATCATCATTATTAGATTCTTTGAACTCCAAAAGTTATATTTTAGTAAGGAAAGAGATGTAATCCTTTTCATAGTTTGTACTCATCAGAGCAAAGGGAGGAGGTAGCCACTTGGAATTAGTGAAAACTTCAAAATACTAAGGCAGGTTGATGTATTCCTTTGTAATATATTGCTTTATGGAATAATCAGTGAAGAGCTGATTGATTTGCATTTATTTGGGTAATGCTTTCAGATGTTTGTACTAACTCTAGTCTATGGCTCAATCGAAGAAAAACCTTGAATTCAAAGGAATGACATTGACCAAATTTTGTTATGTGCGTGTACAAATATGTCAGAATGAATCCCACTATTTTTATAATTATAGTTCTCCAATAAAATCAATCAATCAATTAATTATTTTTAAAAAGGAGTTGTTAACATGGCAATCTTGATCTTTTTTTTAAGCAGTCTACATTTTTCTCCTGCTTCAAACAGTTGTATCATCAATAGTAGGGTAAGGTTATCTAATTCTCTCTTATTTACTTATTCTAGAAATATTTATATTTCTTGTATTATTTTTTCTATCTAGCCCTCTTTTCCCCTCTCATAGTCACAACATCTTATCCTAGCCTGCCACATGACTTGGAGTGATCAGTTATTTAGGATTTCTGCACTGCCTAAGAAATAACACCAAGCATTTTTTTCCTGCACACCTCTCTCCCTTCCTACATTTCTTTCTTCCCTGACCTCCTTTTATTTTGAACAATATTTAGCTGTTTGTATTATAAGATTATTTTGTAGATGTTACAACTTTACAAAGACATTTGCTTGGACAGTTCTTAAAATACTTTAAGAAATACTTACTTTCTTGTAAGTTTCTTAATAAGATTTGATAGCACCTTATCAAATATCATGAGATTGTTCTAATCTGTCCCTTAGTGATTTGGCCTTGCTCAAGTCATTAAAAGGTTCTCCTCCTTTTTCCTCAGAGTAAAATGGAAAGTCAAAGCAAATGGTAGCTCCTTCTTGTGCATTACCATTTTGGAATTGTTAGAGCCAAACCCTCGGGCACATAGGGAAAAAAATTGGGGAAAAAATTCAGACTGCCTGTGGGTAACTGAATTTTGTGGAACTACTCTACAGTTAAGAGGACGGCTGAACATACTAGAAGAGAACAGCTGCCCCTCTCATTCACAGAATGTAATAAATTCAGCCAGGTTCAGTGGAGGAGGTTCAATTTGGTGGGGGATGGTCAAAGAATGGTATGGGAAACCATTCATGAAGTAGAAAAGAAACATGACTGGAAAGGAATTAAAAACAAGATTCATGTCAGGTAGAGATCTGTGGTTGCAAGCAACAGGAACTGACTGCCTAACCTGAGTAGGAAAGAGGATTTATCAGAATCACTGATAATTATGGGTATGTGGAGACCAGGGGTGCATAGGTATGAGGGTATAGATAACAAAATGGTGCACTTGCTGGAACTCCAGTGACTGGAGGAATAATCACTGCCTTGGGGAGGAAAGCTACAAAAAGAGAGGGGAAAAGAGGGCTGGATAGAAAAAAATAATATGAGAAATATAAATATTTCTAGAATAAGTAAATAAGAGAGAGTTGGATAACCTTACTCTTACCATTGATGATACAACTATTTGAAGCAGGAGAAAATGTAGTTTACTGTTTTAGAAAAGAAAAAAAAAAAATATATATATATGTATGTATATGTGTATGTGTGTGTGTATGTGCATATGTATGTACACACACACACACACACACACACACAAATGTACCAGGAAAGGAACTGAAATAAATGCAGCCAAATTCATTTACTCTTGAACATTTTAGAGCCCCTCCCTCTCCCTTGGGTGTCCTAGGCACCTTGTGCTCAGACTCCAAAAGAGAGAACATGACCCCTATTCTCAGAGCTCCTCATCTAGCAACACAATGATTGTAGATTCTTCGCTTTTTAAAATGCCTATGAGGTGCCAAGCTTCTTGCCTTAAGAGCATGTCTCATTTAACCCTGTAAGTGCACCTGAGACTCGTCCTGTCGTGATGTCCGTGGTGAAGATGCAGCTGAATGGAGCAGCACAGGGACCTACAGGGAGAAGCACACAGGGCCGAGCAGGGACTGTAAGGCCTAGGCAGCGGCTCCTCCTCCTTCACTGGGGATTGAACTAGGCCTGGTGCTGGGTGCTAGCTTTACCACTGAGCTACATTCCCTGCCCCAGGCCTAGATTCTTTTACTACTTTGATTGTCTTTATTAAAAAGTAAGAGAGGAGAAAGAAAACAGGAACTGCAGAGTGGAAGGAGCAGCAGAGATCCCGTTATTGACAAGATCACTGAACATTGGAATGTTTAGGGTTTGAATCACGTTTGCTTCCTATTGAACACTTGCAATATATCACTGAGGACAGCCATGTACAATGTGAGCTTCAGAACAGGCCAGGAACTGCTCTGAAGCAGGACAGAACCTGTTGTTGTTGTTGTTGTTTTGTTTTTAATTAGTTAATTAAAATTTTAAACTGACAAAAATTGTATATATTTAGTGTGTACAACATGGTGTATTGACATGTGTATACACTGTGGAATGATTACTCAAGCTAATTAACTTATATTTCACTGCTCATATGTTCTTGTGAGAACATTTCAAACTTCTTAGGAATCTTTCAAGTATGCAATACATTATTATCAACTCTAGCCAGCATGCAGTACAGAAGATCTTTAGAAATTATTCCTTCTAACTGAAACTTGATACCCTTTGACCAACATCTCCCTAATCAACAGTTTTTGGATGCTTCTCCCATATGACACCTTGACTTAATAACTCTACAGATGACCATTCCCTCAACCCCAAAGTATAGATTTCAAGACTAATTTTTCTTATTCTAAGCCAGGATGAAACATTATTGTCTCCTCTGTGGCTGGACCTGAACAGTAGTGAATGGAAATCTCAGTGCTTATTAGTGTTTCCAATCTAGTAGGATCCTTGACTTACAGTCACTTGCCTTGAGATATCTCCAAATCAAAGCAAACCTCCTGATGCAAGAAATATCATAAAACTCGACTATCAGATTTTAAGGCGATGTGATTCGTTCTTCTTTATGTGCTTTACTACTTTTTTTAAAATTAGGATGTCTGTTTACTATTTGAATAGAAAAATGTAATTTATTATGAAGAATGCCTGATACACTGGGGTTAATCTCAAATTAATCACTTCTCTACTATTGCTTACAAAGGAGTCTATGTTAGGTGCTAGAAGTGTGAGTAGGTATGAGGGTTAGATGCCTCATGCACCAAATCTAAATAACCAGGAGAAATCATTTGGCCCTCTCTGTATTTGTGGTTTCATCCAACTGTGGATCAAAAAGTCAGGCCTATGGTTGCTCCCTCTATACTGAACATGTGCAGACTTTTTTCCTGTAGTTATTCCTTAAACAATACAGCCTAGCAATTATTTACATGAATTTATATTGTGTTAAGTGTTGTAAGTAATCTCAAATTGATTTAAAGTGTACTGGAGGATATGCCCAGACTAGATGTAAATATTGTGCTATTTTAAGGGGCTTGAGCATCTACAGATTTTGGTAACTGCCAGTTCCTGAAATCAATCCACTGTGGATACCCAGGGACAACTGTGTCCTCTTTCCTTCTTCACCATCATCCCCACTGCTGGGTTGGGGCTTTTAGTCCTTGACTTCAAGACAGCTTCTGGACAGGGCTTGCTCATTGGCTGGTGGAGGATGGCTTTGTAAGCCTAGACAGCCCACTTGAGAACGCTTCACTTGGGAGTTCTGTGTTTTGGAATTCTAGACCTCCGCTTTTGTTTGCTTTTCCTTTAAAAAGTAATTGAAGTCCGGAGTGTTGGCAGTGACCTTTGGAAATGTTTTTACAGCTTACGGAGACTTCCTGACATGGTCTATTAGCTCTTGGTGGTAGCTAATAAAGCGCGTCTTCCAAAAGCTGCTTACCATGACAGATTAGAGCCACTTCCAGAATAACCACTGACCAGAGGGATCATGGAGGAGGCTTGATGACAGGACGCTTGGCTACTACTTTCTTCCAGTTCAGCAGAGCGTCTGTGGTTCCTTCTGGAAGAAGGGGGGTTGTGTGTACAATGACCAACTTATTCTGAGAGAACCTTGAATGCTTAAGTGTCCCTGCCCCAATGAAATAGAGACCCCATTGCTAGAGGGACTATTGAACAGGTTATTGAACAAAGCAGTTATTTCCTATCATGGCACAGGTAAAATAGGGGCCAGACCTAGCCAACTGCCTTCTAAGAAGAAGGAAAGAAAGGAAAACAATCCTCCATGAGAGTTAATGAATATGAAACAAGATCTCCATTCTCCCTGTATTTTCTACTTGGCAGATGGTTCAGAAAAGTGGTATAGTTTGGACTCTGGTTCCACACACCTGGTTTCAAATTCTGCCTTTGCCACTGACAATCATGGGTGATTTTGAGCAAGTGACTACTAAAGACTTGGTTTCCTTATGTAGAATGTGGGATAAAAACCACAGGGTTTTGTGAGGGATAAAACGTGACAATGCACATAAAGTGCTTAGGATGGTGTTCAACACATAAACACTCAAAAATGTTGGCTCTGAAATTATCTTAACAAATTCCTGGAGTTCACGTTGAGGTCTTTGTGAAATAATATTTATCTATATGCCTTTCTCCACCTCATCCACTATCTTGCTCAATTCCTAGGGTCATGATTAACAATGGGACATTGTTCCCTTAGAATAGAGTATGAATGGTGCCCCTGGAGTTGCACAATTGAGCAACCCCCTCCTTGCCTTCCACAACACCCACACACCCACACATACACAGAAGCACACAGGTATGCATATACACACATCTCTTCATCCTGTACAAATGATTATCTGGCCTGTATTTACTTTGGGGAAGTAACTCATTTGTGAAGAGGCATAAGAGAAAAAGCATTGTAAACATGTGTGACAGCTATTTAATTATTCCCCATGCGTCATGTGACAAACTAGGCAGAGAAGTGCTGTTTCAGACACTCAGTAGAAGGTGCCAAGATTTCTCTAATGAGGAACTCCATCAGAATCTAAAGCAAGAGAGGAGCCGCAAATAAAATACTGGGGTCCATCCATTAAAGTCAAAATTTTATCTTCCTTTTTATCTCAAGCATCTCTCTCTCTCTCTCTCTCTCTCTCTATCTATCTCTATCTCTATCTCTATCTCTCTCAATTCTTTTGATGTCTAGTCCAACAAGATTCTTAGTAGATTGTAAATCCATTAGAAGAGGAATCCAGGAAAGAAAGATTGAAACCAGGAGCATTCTACCTCTGAGCTACATTCCCAGCCCTGTTTTAAATTTTGAGACAGTCTTGCTGACTTACCCAGGCTGGCTTTGACTTTGCAATCATCCTGCCTCAGCCTCCCAACTAACTGGGATTACAAGAGTGCCCTACTGTACCCAGTCGGAGGACTTTTTTTTTTTTTTTCATTATTTGAGTCCCTTCTATATGCCAGTCATCAATCCCTGTAAGGTTATTAACAGTCCCTATGATGGATTATACCTACTTGATAGGTAAGAAAACCAAGACACATCAGTTTTATTAGTGCTGTTCAAGTCATACAATAGCCAGGCCAGAACTTAGAACTTTCTTTACTAAATGCAGGTCTTTCCAATACCTGAGAGCTTCCTAAATATCAGTGTTGTGATGCTATCAGTAAATGAGGAAAACAGGGCACACTTCAAATGCCCGTCTTTATTCATGCATTTATCTATGTAGAGGGATGTCCTTTATTCTGATATTTTATCTTTCCAGCTTTTTTCTCTTTTCTTTCTTTTGGTTGTTGGTGTTAAATGCCTTTTCTTTTATGAAATGAGAGTGAGAATTGGTGAGAGTTTTATAATTGACCTTGTTGACAAAGTACAAGTAGACAACTTACGTTAAATTTTAACACTTTGGCAGTATTCTGAAACCCAGCAGTCTAGTACTACCAGGCCACACCATCTTGCTTCCTTCCATCCTTGCCAGTGTTTTCCATGCCCCTGCTTGAGCTGTGGGGTGCTGCCCACAGCCTGGGACCCAGTATGTGCTATGGCCTATTAAATGTTGATGATTTTCATGAATTACATGCCTCTGTATGTGATAAAAGAATGTTTTCTTGTTCCTTTATTCAGTCCCCACCCCCCCCCAAAAAAAAAACGGTTTCAAATAAGAAATCTCTGAACAATATTAAAATTTCACACCCCAGAGCCTCACTCTCAAAGACTGATCCAGCTGTTCTGGAATTTTTAGCAAGCCTCTGAGGGGATTCTGATACAGCTTCTATGAGGATAATAATTTCAGGAACTCTAATATAAAGGGATTGGGTGTTATAGGAAGTGATCTCTCTTCTGCATGGAGAATTCTGTGTTCTTTCCATAGAGAAACAGAGGCATGACATCACATCAAACTCAGATTTGTGAATTATATGACATATCTACATCCATGTCTCGTTAAAATATTAGAGCAGAACTGTCTGATTTGCTTTAAGCACTTCCTTCCAAATTCAACTTAAGTAAAGTTGATCTTTTTTAAAAAGAAGGTTACCTAAATTTGTAGACCTTTTTATGCTTAATTACATAGAAGACCCTTCCAAACTGAATCCTGGATCCATTGGGAAAGTCTCAGTCCTGCTTGTGACATCAGCGGGTTGCCATGAAAGAGAGAGCCATGCTACAAATTCCACCTCCATGCAGTTTCCCTTTATTGCAAATCAGCTAAGAATTATTTCTACTTTTTAATTACATTCAGAGAAGATATTTAGTATAAACACTTCCATTAAAATTGCTTTAAAGTCTATGTCTATGGTTTCCAAACATGTTCCACTGTCATATTATCAGCATACTTCTGATAATAACAACTCATTATAAAGGGACTGTTAACCAGGACAGGTGCTCAGTTTATCCACAGCACAAGAATAACTTGAAAAGCTGTGCCCCTTCTCCAGAAGACCCTCTAAGCACTTTGCACCCCATCCTACTGTTCACTTACATAAATAAACTTTACTAAGATCAGATATGCTGCCAATATTTAAAAAAAAAACATTTTCAGTGAAAAATGTGCTAAGGTGACAGGCAGGTAGCAACATTACTTCTGAATAGAACATACTCAGTCAAACATCCACCTGTGAATGTGGTGCATTTTACCAAAGCTTTCCTCTTTCCAACTAAGATATCTTTTTTAAGTAAAAGGCTCATGCTTCTGCTTCTGAACTTCTTTGCTTGACTAACTCAAGCCTTAGAGCTCCAGGATTTCCTCTGGCTTAGTTCATTCAGGATGCTATAACAAAATCCCATAGACTGGGTGGCTTATATAAATAACACAAATTTGTTTCTCACAGTTCTGGACATTGGAAGTCCACAATCAGGGTGCCAACATGGTCGGTTCTGGTAAGGGATGTCTTCCAGGTTGCAGACTGCCAACTTCTTCCTGTGTCCTCATGATGAAAGTGGGGAGAGAGCTCTCTGGGGTCTCTTCTATAAGGACACTAATCCCATTTCTGAGGACTCCTCCCTCACAAATCACCTCCAAAATCACTTTCTAATCACCCCCAAAGACTCCATCTACTATACCATCATCTTGGAGGTTAAGATATCAACATAATAATTTTGAGGGGACACACATTCAGACTACAGCACCCTCTGACACCTTGAATTGGGTGAAGTGCTCCCCTATCAGTATCTAACTATCATCTGTTTTTCTCACTGTAGTGAAAGGATTCAAGGATGAGCTCAGGCAAATGGCTTCAGATCCCCGTTCTGTCAATTACCCTGTGTGGGAACTAATGATTATGAAATGTTAGCAGTACATGGCACACATACACACACACACAGAAAAAAATAGCAATTAGACTTTTAAAGTGTGATTTTAGGAAATTAATGTACTCATCACTTCCACTTCCATTTTAAGTAATTTTTAAACTTTTTACCTTTTTTTTTTTTAATTAATGCTTGAAAAATTTCTAGGCCATGATGACTGTGGAAATCAAGTAATGATGTCTGTCTCCGTCAAGGTTGAGAGCTGGAGCACTATGCCATGTATTTTCTCTTTTTGCACTTGCCTGGAAGTGCCTTAAGACTGTCAATTCATTCTTGAGTTTATTTATTGATCACCTATTATCTACTAAGCCTTGTAGTATATCCATTGTATACAGACTTAGCCTACTGTTTTAGTCAGCTTTTCCATCACTGTGACCAAAATACCCAACAAGAACAACTTAGAGAAGGGAATGTTTATTTGGGGCTCACAATTTCAGAGATCTCAGTCCACAGAATGGCTGGACTCCATTACTCTGGACCCCAGGTGAGGCAGCACATCATGGGGACAGGCCCCAACATAGGAAGGCTGATTAGCTCATGGCAGGGTCAGGAAGCAGGGAGAAAAATGGGGAAGGGGCCACAGGGAAGATGCACCCTTCTAGGGTGTGCCCCAGTGACCCACCTCCTCTAGCCATTCTTCACTTGCCTATTGTTACCACTTAGTCATTCAAACTAGGGTGGACTGATTAGTTGCAACTCTCATAATCTCCATCGTTTTACCTCTGAATATTCCTGCATTAACAGAAACTTTTGGGGGACACCTCACATAATACCCACCAACCCCTATGGACTATAAAGGAACCAGAGAATAGCAAGTAAACTAGAAACTAAAGATAGCATATAATGAATCATGGGAATGTGTGAAGAAAGCCATTGGTTTTAGCTACAGAAAAATCAAAGGTGGAAAGCTAGCACGAAAGAGGGGTCAGGGGAAGCATCTCAGTTGGACCCGCAGCATGAGAAGAAAGATGTGAAATGTGCCCCAGCAGTAAGAGCAGCCTGTGTGAGGACCTGAAGTAGACAAGAACTTGGTATATTCAAGGAATTGGAAAGAGGTCCGCCTGGCTGTGTGTAATCAGAAAAAAAAGAGTGAAACAAATTGATCAGGGACGGGGAGCCAGGAACCAGAGCACATGAAGCAGCTCTTCTCAAATTTGAGTATACATTAGAAGCACACAGAGAGTTTGTTAAACATGGATTGCTGCTGCACCCCTAGAGTTGGTGACCCAGCAGGTCTGGGGAGGAGGCTGAGATTTGTATTCCTTTTTAAAAAATTTGTTCTTTTTTAGATATACATGACAGTAGAGTGTATTTTGACATATTGTACATGCATGGAGTATAACTTATTCTAATTAGGATTCATTTTTGTGGTTATACATGATGTGGAGTTTCACTGATGGTAGATTCATATTTGAACATAAAAAATTATGTCCAATTCATTCTACTGTTTCCTATTCCCATCCCCCCTCCCTTCCTTACATTCTCCTTTGTCTAATCCACTAAACTTCTATTCTTCCTCTCACCCTTTATTGTGTGTTAACATCTGCATATCAGAGAGAACATTTGGCCTTTGGTTTTTTGGGATTGGCTTATTTCACTTAGCATGATAGTTTCCAGATCCATCCATTTACCTGCAAAAATCACAAAGTCATTCTTTTATGTGACTTAGTAATATATATACCACATTTTCTTTATCCATTCATCTGCTGGAGGGCACATAGGTTGTTTCCATAGCTTTCCTATTGTGAATTGAGTGGCTATCAACATTGATATGGTCACTGTAGTATGCTGATTTTAAGTCCTTGCGGGGTATAGACCGAGGAGTGGGATAACTGGATCAAATGGTGGTTCCATTCCAAGTTTTCTGAAGAATCTCCATACTGCTTTCCAGAGTGGTTGCACCAATTTGCAGTCCCATCGGCAATGTATGAGTGTACCTTTCCCCCCACAACATCCTTGCCAACATTTATTGTTACTTGTAATCTTGATAATTGCCATTCTGACTTGAGTGAGGTGGAATGAGATTTGTATTTCTGACAAGCTCCAGGTGATGCAGCTGTTTGAGAACTCCACTATAAGGCTTCTTCAAGCCTGTATAAGAGGTTTGAATTTCCTTTGAAGCATTAATGTGAAGCCATCAAAGGAGTCAAGAGTGATAACTTTTAATTTATTATTATTAAAACAATGACTTGGATCGTTGTGTAGAGAATGAGTTGGAAATTATCAAGAATAAAAATGAGGAGATGATTTAGGAAGTTATCCACAGTGTTCAGGAGAGGGCAATGGCTGCAGTGAAAAGAGGAAGCATTCAAGATGAATTTAGGAGGTGGAGACAATGTGATCTACATCTAATGTGATGTGTGCAACAGGAAGTGGAGGATATTACATGTCTGTGTTTTTGCCTTGAGAAACAAGAAAGAGGGTCAAAGTATTTATTAAGATGGGTAATACTGGGGCAGGAGCATGCGTAGGAGGTAGAGGAAAAGAATAAATTGGATATTTTTAGACAGGTCACATTGGAAGAACCATCTCTGAAGGATCAGAGCCTAGAATGTATAGAAGCTTCAGTACATGAACTAAAAGTATTGAAGGAAATAAATAGTCTCCTGGTCAGTGCTAAAATGAGAACTATATGGGTTTGGGGGGACCAACTGCGATCTTAAGTCTTTGATCTGAAATAAATTGCTGCTACACTACAGGAGTAGCACCTCATGTGCACCATTTTAGAATTGGGCCAGGCACCTTTGGTTAGCTCTTGGCAGCTGGAAGTTAACAATATATCCAAGCATCTGTGGATCCAGGGGGCTTTTGCACCAAAGTTTACCTAACAGTCTTTTCAGCTTTGGCACTATTGACATTTGAATGGGATAATTCTTTGCAGTGGCGAACTATCCTGTGCATTGTGAAATGTTTAGAAGAATCTGTGGTCTCTGCCTTCCAGATGCCAATAACACCCCTTCCCAAATGTGCCATAAAAAATGTCTCCAGACTTTACAAATATCCCTTGCAGGAGGACAATTGAGAAGTATGTCCCTAAGAGGACATTTCAACCCTTTGGTGGTACCTCTTGCCCAAAAGACAAACTCTTCCTCATTTAATATGATTGTTTTCACTGCCAGCCTCCCAGTCTTCCAAGGTGACTTTCAATCCATTTGAAATGTCCACCCAGGTCACTGATTAATGAGATTTCATAATGACCTTCTGGTGAAGACACTGTTAGCCTTAAAAGCCTTAAAATGGTCCCGTCGATATTGCTGATACAAGGAACTTCAGGGCATTTGGAGGAGGAAGAATGTACCAGGAGAATCTGGTGAAGATCATGATGGTATAACAATAGTTGTGGTGGTTAACATTTATATAGGCCAGTGTGCCATACACAGATCCAAACATTTCAAACATGTTAATTCATGGAATCCTCACAACAATGCTATGACTTTGGTACTGTTATTATCATCCCCATTTTAAAGTGAGGAAACTGAGGTGCAGTGACTTACCCAAGATCACACAGATAGTTAGTTAAATGACAGAAGATATAGGGTCTTACCTTCTGTGTTTCCAAAGGAGGGGCAGTCATCTGATGGGAGAGAGTATGAGTGTGTAAAATTTTCTTCTTGCTAAGACTCATTACCTACAATCCTGACTCATATTTCTAAATTTAAAAGTCCTTTCAGTAAAAAATTTCTGTAGAATTTTAAAAATTGTTGATTCCCACCAAAGATATTTTAAATGGACATTTAATTAATTAATTTATTTGTTCATTCATTCATTCATTCATTCATTCATCTCTCTCCTTTCATTCTGTTTAAAGAGGGCATCCACCTTCAGCTTTTCTAGCGAGCCACATTTAGGGCAAAGACTTCAATTAAGTCACAGTGATTGTGACTTGTAACTGTTATTTTTGGAACCCAGAAGCAACTCTGCCACATTTTGCTGCTATTTCCAGATCATATGGAGAAGTCAACACAAATATTTGTATCATGTGGCAACCGCAGGCAGCGGTAAGATTACAGGTGTGCAGAGTCTCTGGTTTGCGGGGATGAGAGCTCACAATTTTTCGTGACACTCCTCAGATAGATGACAGAGAGGTGTGTACTTGGTTGAGGGATATAACACAAAGCCCTAAGGTGATACTTTGATGACTGCCTTAGCCCCTGGAAAAGATAAGCTTGTGATGCTTTCCTTCAAAACCTGCTCTAAAATGCAATTCCTGTAGCTAATAAAATATCAGTGGAACTCAGGCTGCCTGAGCCATAAGGGCCATCAAAAAATGTGTTGACAGCCAGTATAGGGTTCCACATGACCCTGTTGTGCTACATATATAGATTTTGAAATTCCTTTGAAAAAAGCTTCCATCTGGTAAATTTCTGTAAGGAGAGAAGTTTCTTGGATTTATTCATTATAGCATCTGATAAAAATGTAAGAAGTTCTTCATGCCATTCTTGAAGAGAAAGAAAATTGCCATCAACAAAGCAGTTTCTTCAATGTGCTTTAGTTTTTGGCTTGACAAGCGTCGCTTCCAGAACAACATCATCAAATGAGTTATTTTTTTTTCCTTTTTTTAAAATTTTTTTTATTTTTTTATTTTTTTAATTTTTATTGTTGGTTGTTCAAAACATTACATCGTTCTTGATATATCATATTTCACACTTTGATTCAAGTGGGTTATGAACTCCCATTTTTACCCCATATACAGATTGCAGAATCACATCAGTTACACATCCATTGATTTACATATTGCCATACTAGTGTCTGTTGTATTCAAATGAGTTATTGCTGTTATTGGGACGTTTCCTTTGATCTTGTTGAGTTGTTCCTCTTGGATATGTTGATAATAATAACAATAATATTAAAAATGGTTAAAATGTATGGGGCACTTACCATGCACTTATTTTATGTGGAGACATTAACCCCTAAATTCCATGAGATAAGAACAGTCACAGTCCCATGATTTACAAGTGAAAAAATACAGGCATAATGACAGGAGTCACTTGCCCAAGATCACAAGTAAGACAGTCATAGGCCAGGACTCGAACCTTGGACCCGTTCTTGGGCACCTAGTGCTTTCCACATGCTTTTGCCTTTGAGCACCACAGCAGGATGAATTTTCCTTGTGCCTCTTGCACATTTCTGTACAGATATCCAGGTGCAGATATCACCAGGTTGCAAACCACCCCTAGACATGTCTGAGGGGAAAGCATCTGAGAACTTTCTTCATTTCCCATGCACAAGGTGTGGAGGTGTCCTTCTCCAAGCTGTTTGCATGAGACGTGTCCAAACCTCAGGGTGCTCAGGGTTTTATGCCAGCAGCTGCCACAAGCAACTGTGAAAGGGAGCAAGCAGATGCTTGAGTAAGTGCCAGGCCTGACTGGTGCTTGTGCTCACTTGAAAGGACTCAGCCAACACTGAACTCTAAGTGTGTTTCCTGTGCCAGAACCCATTAGGGCAATCAATACTGGCATCTGCCTTTGCATGCTTAATAAGAATCCTGCTCCCAGGCCAGTCCAGCAGAAAACCATCAAAAATTCCCAAAGGCTTTTTAGACATCAATAAATTAAACCTCCCAGCAGCTCTCCTACAAGCAAAAACACAGAACAGATAACAAAAGAGCTGCTTAAGTTGGTGGGGAGAGAGAATGAGAGAGAGGGCAGGTGGGCAGGAAAAGGACCCCACACTGTCAGCCCCTCACCACCCCCATATTACTTGAAGGCCTCTTAGGTGCCTATGTAAAACTAGCAGAACACAGTTTTAAGACCACTGGTCTATTCTGGCCTACTTTCTTTCTTATGTATCTTATTGCCACTGTATCTCACCTTACCTAGCACAGGACCTGACCCTCTGAAGTGTTCATTATATTAGATTGGGTTGATATGACTTAGGGAAACAGCACGGTTCTTTTGTGTCCTGCTTTGTTTCTTAAAAAGTGTTATTTGAATATAAAGATTCAGGGGAGCACATTAAACCCCATGGAAAAGACTCAACTGGAAAACACCTTCGGAGAAACTTCCTCTGAAGATCTTCCTTTTCCTCCTTCCTAGTCCTCCTGCTTCCTGACCCATTGCAGGACTATGGGGCAGAAATTAAACAGTTTTGACTTCATGCTAATTTCCAGGGATAAATGCCCATCTCCACCCTTAGTTGTCCCCAGGAGCTCACCCTGCTTCCTCTTGATGGGTCCTGTTTAACAACTATGTGCCTTAGGAGAAACTGTCTGCATCCCAGCTGAGGGGCTGTAGACTGGGGCTGCTGGTCAAGGACCAGGTTCAGCTCCTCATCCTCACCCAAGCATCTCCCTGGATATGGAGATGCCACTTAGAAGGACTTGCCCTGGTCGCTGATGTTACTTTCTGGCAGATCAGCGGGGGGCCTGGGCTACAAGGCATTTGGCAGGCCTCAGGGACAAGGATGACCCTGTCCAATACTCAGATGTGCCAGGGAAATGCTGGAAAGAATTTTGCTCTGTGTAAGTTCCAGATCTAAAGTGAATTTGCCTCCACTGCTGTTTTCTCTGGAAGAATAAGAATCACTGAAGAACAATCATTTTAATGAGAGTGATTTGGCCTGCCAAATGACCAGCTATTTTTCATCAGTCAGTAAGGCCACAGAGTTGCTAAGACAAATGGATTGGGATTGTTTGAGCTATTGAGTTCCGAAATAACAGTCTTCCCAGTCCCTTCCATGGAGCTAATCCTCAATGCCAGCAGAGGTCAGCTGCTGGTCCAAGTCTTAGCTTCAGGCTAGAGTACGTGCAAACCATTCTTGTCAATGATGGTTGCTTGTTTCTTCATGTTTGCAGGATAAGAAACATACAAACAAAAAAAGCTAACTAAGAGTTAAGGCTAATCTCTGTTCCAGAGGCAGAGACTTGGGTGTCTTAGCCATGACTCTGCCGTCTACTGGATGAGCTTCAATTTGTTTACCTGGAA
The DNA here is from genome assembly GCF_001458135.2 of Marmota marmota marmota. Lineage (NCBI taxonomy): Eukaryota > Metazoa > Chordata > Mammalia > Rodentia > Sciuridae > Marmota > Marmota marmota. The sequence goes on from NW_026000101.1 coordinate 23,869,880, forward strand.
GATGAGACGAATAATTCCTCCTTTGTAGAGTTGTCAAAGTTTACATAAAAAGCCTGTATCATGCCCAGCACATGGTAGGTGTGTACTGAACATTTTCTTCTCTCTCTACATCCTTTCCCCCTATGCAGCTCTTATTTCTTATTATCTGGTTTATTCTCCCCCACACCACATCTTCTTTCTTAGTACATTTTTATTTGCTTAGTCATTTGTATGTTTCACCTGTAAAGACCACATAGCACCAAGTTTTGAAGTTCATGATAGTGTTATGGGACTTTGAATAGGACACGGGGAGAAAAGTTTTGGTCATTTCTCTTCCCTTGGAGGAACTGCAGGTAGCACCCTGTTTCTGCCAGTTCTGCTCTGTAGCAACACCATGAGTGGCCCCTGCATACATCCCTTCATCTTTCATGGCACAGAGAGCCATAGTATCTCACTACAAGTTTGCATTTATTAGGTTTTTATTATGTCTTGCTAAGTCAAGTTTCCGGGAATTCTTGGTTTTGTCTTTACTCAGCCCAGGTAGGAACCAAGGAGCCATTTACCTAAGTCAGCATGAGGAACTTATAATGTGCCTTGATTTATTAGGTGTTTTTTTTTTTTTTCTGCCTTAAGCCATGGGGGTGGAGGGAAGAGAGGAGAGGGTTGGCACAGATCTTCTGAAAAAACACATCCTTTCTGGTTTCTGGGTGAGTGAGTCAGGGAATAATTAGGTTGATCCTACTGTATTATGGGAAGCCTGGGGCTTGAGACAGAAAAGTTTATGTTGAAAGAGTATTGATCTGATGTCTGAAGCAAAGGGTGTCCCACACAACTGGGTGACTTTGACAGAGCCCCTGGACTTAATTTTTCTTTTTTGGGGGGGGGCTTCTTTTCCTACTCATCAGATTTTGAAACAACCTTGGAGTTCACTTAGTCCTAAGTAGATATATATTTAGAGAGAAATAACCTTAAATAATTAGAATAGTTTCAGAGCCTTGGGCTGAAAGCAGGCACAAGGGAGATTTGCACTGTGTGGTGAGGGTCAGGAGATGGACCACCTCCCCCAGTCCCCATTTTGCCCAGAATCCACTTTAGTGACAGCGTTAATTTGATAAGGCACTTAACCGAGAAAGTCACTGTTGGCTTTAGCCCTCATAATATAGAAATCTCTCGTCTTTCTCCATGCTTGCTCTAGTTCCATCTAGAACTTTAAGAGTCACCCTGAGAGAGGAAATAAGAACACATTTGGTTGAGAAAGTGCTGCTCTCCTGGTATGGCCTCCAGACCCACTGGTGGGTGAGGGCTGGGACATATCTTGTAAGGTACAGGTATTGACCCGGCTTTTCCCAGAAAGGCATGGGAGTTTCTGTTGAATTAACACATCAGGAGTTTCACTGGGGTTAATGTTTTAACCATTGTGTCAATAAACTTAATGAAACTTTGAAAATTCCATGAGAGGATAAAACCATTTTTAATGAGCATTTTTTTTGTTTTATTTGTTTTTTTCATGGTATTGAGGATTGGGGGCCAAGATGCTCTACCACTGAGCTACACCGCCTGCCCCCCCCCACCACCCCACCCCTTTTTTGAGACAGGATCTTGCTAAATTATCCAGGCTGACCTCAAGCTTGGGATTTTCCTTCCTCAGCTTCCTGAATAGCTGGGATTACAGGTGTGTTCTACTTCACCTGGCAGCAAGTTTTATTTTTAAATGAAGAAATGGAAGTAGGAATCACCTGAGTACACTTTAGATAATGCTGGAATGTTTAAATTGAAAAACAAATACAATACATTTAGACCATATTCTGAAATAAAATTCTTTATGCCTTGAGAGCTTGGCAACAATTTAAACTCACAGTCATCTCTAAGTCTGTTTAAAACTTACGACATAATTATGGCATAATTCACCCTAAACAGCCTAAGAGTCTATTTCACTTTCCTGGTACAGTTTTTGTTATTTGGGAGGTTAGGTTCTGCTGGCTTTCATTCAGAACCTTTCTTGGACCTGATAGCTTTGGATCATTTCAGACTGCTTGTACTCATAGCCTGGCTCCTCTAGTACCTTGTGTTGTGACTTTGGGCAGGAAACATACTCTTCCTCTGCCTGTGTCCTCTTCTTGAAAAGTGCCTGGGGTTAGGGGAGGGCAGTAGGTGTCATTGTGGGGACTTCATGAGCTACTTGCTGGTCCTGGCCTGGAGTTAACACTCAGGACTTATAACAGGTGTTGTTGACATTGTTATCACCAACATGAACACTCTAGAGTCAGTATTTCAGAGTTAAAGGAAAGCACAATGATTCATAAAAACATATTCGAATCCCTGACGGTGCCTTATAAAATTCCATATTTCTAACTGCCCCCAAGAACACGTGAATCAGAAAGGAGTCTGGGAATCAATTCTGTTAACAAGCAACACAGACAGTTGTCGTGTGTAACCTCATCTTCTCTTGTCTGAATCCTCTCTCCAGCCCCAGCGAGTGGTCTCCAGGCTTCTCCTTGAACACCTCCTGGAGAGCTTACCATCACTGGAGACATCCCCTTGTGGATCCTTCAGGCAATATGGAAGGTTGTTTTCACGTTGATCTAAGAATGAAGAGGTTGCCTTGGGCAATAAGGAGGCAAGAAAAAGTAGGAGAAAGAGGACAAATGTTAAAGTCAGAAAGAAATGGCCTTAAAGTCCAGTCCAGCACCTGTTAGCTTTGTGACTCTGGACAAGTGGCTTGCTATTTTCTTCTCCCTTTCATCTTCCAAATGACTATCCTTCCTATCCTTCCAGTCTTATTCTACCCTCCTTATCTAAGACCTCAACTCCCCTTACACTTCAGCCACATGCCCAGACTCTGCCACTGCCCCAGGAGTGGTTCTGTGCCAGGGAATGCATCAGGGCCAGCCAGGGCTGGGAGAATACACCAGAAACCCAAGGAGTGAGTCATAGGAGAGGGAGGTGAACAGTCTCTGACACACCAAATTCTCATCCTTCACCAGCATGATCATTTGGCCAAGCTGACCTCTGATTCTTAGAGTTCTTGGATTAAACCCTGGCTGTGTTTCTTTGGAGTTAGGACTAGGAGGGGATGTAGTCATCCTGGCCACATTCCTGAGGACACTGAATGGGGTCCAAGCCAACTCTCCCTCCTGGTCATTTTGTCCAGATGCTGAGATCAGAGCATGGTGGGCTGCGCTCTGCTTACTCAGGCACAGGTACAGAGTCTATCCTTGTTAGCTGATCTAGCTCAGATGCAGGATGTCCCCACCAACTGTGCCTGGTTCATCCTCAGTCATTGGTCATTTCAGTGTAGGAGTAAGGAATCTTCTCCCATTGTGTGGGTATGAAAGACAAAATGCAAAGGTTTTGAGATCTGATGTTTCAACCTGAAGATCCCTATTATTAGGCATATGACCTCCCAAAGTCTGTTTCCTCTCTGAGCATCAGTTCCTACTTCTCTAAAATGAGGATACAAGTAAAACATCATAGGATTGCAGGAAGGATTAGATGACACTTAACATCCTAAAGGATTGATACGTGTCACCCTCTTGGGAGTGGGGAGGAGGTCCTAACTGATCTGGTGGTCTGCTAGTGAATGATTGAGTTCTTTCCCTACCACCCATGAGGGCAGAGCAGCCAGCCTGCCCCGTCACCCCACTCCACCAACCTCCATGGGACCTGCAGTTCCGATATACATGTTGTCGACCCTGAGTCTGTAAACTTGCCAGATTTATTCTGGAGCAAATCTAAATAGCATGTCAAAGGAAATTTGAATTTAACAGAAGAAATGTGAAAGTTCCCCAAACCAACTTCCACTTCTTAAGCTTTGATTATAGTCTCAGTTCAGTTGTCTTCCAGTTTCATAAACTCTCAGATAGTGTTTTCAGTTCAGCATAGTCAGTATGGTCAGGTCGGTAGGAGAATCATCTGAGAACTTGTTAAAAGTGCAAATCCTTGGACCCCCACCCCAACCCACCCGACTACCAGAACCACTTAAACCCTGGTGGTACAGCCCAGCAGTCTATGTTTAAACAAGCCTTCTCAGAGCTTCTCATGGCTCCCGTTGGAGAATGCTGGTCTAAGTGTTAGGAGGGTGCTCTCTCCCTTCTTTACCCTTGGCAGTTTTGGGGTCCAGGTGAACACTCATAGCTCTCTAGCCTTGTATTGCCAGCACTTCCGCAGGTTAGAGACAGCACCTAAGGGAATGACCTACAGCTGTTCCAGAAGAGTCATTTGTGTATGCCTCTGGCAGGTGTCATCTCAATTTAAGCCTAGGTCCAGAGAAGTCAGGATAAAAACATCTGTTTCCTATGTTCAGATCTCTAGACCAGTGGCTTCCTCCACCTCCAGAGCTTACTTCAAGATCTCTAGGCCACTGGTAATGACTCTCTGATGTGTCATAATAGCCAAAACTTAGCAAGCTCCATCTACATTGGAAAATACCTTTCACTATTTTATTTTTCATTTTATTTTCACAACAACCCGAGGCGGTAGATACTCCATGCCTTACCTGGTAAAGCTGAGCCTCAGAGAGGATGTCATACCCAAGGTCACGTGACTAGTAACTAGCAGGCTAGGGCATGAAATCAAGTCTGTCTGGCACCAGATTCTGTGAATTTCCAACCAATCTTACTACGTGGTTAAGAAGGCTGTCTCCTTAAGCCGGGATTACACAAAAAGGAACATTCTAGGCCTATGATTTTTAAATTTAGCATGGATCTGGATTGTTGGAGGACATTTTAGGATAGGTTGCTGGACCCTATTCCAGAAGTGTTTGACTCAGTGCTGTATTCTGACTAGTTCCCAGATACTACTGATGTTGCTGGTCCAGCGACCACACTTTAAGGATCTCTGCTCTGGGCTAGGGAAGTTCTGGGGAATTTCTGACTCGGTTGCTTTAGTGTAGGACATTGCATTTCAGTTTTCTTTTCTTTTTTTTTTTTAACTTCCCTGATAACTCAAACACACAGCTAGGGTTGAGAACTACTGTTGTACTCAAAGGAAGAGTACTGATTGCTCTAACTGCTGTTTAGGACTTTTGAGTCCATATTAGTATTTCTCCAGCTGGGGTGTGCACACAGCTGGGGAGCTCAGTGGTGTGCCAGGGAGTGTGAACACAGCAAGATCAATAATGCTACCTGATTTTATTCAGGATTTGGGGAAATTTTAATATTTTCTATAAAACAAACAGATCTTTCATGGAGTATAATATAAAATGTGAATGAACTTTTAATAATAAAGCGTGGGATACAATCCACTCCTAGGAGTCTAGTCAAGGAAAGTCATCAAAGACTAACTGCCAAAGATAGTAGTGTCTTCTAGACATTACTTTGTCCTAATAGTTATTGAATCTATGTGATGGGTTATGATGATTCATTGTTCAAAGAATACTTATTAATTTTTCATTAAGGAGTAATTTTTAAAACTTTATTTTTGATCTGTGGTTGCTCAAATGTTGAGTGTGAAATCCAAGGATAAGGACGGCCAGCTTTATGTATTTTAAAGTCACACAGTCTCCTCAGTATTCCTGTCCATCCCCGTCAATTCTTTCTTGCCTTCCTTCCACATAAGAACCCTGGCTCCCAGCAACATTAGTACATATAGTCATTTGCTCTTCTCATAGTATATCCAAAATGATTTCAGAATTGCTTTGCTCCAATCACAAAAACAAACCTCCTAAGAGAACTTCAGGATTTGTTTGCAGTCCTCCTACCACCCAGACTGCTTTCATGTGGTTGATGTTCATTTGTAACGTGCTTGGGTTCATTGGTTTCAGTCTGCCTTTAATCCCCACCTTCCCCATCCTTATTGATTTAATTTTAAATTTTTGAATTTGTAAAGCAACAATGTGTTTCTTAAATGGAGAAATATACAATAAGAATACTTGTGTCCTTTTTTACTAGTACAATAAATACTAATTATGCAAAGCAATAGGTTTCACTGAGATATTTGCATACATGTATATATCTTGCTTTAATCATTTCCACCTTCCCTTCCATCTCTTACCACTGCCCTTCTACTTCCTTAATACTCCCTTTTATACCTTCGTATCTCTCTCTCTCTCTCTCTCTCTCTCTCTCTTCAGTTTTCCCATATGTGAGAAAACATGCAAAACATGTAACACTTATCTTTCTGTGTCTGACTTATTTCATGTAGCATGATTCTTCCACATCCATCATCCATCTACCTTTTCTTCTTCTTCTTCTTCCTCTTCTTCTGTTTATTCTTCCTCCTCCTCCTCCTCCTTTTTTTTTTGTTGTTGGTACCAGGATGCTTAATCACTGAGCCACATCCCCAGCCCTTTTTATTTATTTTTTTTGTTTAGAGAGAGGGTCTTGCTAGGTTGTTTACAGCCTTGCTAAGTTGCCGAGGCTGGCTTTGAACCTGAGATCCTCCTGCCTCAGCCTCCTGAGCTGCTGGGATTACAGGTGTGCACCACCATGCTGGGCCCAGTTCTATCATTTTTCTACATAATATGAATAGCCATCTATAATAACCATTCTGACTGAAATGAGGTGGAATCTCAATGTACTTTTGATTTGCATTTCCCTGATAACTAAAGATATTGAGCATTTTTTTTTTTTGGGTGGTACTTGGGGTTGAACCCAGACTTCTACCACTAAACTACATCTTAGCTCCTTTTTACTTTTTATTTTGAGACAGGGTCTCACTAAGTTTCCCAGACTGGACTTGAGCTTGCAATCCTCCTATCTCAGGCTCCCAAATAATTGGGATTATAGGTGTGTCACACCATACCAAATCATTTGAATTTCTTTCTTTCCTTTTTTTGAGACCTGTCTGTTCAGATTATTTGCCCATTTTTTTTTTTAGTGGATTACTTGTTTTGATGTTAAGTTTTATGAGTTCTTAAAGAATTCTTAGGCCGATCATGGTGACATATACCTGTAATCCCAGCAACTCAGGAGGCTGAGGCTGAGGGAAGTTCAAAGCTAGCGTCAGCAACTTAATGAGGCCCTAAGCAATTTTGTGAGACCCTGTCTCAAATTTAAAAATGAAAAAAGAAATAAATAAAAGGGCTGGGGATGTGGCTCAGTGGTTAAGTGCCCCTGGATTCAATCCTTGGGGAGGGAGGGAAGGAAGGAGGGAGGGAGGGAGGGAAGGAAGGAAGGAAGGAAAGAAGGAAGGAAGGAAGGAAGGAAGGAAGGAAGGAAGGAAGGAAGGAAAATTAATACTTATAATGAATTTTAGGTGCTGAAAGGAATATACAGTCTGAATATAAAGTATGATTCTAATCTTATGTTTTAAAGAAACACACACACAGCAAAAAGAACAGAAGTTAACACCAAAATATTTCCAGAAGCTATTTCCTGGTGGGATTATGAATGATAATGATATTTATACTTGACATCATTTTCAAGTTTTTTAACAATATTATATTTATGTTTAGAATAAAAAAAGAAATTTGGGCATTTACCTGCTGTTTAAAATGTGTTCTATAACACCTATGTGAAATACAAACCATAGATTTATAAGTTAGAAACTTTTTCAGAGAACTAGAAAACATTTTAACTACAGTCCCAAAGGATACTATTATGCCTTTGAGCCCAGGAAAGGCGAGAACTTTCAAAGGCACCTAGGGACCTGGTGCTGAGCAAGGGGACTTTTGTTCTGCAAGGTGGCTCCCTGGGCTTTTCAGGATGCAAGGGATGGGGTAGGCTTTTGCTTTTGTTCTCTCCTCCAACAAGTATAGCTGGCCAGTTGTGCTCCTGTGCAATGTCACCAAAGCATCACTGTATTAATGTATCCTAGATCAAATGTGTCATATTAAAGAGATCTAGCAATGTCCACATGTACTGTGCAGTATTCAGGTAATAAGAAAGTCAAGTGTATGTAACTTGAGAATGACTTATAAATATTAAAGAAAAGACATAGGGAGAAGATATTTGTCCCTGTTGCAAAATACCAAGCATATTTACTTTGTCACTCTCAGAAGTCTGTCTGTCCATGCTCCCTGGGTTATCTTCAGACAACTAGCCAATGGTGCCTTCTGCACATTTGTGTCAACTACCACATGTGAAAGGGACTATTCCACTACAGTGCTCAGTGGTGCCTGGGAAAAGAAGAAATCTGAAAGTCTGAGGTACTCAGAGACAGTGTTGCTAAGGGAATGATTTTTCCAATTCTGGTCAGTAGATATTTTCTATGTAACCAACCACCACAAGCTTTTGTAAAAGAAAACAAGCAAAAAGTGTTTGGGCAGGAGCTTCTACAAGGGCTGAGACTGTGATCCAGCCTAAAGGAGCAGATGGTAGGCCAGTGGGCACCATCCTGATATGGCCCATGATAGACAGAGCCCTTCCTTCCTAGAGAGCGGAAGACCTGGCCCAAGAAAAAGACAGCAGTGCCTACCATTTGTACAGTCAATTTGTAGCCACAGGCATTGTTTTCTTTAAAGGTCCAGGCTGGGTAAAACAAAAGAGTGGCATGAATGGGGCTGCCCAGGTGAGTCCAGCTTCTCCCATGCATAGGGAGCAGACACTGCTGTCGCCATGTGGGAATTTTAGTTCCTAGATATCCCAGGTTTTCTGAGTTTTTCTGAAAGCTAGAATTCTTGAACTTCATATTATGTTTCCCAATTTTTAAATGTTGGCAGCATTTCAAAACTATGTAGTCCAAAGAAAACACTCCTGCTGGCTGACGTAGGCTAGCGCTCTCAGTGTCTCACTTCTGCCTTGGAATCTCAGGGGCAATTGGTTTGGTCATCTGCATCCTCGCAGTCCTCCAAATTCTAAAAGACAAATTTCCTGAATTCTTAGATTCTTCTCAAAGTTCATGTTTCATAAGGACCTTAAAATTCCCTAATGGCCTAATTGGTAATTTATTTCAATTGAGATTTCAAAACTCTTAACTATTGAGAGGTACTTTCTTGATGATGAAGTTAATTTAAAAGATGATTGTAAAGAAACTGCCTTGATTTTTGAGGGATAAACGGTATATTCTTTGGGAAATTGATGCTTTGGAGCAGGCTATATCAGGGTTAGAATTCCAGCTCCATTACCTGTATCATTTGGACAGTGATAACCTCTGTGGGAACTTCCCATTTTCTCATCTGCAAAATGGGAGAAATAACTTGCCCTAGGTCACTGATTGGTTGGATTTGGGTAAAGATAGTAACATATATTAATATCTCATACTATTAGATTCTCAGAAAGTAAAAGTTTCTCTTAGAAGCCAATGTAATTAAAACATTTAATCATAAATGTTGTAAAACAACCCTAAGAACCTTTTATGTATTTAATTTTAGAATTTAAAAAATATACTTTCTTCAGAAGTTCCGTTGTAATAGATCATGTTGCAGTTGAGAAGGGAGAAAATAGAGAGGTTGAGGGGATGAACCTGAGGAGTATCTGCACCTGAGGGGGATCTTGGGGTCACTTTCAGTGCCAGAGTTCACTTAGGTATAAGATGACTTATCACCCAATTTAACTTTTTTAAGGGGTGCTTTGCATTATCTAGCACATGTGGTGGGATTTCATCTGGCAAGGATGCCTCTTGGCAGGACAGCCATGTTGGGATCTTGGTACAAAGGGAGACAGCACCGTCCTCACCCGTGTACACCCTGCACCAACACACAGCACCCGCACTCAGACAGAACCTGTGCTTGGTTTAATTCTCTGTTGTCACTGTCTTGAAATTCTGAATAATTTTTGAACAAGGGGCTCTTCAAATTATGTACACAGTCCTGATCAGAGATTTTCGTCAGTAAAACACAGAATGTCAGCACATACATCAGAGGGACAAACTCAACAGCCCCTGGAACCAATCAAATATTTTTGACCCACAAAGTGCCTCCCCCCACCCATATAAATAAGCTTTTAATTTAGAATAGTTTTAGATTTATGGAAAAGTTGCAAAGATATTTGAGGAAGATCCATGTCTCCCTTACCCAGGTCCCTATATTGGTTACATCTTATGTTACATTTACATTTGTCACAATTAGGGAACTGACATTGGAATGTCACTATGACCAAACTACATTGTGTTCAGATTTTGCTACTTTTTCCCTAATGCCTTTACTGTCCATGCTCCATCCAGGATACTTAGGACTTTACATTTAGTCACCATGTCTCCCCGGGCTCCTCTACTATGATATTTTTCTCAGACATTCCTTTTTTTTCCTTATTTTTGAAGAACTGAGTGAGAATTTTTGGCAGGTACTGGGAACTGAAACTGAGCCACATCCCCAGCCCTATTTTGTATTTTATTTAGAGACAGGGTCTCACTGAGTTGTTTAGCACCTTGCTTTTGCTGCCTCAGCCTCCCAGCCCACTGGGTTTACAGGCATACGCACTGTGCCGGGCCAAGAACTGCAGAATTTTGAGGAATGCTACTCAGATGCTTTGCAGAATGTTCCTCATTTGGGGTTTGTCTGATGTTTTAATCTTGATAGTTATAAAGCACTGGTGTGTTCTGGGGACAAATACCACAGAAGCAAAGTAGCTTTTCCTCACATGGTATCACAGTTATGTGCTATGAACCTGATTTATCTGTACTGGTGTTAGCTGTGACCGCTTGGCTGAGGTCCTGTTTGTCAGGTTTCTCCCCGTTGAAAGCAAGTCATCATGTGTAGCCCACTCTCAAGGACCTCTTCTCCTGCAGAGGAGAATATGTACATAAATTATTTGAAATTCTGCTGCACAGGAAATTTGTCAACTTTCCATTTATTATTCAACCATTTATTTATATCAGTGTAGGTTCATGAATGTTGTAATCTAGTTATAACATTCTTGGGTTATAATCTAGTACTACTATGTTTCTTTAGTTGCTCAGATGGTCCTAGCTTTGGCCATTCTCCTTCATATTTGCCTCCACTGTTCTTTGACATTCCCTCTTCATCTTGTAGTTGACTTCCAGGATGAGTTAAACATATAAAAATCATGTTAAGTTAAATGTTGGAAAAATGGTTTAATATTTTTGAATTAACCAACTCAGCTATGAGAAGATTTTATAGACATGTCTAGACTTCTGGATTCTCTTGAAGACCAGGGGGTCTGGCGATCCTGGACCCATTTTCCTGCTGTGTAACAATTAGCTAAGGCTGAGAGGCTTTGTTCCTTTTCTGTATCACACTAGATACTCTTTCCTGTATAATTTCTGTGTACTCTGTAGATTGTCAAAGTATATGCCACTCCTTATCATATTAAACCCAGCCTACTTGACTCATTTATGTTCCTTTGTAATACCTTAAATCTTTTGAATACAGGATTCCTGGTTCAAACATGTTCAAGTAAATAATTTACTTAAATGACATAGTTTAGTCCATGAATGTAGGTCAACGCTGACCCATGATCAGAATTTAGAACATTTCTGGTTTCATTTGGATCCAATCAACTTTACCTTCCTCGGATCTTACATGCATAAGCAGGCGGAGTCTGCCTTGAACTTCTTTGTCAAGTTTCCCTTTGTTAGACCCCTTCTGTCTGCAGAAGATCCCCCCAACAGTTGTATTCCAGCTTCAGATGAACTTCTCCCTGTCACTGTTTTCTTCTGGCTCTGCAAAGCACCCCTCAAATTGGGTTCCAATCATCATTCTTACTAGATCCTCCCACCTCACTAAAGAGGATCAATTACTTTTCCTATGTTCTCTCTTACCCCTTTCTTTCTTCATTATGTATTTCAGGGTTATTTTTCCATCAATCCTGGCTTGTTGTAAACTTTATAAACTCTAGAAAGCCACATTTCACACCTTTCTATTTAGATGAAAGTAGGCACTTGAATATTAGTAAATATGCAATGCAACTTGTGGAAGGAGAAGCTTCATCCTCAATATCAGTTAAAAACCTGATGAAAAGATGCATGTCTCTCAGAGCTATTAAGAGATAAATGTGCATTAATTTTTACTGCATATCAAGGTAAACATGAGCCTATTACAATTTCCTGGGAATCTTTCTACAGAGCAATGGTTACAAAGTGTGACTTAAGGGCCACTGCTGGGAGTTGGAAAAAGTAATGGGAACCCAAACAGAGAAAGCTCCTCATCACCCCCACATTACTGTGGATTGTGTAGTCATTTGTTCATTTATTCACTGTCTTAGACCACTTGGGCCACTACAACAAAAATAGCTTAAACTCCTGTGGCTTAGATACAACAGGTATTTATTTCTGTAGTTCTGGAGGCTGGTGAATCTAAGATCAAAGCACTGGCAGGTTCAGTGTCTGGTGAGGGACCTCTTCCTGGTTCAAGATGGCAGTCTTTTTTCCAGAATGTCACATGGGAGATGGAAAAGGGCATTTATAGCGGCACTAATACCATTTGTGAAATTTCTGCTTTTGTGACCTAATCATTTCCCAAAGCTCCTACCTCCTTGATATCAGCTTGTGGTTTAGAATTTCAAACACAAAATTGAGGAGGATTATGAACATTCAGTCCATTTCTTTCATCCAGCAAATACTTATTGAGAACCACCATGTTCTGGCCTGCATGAGATGCCAGAGATATAACTGTGAACAGATTCATTCCTTGACATTACAAAATTTTTATCCACTGGGAAACAAACAGAAAAGACTATAAGATGATTCTTTTGTAATCCTTTCAATCTTTTGAATACATGAATGGAGCTGCCCAGGTAAGTACAGTATCTCCCATGCATAGGGAACAGACACTACTATCTCCATGTGGGAATTTTAGTTCCCAGATATGCCAGGTTTTCTGAGGAAAGCTATAATTCTTGAACTTCATATTATTGTTTCCCAATTTTTAAATAAAATGTTAGCGGCCACAGCTAACACTAGTACAGGTAAATCAGGTTCATAGCACATAACTTTGATAGCATGGGAGGAAAAGCCACTTTGTTTCTGTGGTGTTTGTCTCCAGAACATACCAATGCTATCTGACTATCAAGATTAAAACATCAGACAAAACCCAAAAGAGGAACATTCTGCAAAGCATCTGAGCAGCATTCCTCAAAATTCTCCAGTTCTTGGCCGGGCACAGTGGTGTATGCCTGTAAACCCAGTGGGCTGGGAGGCTGAGGCAGGAGGATGGCTGGTTCAAAGCCAGCCTCAGCAAAAGCAAGGTGCTAAGCAACTCAGTGAGACCCTGTCTCTAAATAAAATACAACGTTAAGTATAATCGTAGGAGAAGTACAGGGTGTTACGACATGCCTAACTTGACTGAAGGTGTGGTGGGCAAGGAGGAAATTCTTGGGGAAGTGATAGCTTAGTTAAGGTTTGAATAACAAGTGGGAGTTAGCCACACAAAAAAAGAGAAATGAGGAAGAGGTTTCCAGCTGCCAATCCTCCTGCATGTGAAGACACCCAGAAGGGAACAAGCCAGAGCATCTTAGCTCCAAGTGTCTGGAGTTCTGCATGCAAGTTGAGAGGATTCAGAAAATGAGGATGGGGAGATACATGTGTGTGAATGAATGTATGTTAAATAGCTTTGATTTCACCTTGGAGGAAGTAGGAAGCTGCTTTATTGTTTTATGCAGCAAGACAGATTCCTTGGTTAGATTTGCATATTAGCAGATCCCATTCTTGCCACATGGATATTGGAAATTAGAAATTGGATTAAAAGAAGGAAGCTCGGTTTCTGGAGAGCCACATAAGCCAGGCAGGAGGTGATGGTAGATTGAGCTAGGGAAGCGGCTGTTGGAGTTGGAAAGAAATTTACGAACTAGAAACTATTCAAGTAAGACTTAGTACTAATTGCCCTTCACATAGTGGGAGAAAGATTTTGCTGGTGAATAAAGAAGTTTTATTTATGAATATACTCACAATATCACATCCAAGATAAGGAATCTAGGTCATTTTCAAATTTCTGGGGCTCATGATCAAACTAGTGGTTCTCTAACCTCACTTGAAGTTCACTAACGTCTTGTTCTCTGCTTATTCCATCTCGTGCATTGGGACCATTTGATTTTCAGGAAACTGGGCAGGTCTGCATGAGTGAGGGATTGTTTTCAGTGGCTTTTGTTGTCCATCCACAGTAGACACTTTTCTCAAGTTTTCTTAATTGACTTCCACCCATGTGCATGCCATGTGAGAGAGGGCAAGATGGCGAAGGCAGCCATTCTGGAGAGGAGCATGAGGGGAGCCTCTGGTAGCTGAGAAGTGGCACTGAGGGAGCAGCAGGAAGTGTGACAAGCAGGCACACTGTATTTACAGTCACTCCTTTGGGTGGCTGAAACAGCACTTCCTGTCCCTGGAAAATAGCACGTCTGGAAGAATTAACAATCCGTTTAGAACAGATAATCACAGGTTAGTCTCTTTTCCTTTCTTTGAGTCTAACCACCATGATAGGTTGGAGGGTAGCACAAGGGAGCTAAGGAAGGGCAGAGAAAGGGAGGTGGAGAACAGAGTAGTAATCAGTTTATTTCTAACCATTTGCAGCTGTCAGTTTGTTTGGGGACTTTTTTAAAAAATATATATATAAAGGCAGAGGAACAAAGTCTTGCAGCATGGGATTGTTTTCTTTGGCATGATGAACAGACACTTTCTTGAGGAACATATTGAGATAACACAAAACATCTGCTAGCAGGAATCAGTCCTCGGCAGCCGAATTCATCAGCATTGGCAAGAGCATGAGGCGTCTTTTGATAAATATATACACGTAGATAGTTACATTTTGCAAGAGGTGGGGAATGGGAATATTCATATGAAGGAGGAGGAAAGTAAACTAAGAGGAGGGGACTGCATATTTTTAAGAAACATCTGTATTCATTTTTTCCCCTCATGATCCAATTGCATTTTGTTTTGCAAGATTTTGGAAATAGTGTGTTCTCGGCCACGCTGCCAGAGGAGGTCTGTTTTCTTTTCCCACGTGTGTGGGATGTTGTTTTTATTCATGAGCTATTGAAAATGAGTGATTTTTATGACTTGTAGAGGGATTTTCACAAGTGACACCCCTGTTCCTGGACTCCAAGACAGAAAGAACAGTGCCAATGCTCTCAGGAATGAATAGCAGTTTAAAGGATAAAAGTGGACGTTTCCTATCACTGTTATGATGTACCATCAGAAGTCCCCAAAAGATTGGCCAGCCATTGGCTTTTGTCATGTGTCATGTGGAAGCTCCCAGGACAGCTATCGTAATGTTCCCATATATCGCATTTCTTCCAATCGGATTTCCAGGAAAGAGTTTGTCCTTTGGGGAAAAGGCAGCTTCACCTTCTGTTCTACTTGTTCTCACCTGGTGCCATGATGAGGAAGAACCATCTCTAAGGTTCATCTGCCATTCACTGGATTCCTCTGTGTGCCTGTGGCATAGGGCTTCAATCACCTGAACAGCTAGTGTCAGTGTCACTATTCCTCAGATAAGGAAACTGAACCTTTTGGAAGTTAGCAGATTTGCTCAAGGGCAAGCAAGCATGGAAGTTCACAGCTGGAATCTAAACCCAAGTAGGAGCATTCCAGAGCCAAATCCTTAACCAGTGTCCTTAACCCTGGCACAAAACTTTGGGGAAGTAAGAACCAGACAACCCTTTTCTACCTTTATCTTTTAATAAGTTTTGTTTCCCTAATTCTGACAAATGGATTGGAGCAAGATAAAAGGAGCCACGTGGACTCTGCAAAGTTTCCTGGCAGAGTGGAAAGAGTAGAGGCTTTGGAATCAAGACAGACTTGAATTCAGATCCCTTTCTATCATGACTTAGCTCTGTAAGTCCTAAAAGTTTGCCCCATGATCTTTCTGAGTTTTGATTTCAGGTAAGCAGATGGCAGAGGAGTTTGACTCTCATTCCAAGAGGTATCAAGTATTGATTTCACACCCATCCCACTCAAGGCTTCATGCTAGGCTCTAAGGAGACAATTTTGAGACTGACCCAGCCCCTGTGCTCAGGGAGATTGAAGGCCGGGGGCAGTTGGGCACAGACCTGAGGCAAGGATGCCCACAGATACTGTGGAGTCACCACTTGTGATCTGTGCTCAGGAAAATTTCAGGAGCAGGGCAGCAGATGCCAGAGACCCTGAATGTGGGATAAGGGAAGACTGAGCTAAGGTCTAAAGAAAGAAGACACATTGATTAAGGAAAGAGAAAGGGTGGAATATCTTCCAACTGCTTGCAGAACTTGGGGTATTTGAGGGTAGTGTTCTGGGGTCCATGGAGACAAGTCCTAAGCTCCATACCTCCAAAGCCCAAGTTCAGCCTAGCACTGACCACAGGCTAGAGTCTCATTGGCAAGCATCAGCCTTTCTCTTCAGAAGCAAAGAGAAAACCATGAAAACAGGACTGAGCAGCCCATCGCTCAGAAACACCCCCCAAATCTTGTCTGGCTTTGTCATCCAAAGCATTTCCACATTGTGTAAGGGACTCTCCCATTGTGGTCTTTGTAACAGGCTAAAAAGAATAACACAAGCCACATGGGCAACTTATTTCCTATCTGGAGTGCTCCAAAAGGAAGAATTGAATGGGGCACTTGAGGACTTAGTGAAAAGGAGGGAAGAGGAGAGATAGAAGAAGCAAGAAAAATGGCTTGAAGCTGAGAAATTGCTGGAATTTTTATTGAATTTCATTTAGGAAAAAGGAGATTTGCTAAGTCAGAGATGAGAGCAAATCCACAGGCGGGCCCCAGAGAAATATTGTATTCCATGCTCCATTTAGCTCTCTCACTGAATTCGGCTTAGAGATCAGAAAGCTGTGGTTAGACACTGCATAAACTCTGCAGGGCTCTGTCAGATGCTGGCTTCTTGACTGAGGACCAAATTCTTCTGCTTCCAGAGAGTCCCCAGACCTGCACTCACCTCCCCCTCCCCCTCTGCCCCAGCTCCAGGGCCAGCCTCCTCCCTGCAATCTCTAGTCCTGCCTTCAGTCTAATTGTTAAGCAATTTCCTGCCGGAATCTCATATGAGTGACTGGTTTGGATCCTGACCTCTGCCCAGGCGTATTGGATGCCTGGTCCCATTCTGAAATCGGAGCTCAACCTGGCTCTGTTTCAGGTTCACTAATTCCATTTCAGTACTGACCTACGCACCAGACCAAGCCACTCCACGTGACCTAGGGTCATCCAAGCCTCAGGTCATCTTCCCACACCTGGATGCCTACCATTTCTTTGTGGAGTACCCATCTAGACTCATTTTCTCATTTCAGGCCAACTTCTTGGACTCTGAAATTTCCCAGCTTTAATCTGAGAGTCACAGGATGTCCTGAGGGTGAGAAAAAGGAAGGGCAAAGAGCATGCTCCAAGATTCTAATGAGTGACTACAAGTCACTTAAAGACTTCTGGTTAGATGCTTTCTATATTATTGATTCATATCTACCTGTCAGGAATTATTGTCATCAATCTATCTGTGTAATTAAGAGTTCAAAGTCTGAATGCGAAGTCTGGTCAAAGTCTAACTCCAAACCCTTAAGATATATTATTTCAGTTAAGACTGAAATAATTTCAGTTAATATTGTCTGGCATTAACTTTCTAGTGGAGTACAGTGACTGAAAATTAACTCTCATCACCTGAAAAACTGGACTGAAAAGAGAAAGGAGGTTTGAACGATAAAGAGAGGAGTTTCAGATTCCTTCTTGTCACCCCAAAACTGGATCAAAAATATTCTGCATCACAGAGTTCTCCTCCCAAAAGTAGTGTGCAGCCTTCCAAGCCAGGACTATATCAAGACTGGCAAAAAAAAAAAAAAGACTATCATTTCTGCTGTGGGCTTTTTTTTCTCTCCCAAATAGGAGATGATGGATTCATGTCTTGACTAAATAATGCCACTGGTCTTTTATGATTCAATTTCGATATGACATATCACCTGCCTTGTTTGTACCAGGTATTTTTAAAGAGTAGAATCAAAATATAAGACAATCTTTCCCCCCAGTACTCACAGCAATACATAAGTACATATGTATGAGAAAATAATGTAAAGCAGAGTATAACCTAGTGTTTAATTGAGTATCTGCCACTCTTAAGTTCCTGCAAGTTCAGAATTGATGTATTAATACCAAGACTGCTCTCCTAAAAATAAACATACAGGGAATTTAATCCCAAAGTATGTTGCAAAGAACATTTGGTCAACGGGATATTAAACTAGCTCACAATACAGTGCTTACCATCTGCAAGGCATTAAGGAAAGCTTTTTATATGCATATGTATTCAATCCTCACAAGAACCTCTTGAGTGACAGGTAACATTACTATATCCTGGGTGTTTTGGGATGAGGACACTGAGGTTTAGGATGACTAAACCATTTGCATATGGATGGCTACATTGTTATTACGTGGTAAAGCCAGAAATGAAACCTGAGCAGACTGATTATAGACTGTTTTAAACCAACAGGTATTATAAGGAAAAGGATTTTTTGCTACAGGTATTCTGAGATCCTTTACTACACTTGGCTATATTATAAACTTTTACGAAAATGGCATTTTTGCAAATATGTTTGAACTCATGGCCTTCTCTTTTCAGTCAAGAATTTCCCAGGATTATGATTTTTTAAAAAATACATCTTGAAAAATCCTGAAGTAAAGGGCACATAGTATATTATATACTCAAAAGAAGTGGAAAGGGTGGAAGGAGGGGCTTGGCTCTGGTCAGGAGGAAAGTGAACGGTGCCCTGTGGACCACACACTGCCTTTGGCTCAGACTCCACCTTGAATACACTGCTCATATTCAGGCTGCCCCTGTCAATAGCCAGGCATCCATTTCAGATAATCCATTAGCCTTTCATTCTTCTTACTATATTTTTTAAAAAAAAATTTTTTTTTTGAGCTTCTTCTGCAAGTAAGCTAAGTGACACCACTTAACAGGTAAGCTAAGTGACACTCAATCATCTGTCCCCTGGCACCAGAAGGCACAGGATGCACATGAGCTTGGGCTCTGATCTCTATTCCATCTCCTTTAGTTGTGTGGCATGAAGCAAATGTTCTTTAGCTGAGCTAAGCCTCAGGTTCCTTGTTTTGACATACAGAAATAACAATACCACTGCTCAGGTTGTTTCTGGAATTAATTGACATCCGTGCATATCTCAGGATCACTCAGGGTTCCCTTTTTTTGTGGCTGTTTAATGAAGACTAGATACTTTCTCACAGCACCAAGAAGAAAATAGATCAGTCAGTATTCTATCACTGAAGGGATTGGGTCAGTGGATTGACTCTGGCCTTATCTTGCTGCCATAAGGCCAGTTACACAGGATGAGAAATTCCAGAATCTTCCAAAGAGGAGGTTCATACAGGTTCTTTATATCTAGGGGAATGATCCTTTCTACTTCCCATCTTTTGAAGGTTCATTTAAAATACATTCATGTGCACATGCGCACACACACACACACACATCTGAATGTCTGGAAGGCAAGAGAGAAAGGGAGGAAAGGCTTAACATAGTATACGGACTATAGAACTGGCTCCTGAGTGATCAAACAAGTTTCTCAAATGCCTGTAGCTCTCCTATTTTGAACCCCACATTCTGTGGCCTGCATCTTATCTCTAGCTTACTGGGAAAACCCCCTTGGCTCCAGACTCCCTAGAATGCCCAACTGCTGCTCAGCTTTCAGAACTGGCCTGGGGTGATCAGTCATGCCTGCTGAGCTTGTCTTGACTTGAGCCGTTTTCAGCTTTCACTCTTAGAGAACAAAGCACACACAAGGGAAGGAATAGTGCAAGTCAGGCCCACCGTGTAGCCAGAACCAAGAGATTCCGAGCCTGGGGTCCTACACTTTTCATTGCTGTGACCAAAATACCAGAGAAGAACACCTTAGAGAAGGAAAAGTTCACTTTAGGATCACAGTTTCAGAGGTTCCATCCATGGTTAGTCGATACCATTGCTCTTGACTGAGGTGAGGCAGAACGTCATGTTGGAAGGGCATGACAAAGGAAAGCTGCTCGGCTCATGGTGTCCAAAAATAAGAGAATGGAAGAGGGGCCATGACACTTATAGTCCAAGGGCATCCCCCCAATGGCCTACTCCTCCAGCAACATTTCACCTGCCTACGGTTACTATCCAATAGTCCATTCAAATTATTAACCCATCAAATGGGATTAATCCACTGATGAGGTTACAACTCTCATAATCCAGTCTTTTCACCTCTGAACATTGCTGCATTACCTAACATATGAGCTTCTTGGGAGACATTTTTAGATCCAAACCAGAATACCTATCTACCCAAGGAATTCAGATAGAAAATAACAAAGTAAAGCTTAGTTCTAAAGTTCCTACAAAGGTCCAAGCACAACATATATATTGTTATAAGAATGCTATAAAGTAAATATGTTTATCAATTTTATAATAAACTAGATTAATTACATGACTTGCTGATTCAGCCAGTAAGCAGAAGGGCTACGATATGAAACTAGGTCTGCCAGACTCCAGAATCAATTTCTCTCAATCACACTAAAGCTATAACCCAAAGGGAAGTGACAAGGGCAAATGCCATCAAGGCCATAGACAAGGCCAGAGACCAGGTAAGAAACAGAGGACAGAGCCCAGGGGTTCAGAGTTGAGCAGAGGCAGGATGGAGAAAAGCAGCCTGGGAATAAGGTGGAGGGATGCAGAAATTGCTGTGAACATCCTCTGTTTGTCCTTGATTTTGCCTCACTGTGGTTAGCACATAGGGTGCAGGCACTGCCTTTGGGGCCAGGAAGAGGGACTGGCACAGCTGGAACTCCTCATGTCCCCTGGCAACTGGTGATCCTCCACCAGACTAGAGAGCCAGGGGGAGGGAATGGTAAGCTGAAGAAGTCCAGGTAACCCAGAAAGGAAGGTCTGTGGAGCTGTAGGTGTGGGTAGAGCCCTAGAGCAGCATCACTGGGTTTCAGGGTACCGGGGGCTCATGCCTTTGAAGTCAGGCTACCTGGGTGCAAATACCTCCTCTGTTTGCCTGCTAGGTGACCTTGGGCTGCTGCTTAATTTTCCTGAGTCTATTTATTCATCTGTGGGATGGAAATAATAATTTAAGATGGAAATAATAATTTAAGGGCTGTTCTGAGAGCTCTATCAGCACTTACCAGGCTCTTGGCATGGGCCCTAGAACATATTAAGTGCTCAGTAAATATTAGCTTTCACTCTTAGTCCCAGGTCCACGGTTGTAAGGCCTGGGAAAGAAAAGCACATTTTTCCTTGTAGGCAGCAGAGTACATTAGCTGACTTTCTATTGCCTCCAGATGTGGTTTTCAACCCTGTGGACTTTTTCTGGGCCCTTCTTTCTCCATCTCTTTTCTTATGCATACTTATGTTTCTGCACCACTGAAGGGTTAACCTCAGCTGGGTGCAGTGTGGTGCACCTGTTATCCCAGTGACTCAGGAGGCTGATGCAGGAGGATTGCTAGTTCAAAGCATGTTCAGCAATTTAGCAAAGTCTAAGCAACTTAGGAAGGCCATGTCTCAAAATAAGAAATAAAAAGAGGCTGGGATTTGACTTAGTACTTAAGTTCCTCTGGGTTCAATCCAAAGAAACAAACAAACCAAAGAAATAAACAAACAAAAACAAACAAAAAAAAAAAAAAACAGGAGTAAGCCTCAGGTTCCCCTTTGTGTGGTGCCTCTAACCCAGGCAAGAGAGCCAGTCACACTCCTGATGTACTCAAACTTTGGATTTGAGAATCAGACTGACTTGGTTTAAATCCCAGACCTGCCACTTTTTAGCAAGTTGAATCATGCTTCAGAGTCTCAGAGTTGGTCATCTTATGAAATGGGACTAATAAGATCTACTTCACAGATGGGTTGTCAAGATAAACACTTATTAACCATCTGACAAGAGTTACAGTACTCACCTTCTGAAGTCAACACACCTATCTTAGCAGGGATTCCATCCCCTCTGGGACTTGGGCTTTGTGGAAGGCTCCAGACCCTCCCTAACCTGCAGCAGGGGTTCAGCGGCCCTGGTCCAGCAGAGAAAGCCCATAGGCTGTGCAAGTGGCTGCCTTCCACCTTCCCCCTGGCTTTACCTCACCCTTACGCCCACACGCCAGCATCTGTTACCCAGAGAGTCAGATGCCAAGCCTTGCCTGAGACTCTCCCTGGGTTCATTTGATATATTGCCATTTTGTTTTTAAAGAAAAGCCAATATCAGTTCGGGGACCCTGGGGAAGGCAGATCCTGTCACTGCCGACTGCCAGCTGTGCCCTGTCTCTCTCATCCTGCCCTGGGGGACCCAGGTGATCCCTTTACAGAGTCTCACAGCAGGCAACTGCCCCAGGTGCCCGTGGAGGCAAGGACAGCAAAACTCTGGGCATCCTGGGAACCTGGGGCATTCCCTGAGCAGAGCTCTGCAATTCTGCTGAAAGGCTGGTCATTGTCTGTCTTTTCTTGATGAGGAAGTTTTCCAGAAGCTAAGTGCTCCGGACCTTACCTTGCAGAAAGAAGAGTAGGGAGTCCCACTGAGTGAGTTCCTGTAGTGTTCTAGGCACTGTAGAGGCTCTTACTCATGGTAACATCCTCCCAACTGCATGGAGGGTCTTACTATGACTGTTTTGTTTCGTTTCCATTTCTCTTTTACAGATGAGAAAACAGAGGTTCAATAACGTGCCCACAGTCAAACAGCTGGAAAAGGAGAAGATAAGAATTCAAACAAAGTCTGTTTAACTTAGGAATCCATTACAACATGGTACCACTTAAAGACAGTGTAAATAATAAGAATTTAAATAGTGTTTGAGAGGGAGGAAGGAGGTGGGCTTGCCACTCTGCCCTGTGCTGCTTTGGCCAAGTTGAGAGCAGTGGAAATCTGAGTGACTCTCCAGTCGCTCCCCCTTTCTGTTTTAGGAAACATAACCCCTAACTCTTACCAATACATAGTATCTGGGGAGTTTGCTGAATTTGCCCACCTCAGAAACAATGTACGTTGGGAGAGGTTTTGGATCAGAATGTGCAAACAAGCTGGCTTGCAGACCAAGCCTAACCTAGAGAGATGTTCTGTTTTATCATCTATTTAGTGTTGTATTTTTTTTCTTAAACTTCCACTTAACATTTAAAAAAAAACAACAACACAGCAGACTCACATAAAACACAGCAGACTCACATAAAACAGCAGGTTTCTGCATTATCTTGAGAAATCAGAAGCTCTAATAACCCTGATCCTCCATCCCCTTCTGGCCTCTTGGGCTAGAGTGCAGCAGCTGTCCCTTGGACAGAAGCAGAAAAGCACTTCCAACTTGCCACCTCCCCACTGCTCCCTCCTACCACTGTGGTTTCACGCCTTTCCCTCTTTGCTTCTCTAGGTGTTCCCTTCCCAAAGAACTTCCTTCAGATCTGCAAGAAGATCCTGTGCCGCCTTTTCCGAGTCTTCGTCCATGTCTACATCCACCACTTTGACCGGGTCAT
Source organism: Marmota marmota marmota (assembly GCF_001458135.2). Classification (NCBI taxonomy): domain Eukaryota; kingdom Metazoa; phylum Chordata; class Mammalia; order Rodentia; family Sciuridae; genus Marmota; species Marmota marmota. The sequence continues at coordinate 23,893,043 of NW_026000101.1, forward strand.
TGTGATGGGCGCAGAGGCTCACGTCAACACCTGCTACAAACACTTCTATTACTTCGTCACAGAGATGAACCTCATAGACCGCAAGGAGCTAGAGCCCTTGGTAAGTGTTACCCAAATCACCCCCAGGAGCTCAGCCATTTGTCACAGTGCATTGCCAGGCCCATGGAAAATGCCTACAATGTTAGCTGGAGAGTCGCAGAATGAGAGGGCTCAGTAGTCAGCTGAGCCCAGAGACTCCAAGATGTCCACTGTTGCCATTAAGTGTCTGAGATTGCTCCCTGAGAGGTGGCATAATGTAGGGGGGATATGGTGGTTTGGGCTGGAGGAAGTAGCTTTAATTCTCAACTCTGAAACCATTCACTTACTTACTTAATATCCTAAAGGGGCATCTTGGATCTCTCATGGTATCGCTTACATTATTCACAAGGATGTTTCAGAAATATTTCCTCTATCAGTAAATGAATATTTTAACACCTACTATGTGCCAGCTGCTGGGCATACAAAGTTAAGTAAAATTGCCTTTGAGAAAGAGTGGAAGTAAGCCTTAAACAAGAATTAGTGCCATAGAGACTTTGCCCTTCACAATGAATCCACTATAGTGACATTATAGTGAATGTATTAGAATTCAGAACACTGAAGATGAAGCATTAGGATTTGTGTATAGGTGAATGAAGCTTATTTTCACTTTCTTTCTAAGCTACTTTCACCATTGGATTCAAGGGGTGCTTTGGAATTCTAGGACCCTAAAAACCCCATCCCCTTTGGAATCGGTAGGTACTTTAATGTGAACACTTTAACCATAGCAATTTCCACTTGATGGAGTACTTTCTTATCCAGTAGCATACTTTGCTTTGTATTAAAATCAATGTTTCTTTCTTAAAACAGTTAAAGTGGTAGTTTTGCTTAGTACAGCTCACAGAGCAACCAAAGTTTCATCTAAATTTATTTGAGTGACGTCCAGAATGCTGGGGACAGGATATCTGTTTTTGCTACCCCGAATCTCCTTATTTACATGTTTTTAATTATAGGTTTTCTATGATGTAGGTACATCTAGGTTGACAGGTCAGACAACTGCCATTGAAAAGACTTTGTTAATACTCACACAACCCAAAAGCAAGGGTCAGCCAGGAGACCAAGGGAACAAGGAAAAAACGGGCAAGAGCCTTTTCTGGAGTTTCCACGAGGAGGAATGGGAATGGCAGGATAAACAGGTTTAGGGCTCACTAGTTTGAATAATCTCAGCAGATTCTGGGGCACAGGAGCTGTCCCTACTTGTCTGGTCCCGGCCCTGGGGCTGTTGGTGTGAGAGCCTGATGGAGGAGGTGGGCTCTGGATTGGCTGGTTTGTGTTGGCTGTTGTGTGAACAGTTTGGGTAAGAGCTGTTTACTATCTCTAGGAATTAGCCAGTGCTGCTGGGAGAGGCAGCACCTCCAGGATCAATAGGGCCCAGATGTAAAAGAACCAAAATACAAAAAAATAAAAGACATGTTTAATACAGTACAGCACCTGTATTTGGCAAAGAAGATATTGATAAACTTTATGTCACCTTTAGAATTTCTCAATTCACAATCTATGATCGTGCTGTGGGAGTACGTGGCAAAAAAATATTTTTTCTTTGCATCACTAAACTCTTCTGAAATACAGCACGACTTTTTGCATACAATTAAGATGTATCAGCCTGGTGCATACCTATAATCCTAGCAGGTAGGGAAGTGGAGGAAGGGGGATCACAGGTTCAAAGCCAGCCTCAGGAACTTAGCAAGACCCTCCCTAAGAAACTTAGCAAGTCCCTGTCTCAAAATAAAAAAAGGTTTGCAGATGTGGCTCACTAGTTAAGCACGCCTGAATTCGATCCCTGAAACAACAACAACAAAAAAAAAGTTATATCATTGGCTAAAGAAAAGCTAACCTTCTTCATTTTCTTTCTCAACAGTTTTCTAGAAAGCTCTGGGTGGGGGCAGAAACTAAGTTATCTCTGTACATAGTTGGAAAACTCAAATAGAAATAAACTGAAATTCATTGATGGTGGAGTTTTACTAGTTTGTTCTTTATAAAGGCTGTTGAGGGTAAACAGCCACCATAAGAAGAAAAGGTTGCGCAAATAACTCAGGGAAGTTAAAAGACTGGAAACCATTTTGATAAAGCTAATTTCATAAAATGTCAAGGACAAAAGAAAGATTGGAGAGGGGCCATGTCAATGAAGAAGTGGGGGGACATGGTTCTGCGTCTAAGGGTTTGAGTTCAGTTCCCTTTAGTGAGCATCAACAGGTGGAAGAAAAACACCTTCCCTAAAGGCACACCTTAAAGAAGGCCTATCCTGAGTGCCCACTTGTTCAGTGTTGCTGAGCTAAAGTAACAGAACATCAGATGGATAGAGCAGAAAGTCAATTTCTCCTTTATGCACAGAAGCATAAAGACCATTGTAGGATAAAGCTGAGTATAAGTCAGCAAGTAGAGAAAGCCTTTCTTTGCCATCAAAAAAAAAAAAAAAAGAAAAAAATCTGTTTTCTCTCTAACTGAAGAAGAACGGCCCCAGGAATTCTAGCACCTCGCAGTGCCAGGAGCTGACTTGAAGTCTCAGAGTCACAGGCAGGCCCTGAACAGGCCCACTTTGGGGTCTGAGAGAAAAACTATGATTATATTAACCAGAAATTATTAACAGTGGAAGTGGGCAAGAAAATATCAGTTTTTCCCCAGAAGTTTGTTATTTCTATAAATTTCATAGGAACAATATTCTTCCTACAGTTATGTTTTATTAATTATAGTTATAGGGAAATTAATGTTAGTATTTTTTAATACTTAATTTTTTCTGAAATGATATATTTGTTTCACCCAAACCAAAACCTATAAAGCACAAGAATAGATGCTGTGACAGTTTTTGAGGATGTGTTATGATGTCAGGCTCTGGATGCTTAATCTGATGTCTAGGAAGAGTGCTACACTTGTGGATCATTATTGATAAAACTTACGTAAGTTGATGGTACTGGAATATCGGACTTCTGAGTCTGCTGTTGCAACGAACACATATGTTGTGTTATGATCAGATGTGGCATATCAAATCAATGCATTTTTGTCTGATTTGCCTATTTCTAGTACTCTCTTTGAACAAAGCAAGTTGCTCAAATATTCTACATGCATAAGAAAGATGGGCTCTCCAGAAGCTTATAAAGCAGGCTGGGAAATAAAATATAATGAATCTCTCCCAACTTCAGCCCTGGAAGGATAAGGAAGAAATTAGTCTGTGCCTTCACATTCTGTTCATACATTCTTTAGACTCTACTAGAGCCAGGGGCCAGAAGGGCAGCCTTTGTCCAGACAGTTTTCTTTAGAAAATTAGCATTCCCAGAGGTTTCACACCACCAGTGGTGCACTCCTGGAGTCATGCCTTGGGATTACAGTGTAGAACTCAGAGACCCACCACGTTCTTTCCTCTGTGCTTCCATCACGCACAGCCACCCTCTGCTCCCAGAGACCAACCAGCTGCTTTCTTCTGACGTTGATTGAGTATCTGGCATGTGGTTACTTTGAGGATCCAGCACACTGAAGGGTAGGAGATTCAGTGTCATACAAGGCAGGAGACAAGACTCAGACTCTCTGGGTTCCAACCCTGGACTCTTCATTTATTAATTTGCAACCTTAAGTAAGGATACTTAGCTTTTCAAAGCCCCATTTTCTTCATTCATGGAGTAAGTATATAGAGTTCTAAAAATGAAATGGGTTAGTGACATGGTAAATGCTTAAGAAATATTAGCTGTTAAATGACATCATGAATGTAAGAAATGTACTTAGCACATAGTATGGAAGAATTACCCTAATTCTTCCCTAGGTTTCTCGGCCTTTTCTCCATCTTAATGAACCCCTAGGTAGCCTTGAAGCAAGTATAATTAATTGTACTTAAATCAGTCTCTCCCATGGGGCTGTCAGCTCTCTGAGGACTGGGAATAAGAGGACATAAACATCCATGGTCCCTAGTTCATCATAAATACCTAATATGTTTTTGAATTGGGAAGAGTACTTTAGGGACAAAGGGATTACACCCCCCGCCATTCCTTTGTACCTTCACTTAGCCATTTACTTTTTGGAAATAATACTTTACCCTATCCAATTTGTAACAGAGATTAAAAACAAAATAAGGCATAAATGAGTGAAGGGAAGCACTGTAAGCTTCAGACATGACAGAGAAAAAGGTGGCCACAGCCTTCAATGATCTCTGTCCCAGATTCCAGATAGACCACCCAGGGGCTCTCACACTGCCTTTGTGTCCTGGTATGCCAAACAGGGTGACCACCCCTACCAATTCTAGCACTGAAAATTCCATGTCATGGGAAAAACCTTGGTCCCAGGCAAATTGTGATAGTTGGTCACCCTCTCAGTCCTCTTAGTGGGAATACAGTTTGGAATTCAGAAGCTGGGAAAAGGTCACACCGGCCAGCACAGTGAAGGCCAGCATGTCGGTCAGCCTCCAGGGCTTGCACTGTGGCTCCCATTGGGACCTGCTGCTCCACCTCTGCAGCCAGCAGCCTGGGAACCCAGGGAAACACTTGCCATTTCACTTGCTATCTGATAAGGAGGGGGAGGCTGGCACACTGACAGATGTGACAGATCATCCGTTTCTCATGTAAATGCATCAGCTGAAGATGACCTGAACTCAAGCAAGTTCAGAGTTGGAGGAAAGGAGCCCAAATGATGCTGGTAATTGGAAAATGGGCCAGGCCCTGATTGAAGAAGCACAAACAGCCAGCAGTATTTTGTGGGCCTTTCACTAAAAACAAAATCAGACTCAATGAGGGCTGTTAGCAATGCAGTAGCTGTGAATGAAGAGCTGGTTAGGGCAGGAAGGGAAAGATTGGCAAGGTGGGAAGACCAGACAGGAAGGTACACCCTAATATAGCCACTGACACTTGAGTGACCTAGGTCCAGAGCCTTCCCATTCTTTCTCCCAGACCCCATTCCTTATTGCTAACCAGGAAAATGATTATACCATCACCCACTTTGTAGAGGTGTTGCTATGAAACTAAGGGTTACAGCAGGGCTATTCTGTTATCTCTGGCTGGGTGCTTGGGCCACAGATCTGTGGTTCAGTCAGTGTTTCTTTGTAGGAGTCCACACTACCTGCCTCAGAATCCCCTGAGGATGGGGTTTTTAAACATGCAGATCTGAGCTTCATCCAGGATATGCAAATCAGAATCATCTGGTTTAGTGCCTAATACCAAGCACCCTCAGTGTACATCTCAAACTGTATCATGCATAGGAATCAACTGCCAAAATGCAAATTCTGATTCCATACGTCTGACAGGATGGGACTTGAGAGTGTTCATTTTGCTCCCAGGTGACAGTGGTGCTGCTGGTTTGCAGACCACGCTTTAAAATTACATATAAGAGGTTGTGAGGGGGAAGGGGGGGAACAAGGGAGAGAATTGAACAACAGCAGATGAGGTAGAGAGGGAAGATGGGAGGGGAGGGGGAATAGTAGGGGATAGGAAAGGTAGCAGAATACAACAGTCACTAATATGCCATTATGTAAAAATGTGAGTGTGTAACCCATGTGATTCTGCAATTTGTATTTGGGGTAAAAATGGGAGTTCATAACCCAATTGAGTCAAATGTATGAAAGATGATATATCATGAGCTTTGTAATGTTTTGAACAACTAATAATAAAAAAAAAAAAAGACCTGAGAGGAAAATTATCCTCAAAATTGAAAAATATAATTTTTGGCACATTGTCTTTTCTCCTCTAGGATTGGGAGTTAGTTCAGTGGGGCAGGAAAGTGAAACAAAGGAGAAACATCTAAAGATCAGTATTTGCCAGGAGTGCTCCTCAAAAAGCCTGTGAGGAAGAGGGAAAGCCAGCAAGAACGAGGAAGGAAGAGAAGCTCCATCTGAGAGGGCTTCAAAGCCCAGTCCTACTGGTTCTTTCTCCTCAGTCTTCCCCGTGGTGTGACCCATGGTTGTGTTCTCACCACGTGCAAGTGTCTTCAAGAAATAAGCCGTGGTGGCTCTCTTTCTTGACTTCCAGATACTTTTTTAACTCTCCTGCTATTTCTTATCCTCACACTTGTCGCCATTACTTCAGAGAGGTGTGATGGGCAGTTTTTAAACATGTGAGCCACATTCTTCCCCATCCCTCATTCTGACATTTTGTCACACTAGGGCACATATCCCACCCCACCCACCATGTGTGGGCAACTCTTGACTAACGATTGACATTCATACTAGGCTTCATCACTTTAAGAAGGAAACTTTTTAAAGCAGTTTGAGGACTAGACCTTTGAAGACCAAAGATGTAGAAAGCCTCATCTCATGAAACCCCCCATCTGAGCCTAAGCAAAAGCAGACCTTGTGTTTCCTTAAGACATGGCCAGACTGTGCCTGCACTTCCCTTGGAGAAACTTGGGTGAGTGTGGTAGCCAAGATTAGCCTGCAGTGGCAAGATCAGGTCAGGGCTGTGAAAAGAAGCAGAGCCTCTCACATGAGCCAAGCAGCTCTCCACAATAGCTGGCAATGAAAAGCCATTGTGGGGTCTTTGAAAAGACCTTTTCTTTTGAAACATCATCTGTACAAAAGCCTGCAGACTGCTTTTTGTTAGGCAGGTTCCTTGACTTTCAGCCAAATGGCTCAAACATGGACACAGCCTTTGTAGAAGAAAGATCTTCAGCCCATGAGTCTGGCAAATTTGGCCTTTACAATGGCATTTCCACTATTAAGTTACCACATTAGTTGTCTGATCTGGAGCAAGGCTTGTAATGTCTCTGGGCCTCTGTTTTCCCATCTGTAAAAGAAATAATCTCTAGAGTCCCCCATGTTGACTGACTGAGATTACAATCTTTGACATGTCCCAAGGCTTGTTATCTTCTATCCAAGCTAACCTCTCTCTGCTTAGAGAGGCCTTCGTGGATTTTCATGGATTAAAGCCCATCATGGTATAGTCAGTAGCTGGAGTCTGCATCCACAGGACTTTTTCTCTTTGGATGATGATGATGATGATGATGATGATGGTATGTGTGTGTGTGTGTGTGTGTGTGTGTTGGTATCAGCTGGTGGTTGGTTGCTTAGGGCAACCCAAAAGCCCAGAGGTGAGATGGAGAGCCTGCCAAAGATCATTTTAGGAGCTTTGGCAGATAAATTCAAATGTGTCAATTTGAAAAATAGCAAAGAAATATGTCATTATTCTCAGGGAGCTGCATTGTGCAAACTCAGCCACGTGTCGTGTCTTTGCCAGTTCTATTTATTCATCCCTGTTGATGTCCAGGGAGCTTTTACTTCTGTTTTATAGTATGGTAGGTGATTGGTTTGGGGTTTCATTTTTCTGCTCTTTATTGTTTGCTTATTTTGTTTTGTTGTTGTTGTTTGTATTTAATCAGGTCAGGGGTAAGATATGGTTCAATTAATTTCCAGGCCTAAAGATATAATCAATTAGGGTTGAAAATGGTGCCCATAGGAAGTTGTCAGCACTTAATGTTAAATAATAAAAGCAGGTTCCAGAGCTGTATTGGAGAATCACTAATCATATGTCCATAGTAGAAAAAGAAAATATAGCAAAAAATGTCAATAGTGGTTCTCTCTGGATGGAATTATGGGCAGTGCTTCTTTTTGATACTTTCTGGGGCTTTCCAGGTTTTCCATCACATACACTCATCATTTATGTAATCAGTAACCCTCATGCATATAAAAGGCCTTCACAACAAAGACTGGAGCTCACAGGACAAGAGGCCTGTATGTCCAGGACTGAGAACTATGTTGGCTCTCTCCTATCTCTGGTGATTAAAACTAAGTGAAAATAAAAGGCTCAGATTCCTTAACTTGATCTGAAGAGATTTGTTTATATTAGTTTTTCTAACTTTGAAAAAAGGGATTTGTTAAAAAGAAATTAATCCATACCAAGTAATGGCCTTTACACAATTGATTACATTTAAGGATAAGTGTATGCACAATAACTAGAAATAATTTTTAGCTGAAACTATAGTTAATTATGTTTAACTCCAACCCATCCTTATTAAAATATTAGCAAAACTCAAGCCTTAGAAAGTACTAAGGACCAAACCTCTGTCCTGGTCTCAATCAGATTTCCATTTTAACATTTTTCTTTTCTACTAATGTCCATGCCCCCTCCTGCTTCACACCATCCGATATCTCTGATTGATCCTTCCTTTATATGGGGGTTGATATTCTAATTACAACAAATTCTCAATATTTAGCCATTTTATTTAAATTTTAAAATGCAAGCTTAAAAACAGTTAATATATTCCCATAACTCTCTTTTTCTGTTTTGAATTGCTATTGCATCTAGTTCTCAGGTGCTGGATCATTGTGGTGCTCTGCAGGTGCCCATTATGGCAGCCTGAGAATGTTTAGAATTGCGTGCACACTTCCGCCCTCTCTCTGACCTCAGCTGGGGAAATGGTTTATGGGCTGCCTCTGATTTGGCCTGGAGCAGAGTGCCTTTTACACCATTCAGTAAACCTTTATTACTTGCTGCTGGCCATGTGCTGAAAATCAAGGGTTCCTATCTTCTAGGAATTAACTGGTAGTTTTCCTTCTACTCCCATCGTTACTCATTGTTACCCAAAGTATTTTCCCCAGAACCTACTAGATCTAAGGGAGGTCAAAAGAAATTATATGAAAAGGGGGTTCCATGGTCAGGTAACTATGGGAAACACTGAGTTAATGCTGCAATTCAGGTCTCTTCAATTTGCTAATGTGCATCCTGACTCTCTAAGAAAGACATAGAATGTGCAGCATTTCTTTGATCAAGGAATCTCTTCCACCAAGCATTCTGTAAGTCTGAAGCTCTGAAATACCATTTGGGAAATTCTGACTATACAGTCTTATGTGATCTACCTTCTGTACTGTAAGCCCCTCTTAGGGCTGCTGGGTGTCTATTAAAGAACACGTTTGTACGTCAGACACTGTGCTGAGCACAGAGTAACAGTCAAGTAACACACATCTCCATTCTGTAAGAAGCTCACATTTTCAAAGTATGATACCCTTTTGTCTAATTCTTAGAACTGTACTACCTAATATGGTAGCCACTAGCCATATGTGGCCATTTAAACTAAAATTAATGAAAGTAAAATATAATTTCTCAATCTTGCTAGCCATATTTCAAATGCTCAAAAGCCACATGTGATGACTAGGGCTGTTGCACTGCATGTCACATCTATTGAACATTTTCATCATCATGGAACATTCTGTCCAACACTTGCAGATCAAATGTTCTATCTTCAAGAGGTCCTTCCCACAACACACTAGGGATACCCTCATACCACTGATGGCTGCCCATGTATTCTAAATTGTTCCCATGCTACCTGAATGGGGCATTTTTTCCATTTTGTTCTTTAAGCCCCTGGTATGATCTGCTTCTCTTTGCTAAGCCACTTCTCTCCCACTTTACAGGTACAGAATAGATAAAACTCAAAGCTGTCAGCTCAACATTTCTCCACAGGACTCACATCAGACCTTCCATGTCAGGAAAGAGCTTAAAAATATTAGGAGTGCTGTTGGTCTCTGGGATACCAATTCTTTATTGAATCCCCCCCGCCTTTCTGTGTTCTACAGTGTTGGAAATTGCTGCAAATGTCAATCGCAATAGGGATTAATTCATCTTCCTGAGCATTTATATGAAAATGTGAATGAATAGTCAGTATGGCTTGGTGCCCAAATGCAAGCCTGCCAAATTTTGGCTGCTATGTGTGGTCTAGACTAGTTCAAATTTCCCGGCCAGATAAGACCAGATTCTTTGGCTCCAAAAACCATCAAATGAGTATTAACTTTTGGCTTGAAGGAAGGAAGGATTTACTTATTGAAATGTAACACTGTTTCTTCTCTCATCACCCATCTGTCCCACTAAGATAAAGGCATGAGGATAAGATTACAGACAGGCTCCCATTTAGGGTCTCACATGGCCACTTGTACGGTCTTAGAACCTTTTCTCATGATGTAATCTTATGTATGAAGGTCAGATATGCAAGCCATTGGCAAAGGTACAGCTATATGTAGTAGTGGGTCAGAGTACTAATCAATACTAGCTCCACCATGTTAGTTCTAATAGATTCCAATTATAGCATGAATCTAACTGGAAAAACAAATAAAAATAAATGCATGCAGGTAGATCTAAATGAAAAGAGATATAGTCTATTCCAAAGGGAACTTGCCAACATTCCTTGAATGATGGGCCATGTGTTGTCACCTCTAAGCCATTCTGTATACAAACCCCTCCACCTCTGTGTTCTCCTAAGTCCTGCTAATTCTGCAGGTCTCAGCTTACCTGCCCCTTCCTAGGGGATGACTATCCTTCACTCTACAAGTTAGTTCCCTGCTCACTCCCAGGATGTCCTGATCCCAGAGAGCGTAACCAAGATGGAAGCCATCATCTTTTATGGACTAGTGTCCAAAATGGTAAAGCATGTTTTCCACCCTTTTCTATTCATTTAGAAATCCCCTGCCTCAGTGAAAACTCCCATTACCTCATTGTGATCTCTGCCTCTTCCCCTTCCTGGGAAGAAGCCAATCTAGCCAGTTGTCTCTGCTTTCTCACTTCCCTTTCAATTCACTGTAATCTGCTGTCCACTCCAGAAACCTGCTCTTTCCATTGAAGTAGGAGCCTGTGGCCCTCGTGCACTTACGCCTGGTACATGAATGAAGCAACCGAAATATTATTCACTGATAATTCATGCTATGGAGAGTTCTTAAAAATATTGTACTGAGTAAAAGAAACCAGATGCAAAAGGCCCATAGAGTTTGATTCTGTTTATGTCAAATTCTAGAACAGTGTAATCCAGTGTGTCAGAAAGCAGATCAGTGGTTGGCAGGGGCCCCAGACAGGTCAAGGGACTTGACTGCAAAGGGGCAAGGGAGAATTTTCAGGAGTGATAGAAACACTGTACCTTAATTATGGTGTTAGTTACATGGGACCAGACATCTGTCAAAACTCATCAAAATGTGCATTTAAATAAAAGCATATTACTGAAGACAAAATATACCTTAATAAATTTTATTTTTAAAAGTATTCTTAGGAAATGCATCCAACATATTTTTAAAACACCTTCAGTATTCAGAAGATCAATGTTTTGACAAGTCTTTGCTGAAAACTTTTGACTTCCTTGCTGCCTGGGTAATTAGTAAGACAAAACTAAAAAAGTAGCAATTCATCTCTAAGGGTCAATTAGAATATCTGCATTTCAGTTGGTTATAATAACAAAAAAGTGATCCATGTCACAGAGAAAGACATGAGGAACCCACTGGCAGGAAACTTTTCGTTTAGCTCTTTGTCAGTCTCTTACTATACATTTTAAAGTTAAAAGCATCAGACCTAAACATCAGGCTCCAAAGCAGCTGGATGGAAAGGCCTGTGTGGGGTTCTTCAGAGAGTGCCCAGAGGAGTCAGTCAAACCACTCATCTCTCAGCCTTCTTACTGGCCCCAATGGATGCCATGACTGAGAAATGCGTCTGTCTCCCAGGCCCGTGTCCTAAGTCCCCATACACCATAGCTGTTCCAGGTATGCAAACAGGTGTTTACAAGTCAGTTTCTCTCTCTCCTTGCTTCACATCACCTGAGGCAATTTCAGGTATACCAATTCTCAGGCTCTATCCCAGCCCTAAATCAGAATCTCCAAGATAAAGTAAAGCTCTCCAGGTGGTTCGCATAGACACCCTAGGTATGCCCCAGTAAGATTATGTGTGGGGCTTTTCAAACTTTTTCCTGTACACGAGCATCTGGGGAGCTTGTGAGGGACCTGGATGCATGGGCTGCGCCACTACATATGATGCCTCAGTATGTGGCTCATGGGTCTGCATTTTTAATAGGCACCCAGGTAATTCCGATGCTGGTGATCCAGGCATCACATTTTGAAACTAATACCAAATTTGCTGTTCTCAAATTTCTGGGAAGGATTGGAGGTCAACAAGATTCCTGAGCCAGAGGTTGGGTGACCTCTTTACTTTGATTTTTTTAGATGCATATAGCCCTCTCCTTTTATTTCTAAGCTCAGAATTTCTTTCCCACCCCAGTCCTTCCCCACGAGTCGACCTTACACCCAGCACCCTGTCTAGACCATAATGATGTTTCTCTCAACCCCTGTGGGCAGCTATCATCACCATACCTTAGACTCCAGACCTCACTAAATGTTTTCTTTTCTTTTTTCTTTTTTTTTTTTTTTTTTGGTACTGGGATTAAACTCAGGAGCACTCGACCACTGAGCCACATCCCCAGCCCTATTTTGTATTTTATTTAGAGACAGGTTCTCACTGAGTTGCTTAGTGCCTCACTGTTTTGCTGACGTTGGCTTTGAACTCGCGATCCTCCTGCTTCAGCCTCCAAAACCGCTCGAATTACAGGCATGCGCCACTGTGCCCAGCTCACTAAATGTTTTCTATTAGCTATGTTAAATCCTTGATATAATAATGGAGAATTTTTGAGTAAAGCTATAAGCCAGGTACTACAGGAAATATATTTATGTATTACCCATTAATCTACACACAATTCTGTGAGATAAATACTCTTTTTATTTCTAAAATACTTCATTTCAGAAAGGAAGGAAATCAGATAAGGAGGTGAAGTCATTTGTCCAATGTCACATAGCTTTATGGAACCAGGAATTAAGCAAGTTCATTTTTACTTCAAACCCCAAAAGTGGCCAGTCTTAGTGTTTTCAGGCTGCTAGAACAAAAGATCTTAGGCTGGGAAATTTATAAACAAAAGAAATTTATTGTTCACTGCTCTGGAGGCCTAGGAGTCTGAGATCCCTGCCCTGGCAGATTCTGTGTCTGGTAAAGGCTTGTGTTAGTCAGCTTTTTTAGCTGCTGTGACTAAAAGACCTGAGCAGCACAACTGTAGAGGAGGAAATGTTTATTTGGGGGGCTCATGGTTTTAGAGCTCTCAATCCACAGACAGCAGGCTCCATTCTTTGGGGCTCCAGGTGAGGCAGAACATCTTGGTAGAAGAGTGTGGTGGAGGGAAGCAGCTCACATGATGATCAGAAAGCAGAGAGAAAGAGTACACTTGACAGACACAAATATATACCCCCAATCTACACCCTGTCATGTCTAAACTTCCTCCAGTCACAACCCACCTGCCTTCAGTTACCACTCAATAATCCCATCAGGGGAATTAATTCAAGGATTAGTTTGAGGCACTTATAATTCAATTATTTCTCCTCCAAACTTCTTGTATTGTCTCATACATGAGCTTGTGGGGGACACCTCACGTCAAAGCCATAACATCTTGCTATCTATCCGCTTCTAAAATGGCTCATGCTAGCTGCATCCTCACGTGGTAGAAGGCCAGGGGAACTTCTGGAACATTTTTTTTTTTTTTTGTAAGAGCAAAGCCCTCATAACTTAATCACTTCCCAAAAGTTACTTCTTAATACTATGACATTGGGTATTCGGTTCCTACATGTGAATTTTAAGGGCCACCAACAGGCAGAACATAATCTACACACAATTCTATGAGTTAAATCTATACACAATTCTATAAATACCACTTTAAATTCATTACTCTGCTAATGAAATATATCTGAAGAGGATTTTCCCTCAGGGACATACTTACCCCAATGGGTTCTGATGACTAAAACAGCTAGATGATATCCAGGGGCCTCCAGGTCCAAAAACAGAGGTTCTGTCCCTCTCTCAGCAGTGTCTAGCTGTGAGGCCATGGTCAAGTCACTTCAGCTGAGCCAATGCGTTGTGCATTGTTGAGGGACTCAAATGAGATAATGGTGTGTAAAGAGCTGGCGCCAAGTGCTGAGGCCACTCAAAAGACATGATGACCCCTGCCCTCAGCACATTTAATGGCTGTGAATCCAAAGACCCAAACCCTTAGCCTACAGAAGCCAGATAGGTAATGAATATGACTTAACAGGTCAAACCCTGAGGGAGCATCCACCATGCATCTCCAGCTAATGGTTTCATTGTGGACATAGACACCCAGTGTTTCCAAACCAAAGGCAATTAGAACATTTTAGGTGAAGAATTTTAAGTGGTGGCAATTAATTAGAGCAATTATTTAATTTCTAAATCTCAGGCATAAAATGTTCCTTCCTGGAGTGCAGATTTGCTCAGGAGTTATCCATTTGCCCTCAGATGGAGCCCCTGGGAAGTAAGAGAGGTTCTGGCCCATTACAACCTGGTTACACATGTACAGTGTCTACACTTACAGTACTGTTTTAAGAATTTTTCTTGATCTTGAGAATCCAGAATTTGCAAGCAGATGAAGTGAAGTATTTGTGTGTATGTTGGGGACAGAGGGGACAACTGGGTTGTATAGGGCTCGGAAGAAGCAGACAAGACAGGTCATTTGATGGAGTTAGTGTCAACTTCATAGCATGTTGCCTTGTACTGGAGTGGTACTGCTGGTCTGCAGTGACTGTCTTGCTGAAGGCACCAAGGGATACAGAGCATGGCTGTTCCTTTGTCATCAGCTTCACTTGACAAGACCAGTGTCACTGCCAGTTGGCATTGAGAGTGTTGACCCCGTCACTGCCAGGCCCGGGCCGGGAGCAGCTGTTGCTATTGTGTGCGTTCCACACAGAAGAGTCTTCAGAGCCCACCCCACACCCCTGCGCTCTGAGGAGCTGGTGGAAAGCAACAGGGTGCTCGCAGCACACGCTGAGAGATTTTAACCTATCGATCTTTGGAAAACTTGGCAAATAGACAGGAAATGGTTATGATGTTCAACCACATGCACATTCAGCTTTAGCTTTACAGCCCAGTGATTAAAGATGAAGACTTCTCATTAAGGTTGGCACTCCTGCCCATGGCTGAACTCCATTTTCAGCTTAAGGTTTCTATTGTGGTTTTTTTCTTTCTTTGGAACTCACTCTTTAACAGCCTTCCTCTGTGCACTACAGGGGACTCTCAGGAGGTGCTCAGGGATTGTGATGGTTGCCTGTGGTGTCACTGGTGTATGATGGCGCAGTTCTAAGCAGTTCTCAGACATAGTTATTCTATTTTGGTTTCTGTTGCTGGTGAAAGGGTACTTGGCATTTTGTGCTGATAGAGATCATTCTAAATGGAAGAGTTTTTAAAAACATTTTTAATTCCAAGACAGGCAGCAGGAACAGAGGGAATTAAATTAGTTAGAAATGGATATTTTCTGGTACACACATGTACATGCATAAGCACATACTGTCACAAGCACATACGCGAACACACAATAGTGTTCATTTTTTCCCAGTAAATCTTCAAATCTTCCAAAGCCCCTTCTCTGAGAACTTTTTAAAAAACTTTTTGCTAATGGAATTATATATAAAAATCTTCCTTTTTGAAGATTTAATTTTTTCCAAAATCGATAGCTATGAAGCTTTCAAAATGTTTTTTTAATTGTGATAAAATATATATAAGATAAAATTTATCAACTATGTAACATGCACAGGTCAGTGGTATTAATTTTACTAACCTTGTTGTGCAACCATTACTACCATCCAGCTCTAGATCTTTCCTTCTTAAGGCCTGTAATTTTTATTTTTATTGTTGCTGTTTCTCACATATGAGCAGGTCTTAGGAGATACAATTGAGGCCAGAACTGGGAACCAAAAGTATGCAAAGAAAAAGGACATCTTTTATTTCTTTTGGACTGAGGTAGTGCTGCTACAAACTGCTACCTACCAATACATTAGGCAATTTCCCTTTTCTATTGAAAGTAAAACACAGAATAATCACAGTAGCCCATAATGTTCCCTATTGCTAAAAAGTCTAAAATTCCATTCTCATAATAAGATATCAGAAGAACAAATGAATAAGGAACTCTACTAGGTAAAAATCACATTAGCCTGGTAGGCAGATTTCTTAAAGGTACAGCTCATATAATTTTCGTGGTTCATATTCGTGAGTCTGAGAATAAGGAAATAAAAGGACTTACCCCTCCCGCCTCCTCTGAAGCCTTAGGCATCTACCTGTCAAGGACTGCAGGCACGCTGAGATCTCTCCTTTCTTGCCTCAGGTGTGTAGGAACTTACTGGTGTGGCATGACTGGTCTCCTGAGATAGGAGAAATAATGGGCTTTTTATTGCCAGATCAATTTTGGAAAGAAAGATTGGGCATCTACTTGTAACCATGTGGACTTTATAGAGCCCCTCTGGTTGTGGTGTTGGCCTGGTGCAGGGCAGGCTCAGCAAACATTTTCTGAAGAGGGCCCAATGCTGAAAGTTTGGGCATATGAGCCATATGGTCTCAGTCACCACTCTTTAGCTCTGCTGTTGAGGTATGGGAGCATTCACAAACAATACAGAGCCACTGGGTGTGGCTGTGTTCCTCTAAGATTTGTTTATGGACATTGAAATTTTAATTTCATATGATATGCACATGTCAGAAATAGTCTTTTGATTTTTTTCAACTGTTTGAAAATGCAATCACCATTCCTAGTTTATAGGTCACATGAAAACAGGTAAAGCCTGGATTTGACTCATGAGCTGTACTTTTCTGGTCCCTGATATAAATTAGGGAAAGCAGGATTCCAAGGCCTGTTGACAAGATCTGAATGGTAGTCCTGGTTCAGATTCTTGCTCTGCCAAGTATTAACCATGTAACCTTGGGCAAAGTCACCAACCCAAGTTCCAGCTTCTCCACAGGGGGAACACCATTGGCCACCTCACAGAGAGGAGAGTCAGTGATGAAGTAGGACACAAAGTGGTGATCAGCTGCTAAAGCTCTGAGGAGCCTCGATTT
Source organism: Marmota marmota marmota (assembly GCF_001458135.2). Lineage (NCBI taxonomy): Eukaryota > Metazoa > Chordata > Mammalia > Rodentia > Sciuridae > Marmota > Marmota marmota. The sequence goes on from NW_026000101.1 coordinate 23,909,707, forward strand.
TTTCTCTCTGGGAGCTGGAGAACATTTCAGTTGGTGCTATTCAAATAACTTACAACAGCTCAGCTTATAACAGCTCAATTTATGATGGTCCAACTTTTTGTTTTTCTTTTTTTTTCTTTATGATAATGCAAAAGTAACACACACATTCAGTAGAAACCACACTTTGGATTTTGAGTTTTGACCTTTTCCCAGGCTAGCAATGTGCTAAGATGCTCTGTCAAGATGCCAGATTGCAGACGTGGGCCTCAGCTCCCATCAGCCATGTCAATGCTTGGGGGAACAGCTCTCACTCTGCAGGGCTCTGTGCTGCTCAGCTGGGATGGTCGGTGGGTAGATTAGAGTATTAGATGCATTTCGACTTACACTGTTTCCAACTTGTGATGGCTTTATGGGGACATAATCCCATTGCAAGTCGAGAAGCATCTATGGATCTGATTTTATTAAAACAAAATTTCCAGTTTATTCCAGGTCTATGCACTTCATCAAAGTAATACTTTGTTTCTATCAAAGTAATGAGCCTTCTAAGAAATGACAAAACTTCCTAAATTCCAGGCTCACTGAGGATGAAAATTCCCCATATGTTTTCATCAGACACACAATAGAGGTCTTATGAAGTGATGGCAGCTCTGCCCCACAGTGAAGTTCAGCAGAGCTGGCAGCTTCTATGGGATTCTTTGTTTTCCCAGGGGGAGGTAAATTCTTCCTTCAGGGACCCATGCCCTGAAATTCAGAAAACCGCCAAAATGACAAATCATGTTTCTTCAGGGCTTCTTAAATATCATTAAAGCTAGGCCCATTCAGCTTGTCTGACATTTGGTGAAAGCCTGGTCCTGTAGCCTCACCTCCACCTATCCCTGATGAAAGTCAAGGTCAGGATTCCTTACCCGCCCTCCCACACCCAGCTTTCAAAGAGTCAGGCACAGGTGAGTAGTGGGCCATGTTTAAATCTTCCATCCCTCATAGAAGATGTGGCTCATCCCCAAATAAGGACACAAGGAGCTTCTGCCAGCCACCCATCCAGCTGTGCTGATGAATGCAGTTGTGGGGGTGAGGGGCTAGACCCTTACAGCTGCACAGACCTCCTAGGGGGCTAATGAGGCCAGCTGGGTGTTAGTGGGAGAGAGCAGCAGTGAAAGTCAGAGAGGGCTACCATGCTGGGTCACAGGTCGCATCACTTGATTCAGAAATCATGCTGCACCACTGTACGGTCCTAGTCAGGGGGTAACAGGGCACCAGCATGGCAAGGCACAGTGGGTCAATCTGCAGAGCCAGTCAGGGTTCTCAAAAGCATGAGGTCCCTGCAGGGCTCCAGGGAGGGGATTTTGAGAAGCAGTTTTGATTCACACTCTGGCTCTCCTCAGGCACTGAGTCAGCCCCACCTGTCTGTCACTCATCTCTCGTGGTTCAATGAGAGGACTTAAGAAATATGCAGCTCTGCCTTTCTATGAACCAGTGCAAATCCAGAGGCTGGATATGTTTACCTCTAGTGACTTATTTCTAATGTTTGTAGGGTTTGGAAAAAGAAGAGTTTGATTCTTACACCAGTATGGATAAATATTCTCCGTGGGTGGCGGGTATGTGTTTATCCATTCACATGTATACATGCACTTGAGAGCCTGCATATTTGTTGGCACGTGCATGTGTGCACACACACATACACACACATACATTGTGGAAACACCCTCCATGTCAGTAATGTGGGCTTCTGTTTAGGAACAGAATTAATCAAATAAATATTGTTCTTTCTAGTTTAGGGAGGTCTGGCCTGGAGTGTTTCTATTTTTATTTCATTTGGCTTATTTGCCACCCACATTCCTAAAAGACAGCAGAAAGAACATTCTCATTTCCTATGTGCTAGCTGGAGCTCACATTTATTTATAGAGTTTGGAGAACTTTAATTTTTTTTTTTAATCTGGCCGCCCTGCCTTCCTTTTCAAGTTCAGACTTTCCTCGCTAGCAAGCAAGGAAAGACAGTATCCCTGCCTGTGGATCTCTGCAGCATGTCCCCATTACTGCTTGCACCTCCCCATGTCTGTGGCCTGTGTGGGTGTGGCGGGGCTGCTGGCTCAGACACCCAGCTGAGAGATGTGAAGATTCAAATGAAGGTGTTCAGCAGGTTGCCTTGGGATACAGATGGGCAAGTTTCAATCCTGGTGACCCTAATGACTACTTATATGACCTTGGCCAAGGTGCTTACCCTCAGATTCCCCTCTCTAGATTGAGGACAAGACCTCTTGCCACCCAGGACTGCTATAAGGACTGACTAGAAGAATAATGAATGTGCGACACCAAACACAGTGCCTGGCACACAGGAGAGACACAGGGAATGATAGTTCTCTATGAGGAGAGGAAGACACTTTTGTTTATCAGTTGGGGTTCTGTTATCATGGCTCTATCTTGCTCACTCTCCTGTGGCCTGCTACTACGTTATTCGTTCTTCCATCCAGCCATGTATCAAGCTATTTTTAAATGTGTGTGTGCACACACGTATGTATGTATGCATGCATGTATGTATGTATGTATGTATGTATAAAGCCTTGTTCCAACAATTTAGGGTCACTACTGTCAGTCTCCTACTGGAATTCTTTCTCAGTTCCTGTCAAATGACAACCACATGACAAAAATAGTTTTGAAAATAATTTAAGGCCTCATTCCTGACCCCTGCCCAAGGAATGTGCTCTTTACTCGATGGTCAGTTTGGCCTCCTCTGAACAGAAGCTTCCAGCTGAGAGGCCCTGCCCTCTTGACAGCTGCAGAGGAGCTAGATGCTCCTTGCCTCAGAGGCCCCAGGGCCACAATGAAGAGCTCTGAGTCTAGGGCGAGTGTGGGACATGAAGATTCTCCCTGGCGGCACACAGAGCTCCCTACGGGCAGCATTCCCCCCACGGGATCCTGGGAAGCAGCTAGGAATGGTCCAAGAGAGCATTCTGTGTAGCCAGGCTGCATCCTCACACTGCCCAGATGGAACTGAAGACTCCTTAGAAGGTCCTGCCCAGGAGGCCCCACCAGAGGGGTTCCCTGCACATTCACAAGAGTTGGGGTGGGAAGATCCCTGTCCCTGGAATTGTCAAGGTATTTAGGAGAAGGCCAGCATTACCACCTCTGATTCATGAAGCTATTTGGATTCTAGAAAATGAGAGGGGAAACCCTCACCACTGAGAGTGGAAGTCATCCTAATTTGGACAGCTGTGGCCCTGTGACAAAGCTTCCCTGAGCCCCAAGGCCACGAGAGAGCTGCTCAAAGACCATCTCTACCCGTCAACAGTTCCAGCTTCCCCACAGGGAACTGGCCAAAGAGTTGTTTGGGATGTTTTATATTTTGCTTGTTTGTTTTTCTTGACTTTTTTCCTTCTTTTGTTTTTCTAGGGATTTCCCTACAGCAAACAGTCTGATAATTGTCCTGGATCTCCCTTGCAATGCACTGTGCCCCTGTCTGAGGGAGGGCTAGCTGCCAGGCTATGTCCTTAGCAACCAGCTACTGAGCTTTTCTTTCTCTTTCTTCACACTGGAGTCCTGTGCCCTTCCTTGAAATTGCTAGATGGCTTCATAGACATAAAAGTGTGAGCTGGAGTGTTCTGGTCACTCCATGCAGAGCAGTACAGAAACATACAGAAGCTGGTTGGGTGCTGGGCTGCCCAAGGGAGGGAGGCAGGTCCTAAAATTATGAAGGTCACATGAAGTTGCTGGTACTTTATCTGGGAAGAGATGGAGATCAGTTTAAACCTCTTTGTATCTTCAGCCTCATCTTTCTAGGCAGCACTGTTGAAGATACCAGCAGGGTTTAGAGAGTCGTCTTCTCCACCTGGGCCACACACTGGTATCATTACATGGCAGTGCGTTGTCATGCGAACTTCTGAGTCCTTCAGCTAGAGGAAGAGAGATCAGTTGATGTGTATTTTTATAGCTACTTCTTCTGATTTTACAGTCCCTCAGATCATGCTGGCCCGTTGCTGGAATACCCTTGACATCAGCATCACCACGCTTCTCCTGGGGCCATGATGGCAGAAGGAACCTCACTGATCCTTGCTGCTGTCTGCTGACAGGAATTATCTCAGACCAGCAGAGTCCCACAGCATTCCTTGCTGATGCCAATCCACATTTCTTAGTTCTCTTCCTCATCACTCCTTCAAGAACATTCCCCGGACCAAAGGACTTGCTTTTGCATAAGGGATTAGATCTGGAGATGGAGAAAAGAGCAAAATACTTATGTGAATTTGAGTGTAGAAATCTGGCCTGAGGGAGAGATGGGTGTTGGCAGGAGAGAGGGTGGGCAGGGAGGATGGGTGAAACCTTGGCATAGATCTCACCAGCACAACTCTTCAGAATGGAGGAAAGTGGGACCCCTGTGAGAGAAATGGGATTTTTGAGATGGCCAAAATTTTTATTCCACACACTTCTGGGAGAGGGGGAAAAAATAGCTCAGTTCAATAAACAAATGGATATGATATGGATATGATATGGAGGGTTTGAATGTGAGGTAAAAGGCACCACCTAACACCATCTTTCTGACCTGGCCTCTACAGACAGAGTGCCTGACCTTCCCAGTTATAGGGTTCTGGTATCACCAATACCCCACACGGAGCCCAGCAGAAATGTCCGCCCTGAGCTTCTGTGCAAGCCCATTCTAGATCCATCTCTTTCCTGAGGAGAGGAGAGGAGAACAGAAGTGAGGAGGGGAGAAGAGAGGGGGCCAGACTCTAGCATGGGGGCTGGGAAGGGGTCCCCAGAGGCTGTGCTTGCTGCCTCCACAGCTTTTACTGGTGGACTCAATTTCACTGTTTTTCAGCAGCCATCATCTTGCATAACCTTTAAAATGTGTTGATTGGGAAGGTGCTCCGGGCAGTGAAGCTCTCCTGTTTTCTGTCTCCTTTTACTTTGAGATAGAGATACAGATACAGATACAGATATGGATAGAATATGCGTCCTGTACCCAGTGCACCATGTTAGCGGACAGGCAACTTGCTTCTCTATTAGATCCAAATCTAGCATTATGTTGTATACTTTTCACTACCTATTTTAAGTCATGAGATTTTTAGTGAGGGGAGGGGGCTAATGAGGGGAGGAGCTCAAGTACATAGTACATAAAGGTCAGGTTGCGAAGCTTCTCTCAACCCCTGCTGACCCTTTGACACCCACCTTCTTTTTGTCTCTGAACTTTCTTCCTTGGTTACTTCTTTATTGGAATATTCATTTTCTCCTTCTTGTTTCTTAGAATTAGTAGAAAGTGGGTGAACAAAAGGAAGACATGGGTCTCAAGATGCTGTTGTTGCAGCACTTTTATTCATTTATATATATATATATATATATATATATATATATATATATTTTTTTTTTTT
>NW_026000101.1:23915067-23927595 GCF_001458135.2 Marmota marmota marmota
TTTTTTTTTTTTTTTTTTTTTAAGATACTATTCCTCCCCCCACCAAGTAGTGGGAACAGCATGGTTTTTATTTGTTTGCTTGTTTTGGAGTCAACAAAGTCTGGGTTCAGGTCCTTATTCTTGTACTTACAAGCTAGGTGAACTTGGGAAAGTGACTCAATATCCAATTCTCTGAGCCTGTGACTCCTCATCTGTAAATTAGTTTGTCAGTGGGGTGAGAAAGAAGTGCACAGAATTAAGTGTAAATCCCTCTACCATGGGAGGTACTCACTGCATGTTCCCCCCGCCCCCACCACCGCTTCTCATGTTACTTGGCCTATCTGATTATTGCTTTTCATTGAATTTTAGTCTAATAAATATTTTCAAAGCACCTGATGTGTGCTTTGCACCAAGGTTCAAGCGAAAATGAGATCTGATCCATCTCTTTGAGAGTAGCCTCATGCTAGAACAAAAATAATAAATGGTCACAGAATGATTTGGAAGGTGCTACAAGCATGAAGGGAAACTGGACAAGGAGCATCTGAGACCTATTGCAGATGGTAGGGGAGTGACATAGGGTAAGAGATGTCCCTGAGGAGGTGACAACAGACTGAGAGAACTGAAGGGTGATGGAGTTGGGAGAAGGATGTTCTGGGAAGAAATACACAAGTGAAAGCATCCATAGGGGAATGGCTATGGGTGCCTCAAGAGAGGAGGAGTGATGGGGAGTGCAGGGGTGAGGCTGGGTGTGAGGAGCCCCGCTCAGGAAATGCAGTGGATGCTGCAGTTGGGACTTAACAGGAAAGTCGTGGAGAGCCCTGACAGCAGTTTAGGCTAAGGAGTGCCATCCTGTGACACTGGGTTTTAACTGAAGCATACCAAACCCAATCTGAGGACTCCTTGATACAGGTTTCCTCTTCCAGATCCACAGAGTGGGGAGGACACTTGCTCTCTGACAATCTGAGTTTCCGTATCTCTGAAGTGAAGGCATTGGACTGGTAGATGTCCCTGTTTCCTCCCTGCCTGAGCAGTGGTCTATGAGTCTACTATGGTGATGTCAGTTTTTCAGAACCTGTTTATAATGCTTAAAGTCAACCTATTGAAGTTGTTATGCTGGCATGATGGCCAACACCTAGTAAATATTTTTTCTGTATGCATTTTACGTAAAAAATAGATTGCTAAAATGTGCAGTGGCATAGTGCTGTAAAATAGGAGTTAGAGTTGGCTTCTTTGTAGTCTTGACTGGGTCAGAAATTGTTCATTCAAGTGATTGCATTTCTTTTGACCATTTATTCTGCTTTAGTTATAAAAATAGGTAAGCTGAGAGATAAGAGTAATATCTGACTCATACAGTTCCCAGAAGTTTGGTCTGTGGATACCAAGACTTCTTGAAATGGCTAACAAATGGAGAACAGTTTCAATTTATAAAAGAGGTTATATACATTGAAGAAGTTCCCCACAAAAGCTAGGGGCAAAGGTCACTGTAACTTCATTTCTAAAACCAAATATGATTCAATCTGGAGTCTGCACCTACTTCCCTGTTCATTTCTCTCTAAATTACTATAACTTGTTTTTTTAGAAAAAAAGTATGAGTATTAATAATAAAAATTCAGAGGCTATGCAAAACTCAAAACATCAGAAATAGAAAACATGCATAATTACATTTAGACAGAAAAAAAAAAAACCTCATGTCAGACCCATAATTTCTATTTTGTCCCTAAAATAGCTGGATCCCTCAAGCCATCTATGCTGAAGGTGACTTGGAAAGAAATATCCCTCATCATACATTAATATAAAACAAAGTTTTAAGACTTTTGTAGGACTGAGGCAAAAATGAAATGAATTCCCACTCTAATAGAAAGTGATGTAAGGCATGTGAGCAAGGCCTTGGGGCAACCCACAAGGGGCATTAGTTGCTTTCTGGGAGCTGAAGTTGAAATTTGAAGGATGTGAACATTTGCCAGGCATAGAAAAGCAGAAAGGATTTACCAGGGAGAAGAAACTGCCTCCCAGAAACTGCTAGAAGCCCCGTGGGCCTGGCTGGGGTGGTGAATGGTGGGGATTAGCAGGTCAGCAGAGGGGTGGGGGGACCTGGCTACCCACAGCCTTTGTCAAGCTGTTGGCAGTGGAGAACCAGGTACCAAACCATACTGAGTGGCTCAACCAAACCTCTGCTTTATTCCTTCCGTAAGGACACATTTAAAAAAAAAAAAAAAATCTGGTGTTTAAAAGAAAAAAAAAAATCTTGATATACTAGTCGAGTAAGGCTCTATGAACATTTCTCCGAAAATTCTCATCACCTCTGCGGAAACCCAAAGCACCTTTTGGAATTCTTTCAGTGGTCTGTCTTAATACTTCTGGCGTTCCTTGACTCCAACGATGGCAAAATCGTCTTAGCGCTCTACTTAGAAGTTGTTTGAACCACTGTCCCCTGGAGGAAGGAATGTGTTTGGCCCTGCTGGATGCCTGCGGGAGGGCTCTGATGGGGACGGCCACTGGATTCCCCCGCCCCCGCACCCCACACCGCAGACTAGATTTCTTTAAACAGCGGATTGGCGCCATCCAGTGGACAAGTCCTAGAATACAACTTGGGGACTTGTAGATTTTTGAAGGGGGTCCAGTTGAAATGTCAAGTTTCTGATCTGCATTCTTTCCCTGTAAAGTTTAACAGCCATCCCAGGAAACAGGGTTTTGTTTTTGTTTTTGTTTTTTTTTCTTCATGTTGCGGCAGTGCACTGTGAAGAAAGCCCCAGTCCTAAGTTTTCACAAACTAACTCAGTGACCTTGGATAAGTCTACATCCTCTCTGAACTGTTCACCCTCACCCACCTTTTTCTTTTTTTTAACCACTTTCATATTTTTTGTGTCCACAGTTTTTCAGTGGCACAATTGTTTTAGTATTTCTTCATTATAATTTATAAGTCAAATTGGCATAAGTCCAGGTGGAGAAAAAAAAATATTTCTGGCATCTTGAAAATTCAGAAAATGATTTATAGCTACCTGTCATTAATTTATACATCAACAGCTCTTGAATGCATATTTCTAAGAATGGTCTGAAAAACTTTAAACTAAAATTGCATAGTAGAGAGGAAATAGCTGACCTTTGCAGCCAGATAGGCCTAAATTTAAATCCCACACCTGCCATATTCTGCATGACTTTGATAATTTACTCTCCTTCCCTGAACTTGCCTCCTCATAATTCCATAGAGATGGCACATCTTTCATGTGTCAGGGTCAGGGTTACGTGACATAACACCTGCGGAACAGCAGACACTGGGACTGATACACAGATGCATCTGTTTAATGGACTCGACTGCTCCTGTTTCGTCTCTGCAGTTTTTCTATTTATCTTCAGCAAATCATCCTGCCCAGAGACCAGGACTCTTCTGCCAAATTAAGATCATAATTCATTCTTAAGGTTATACAGATGCAAAGACATAACCACCCCAAAGCACCTGGCACTTTATGGGTGTTTAACAAACACTAGTTTCTTTCTTTCTGAAAGTGCTAACCCATTGCAAATAATTACGGTATTTGATATAAAGCTAAAATTGTGTCCATCCCATACTATCTTCCTTTATTTTTCTCTCAAATGTACACACATACCCTTGTTACATTCTCACCTCATTTTTCCCGTCTCTTTCATCAAAAGTTAACCCATTTGACATTTCAATTCAATTGCCAAGTAGGGTGGCACATGCCTATAATCCCAGAGACTTAGGAGACTGAGGCAGGAGGGATCAGAAGTTTGAGGCCAGCCTAGAAACTTAATGAGGCCCTGTTTCTCCAATAATAATAATAATAATAATAATAATAATAATAATAACAAAAAACACAAGAGCCTCTTAAAAAGGAACAGCAAGTTTGTTGCAGAGTTGCCATGGTGTTTATCTATTCCTCACACCAGAAGCATGGGTCCTTCTTTTGCACAGTTATGCACTCACCTATCCACATCCTGCTATGGTCACGGCTCCCTCTGCTTCAACCATAGCAACACCAGATACCTAGTCAGGTATCATCTCTCCACCCCCATTGGTCAGTTTCCTCCCTTCTAAAGTTTGCATCTCTCTAGTGGGTAATCAGAGAAGTCCTCCAAGGCCTCCTCCCCACAGCAAGAAAGACTGCCTCTATGTTCGTGCTTCTGAACCACATCTTTCTGTAGGAAGAGATCAGAAAAAGAATTAAGGTTTTTTGAGCATATGTTAATACATTTGACCTTGCTGTGACTTTTACAAGTCAGTATTACTCTCTGCATTACAGATGAGGACATAGAAGAGCTGTTCACTCCTTGATCAAACAAAATATTGCCAAGCTCTGGGAATGCAACAGCAAACAACAGACACAACCCTTCTCTCTCAGATCCACGGGATCTTACAAAGGATGAATCCAGGAAGAGGAAGGAAAATAACAATAGATGAGTCCAATTGTGAAGACGGGTGCTATGAAAGGGTGGAAGAGGGGAATATGCCCCGTCTCTGGGGTTAGAGAAAGTGTGCCTAAAACCAGGCATTAAGATCTGGAGGTTTGGGGAGATCACACAGGTGGGCAGTGTGTGACAGAAATAGGACTGAAATCCAGGTGAGCTTGGTAGCTCTGTGCTTCATAGCCTCTCCTCTGATAAATTCTTGCATTGATGTCATGGAGCTTTGGCTTGTGATCCACACCTCTTTCTCCTCAATGGATTGCAGCTCCATGAATACAGCAGTCTTGTCTCCCAGGCATCTACGCAGTATGAGTAATATGTATAAGTAAATGGTTCTTTAATTTTTCAATATATGCATTTGTATGTCATTTTCCATATTTAATAATATTACAGGGATGCAAAAGTGCCTAGATTCTGCACTGTATATTATTTCTTTAACCAACACATTTGTATGGTTTTAGAACATAACTCTCTCTGAGCACCTGGGCCCTTCCATGTCAAGCTCCTTTGATTCAGATGTTGCCTGCTTTGTAGGCCAAGGTGATTGGATCAGCATGTAAGAGACATAGCGGCTACAGTCAGTTCTGCAGGAGATGCAACTTGGAAACAACTCACTCATCTAATTAAAATAACATTGTCCTTGTCCTCCTGAAATGTTGAATGGCACAGAGCTCATTTTCAGCTTGCTATCCACACTATCCTTGGAGATGAAAGAGGAGTCCCTAGCCGGTGCCCAGGCTTGTGCTAGGGGTCGGGGATACAAAGGTGGAAGCATGTGTTGTGATATGAGAAGTGTTTCCTCTTCTGGACCCTTAGTAATGTGCAGTCCAGTAGGGCCCACAGACATGCCCAGCACCCCCACACACTCACAAAGTTCCAACCAGTATACCCTATGCAAGGACCAGGTGTGTACAGGTGGAGGGAATGGATGTCTCCACTGTGGTTGGTATCGAGTGCCAGAAGTTCTTTCAGGCAGGTAGAAGTCATCTTTTCTGAGTTGGGAAAATGAATGTCAATTAACCAAGTAAAGAGGGGTAGGTGGGATGTGGCAGGAACTGGTCATAGGCAAGGGTTTCAGCCCATGCAGAGTCCCAGAGGAAGAAAAAGGATGGCACATTTGGGATCCGTGAATGCCCGCAAAGGCCAGGCACATGATGTGTATGGGTGAATGTCAGGTGACTGCACGTCATACACTTTGGTACAGTCTTCATTTCCATGAAGAATGTCCTCTCTTCTGCTTTTTATTGACTTTTACATATTGAAATTATTCTTCATTTTCCCATCTTTGACTGAAACTTAGCTAAAGAGAAGTTGTTCCTCTAAAAATAGCCATCCAAATCCACTTATCATATTGGTTGGCAAGTGATGCTTCCCTTGGGGACACAACTGAGAGTGTGTGTGTGGGGGGGCGGGGGACTGGGACAATCTGGAGAGCATTTTCTCTGTCTGAAGAGGACAGCCATTCTTCAACTCCAGCTGCTCTGTGGCTCTAGATCTTTCAAAGTTTTAGAAAAAGCAAGCAACTTGGATTTTTGGCAAGACAATAAAACTCTTTAAACAGTACCTTAATTATAGAATATGTAAATAAATAAGCCTGTGGACTGAATGGAACACATCCGCATGCTGAACCTTATTCATGGTCCATGCTTGCAACCTGCAGGTCCTGAGAGTGCCTTCAGAATCCTCATCCCATCATTGCTGTGCCTACAGTTTCGTCTAACCATCCTTCTTTCCTTGCTTTCCAGAAAGAGATGACGAGCAGGATGTGTCACTAATGCTCCATCTCGTCCTTCGGAAGAAAGGAAAGCCGTTTCCTCCTGGAGCCCCAGGTGGACAGAAAGCGGACCTCCCTGGATGAAATGGTGCACCTACTTCCCGGAGCAGAAGAGGTGGAGTCGATCAGTGACCCCCAAGAGACACATTCCCCACTCACTTCATGTGCTCTTAACCCTCTGAGTGCTGCTAGACCAGACCTGTGGACCAGAAGACCACAACATGGAAGAAGGACCAGCCCTTGACCCTTCCGGCTCAGGAATCATCCAGGAGGGGCCTCTGCACTTCTGTGCATGTCATGGTTCTGCCTGTGACCTGCCGCCTAAGCTTTACTGGAATTCAGGTTTTAAGACTGAGATGTTTATTAGTACCTTTCCACTTACCTGTCTTGTCAGCCAGTTGACTTTTCGGTCATTTGTTTTCTAAGTACCAAGTGAATTTGGGAACTTTGGATACACTGCAAGTTTTTCTATAACAAGCCTTCCTTTTGGGTCTCTGAAAGCTCCCACTCTGATCCTGTGGCTTCACATTCTGCAGGGCTGTGGAGCTGTGAGATCAGAAGCCCATCTGGCAGCATCCATGCCATTGCCCTAAGAAGCAGTTCTATCAGGGACCACTCCAGGGCCTGGCTTGTCTCTGTTCCAAACAGGGTCTTCACAATCTAACTCCAGGGAAGAGACTGGCCACTCGCAGAAAGCTAACAAGTTACCAGTTTGCCCTGATCAGAATGTACTTTTTTTTAGTAAGCATCATTCCCTGACTCTCCTATTGATATTCTTTCCTGTTTCCCAGAAAAGAGAAATAAAAGAAAGTTACAAATGACCAAGAATGGTCAGTAAGATCCCTGAGCCACATTAGTGCGGTGTTTGTTCTGTAAAGAGCAGGGAGTCCTGGCTGGACAATTGGTTATTTGGTGTATGTCAGTGATACACCCACTCTGTTGATTTGTCACCTTACTCACTGGCTCTCTGAGCTTGAAACTCAACCAGTCTTCTTTCTCCTCTGCCATGTTATGTTATGGCACAAAATTAACTCCTGGAAAGTCCCATTGATTGTGCCCAGTTACCAAGGTGGCAGTAGAGCTGGAGCTAACTTTGTTATTCCATTTTTTCCCCCAATTTTTCTCTTTCAGTAGACAGAATAACACAGTCTGCACTGTGCCCTGCCTTTTGAAACCTAACAAAGTTGTAATTGATGAAATGTCGACTTCTCTGATTCATTCACAAAAACCGTGGTCCTGTCAGCCCAGCCTGTGACGAGGGGGTAATAATACTTCCAGTGATAATTTGAGTTTAATGAAATATCTGTTGGTGGAGGGAAGTAGATAAGAATGTATTAGCACACTTAATATAATAACAATTAAAAGAGAAATGAGCGACTCTGGATTTCTTTTATTATACATAATGTGTTAACATCATTTGTGGCTGCCGCGAAAGCCTAGAGGGCATGAAATCTCTGTCCAAACCAAGAAAGGGCTGACTGTGTGCACAGTGGCCTTCGACACTGACCCAACCACGTGGACAGATCCTTGCTTCCTATCTTATAAACATTATCTCATGGAACCCAGACGCTGCTACCTCTCTCCATGTTGTTCACGCTGGTCAACAATAAACTTTCTTTTTTCTCTTAAGTAACTTTGAGAGGCCAATATAGGCAAAAATTTTTCTCATCCTAATTTTTGACTGGGATGGGGGGAAACTGTCTTAAGGATACAGAGGAAACAAGAGCCCCTAATTCCTGAAATGTGTAATATGCAATACCACATGGGAATGCAGGATGGTGGGACAAAGAAATGGAGCCCATGCCCTTGAGATTTTTGTACCATGGAGAACCACAGGATGTTTGCATTTAGAAAGTTGAACATGTTCCTGCATTTCAATGATGCTTAATCAAATGGAAGGCTAGAATCTGAAGACATGTGTCATTAATAAAGCTGTTCTCTACTAACTGTATGAAATAAATCTAAACATCCAAACATTTTTTTGAACTTCTTGAAACATTCTCCTCATGGCTATGTGGCTAATTGCACTAATCAACTCTTCTAGAGTAAATTCTAGAAAACTGCTCTTGTAGTTGTTAATTACAGGATGTTCCTATTCTCACAGAACTTTGTTTGGCAAATTCTAAGGAAAGTCTTCATAGAAAAAAAAAATTTTAACTCTTTGGCCTGATTTGTCTTCCATAAATCTCTTACTGCAAATGGAGAATCTGAGCTTCTGGAAGCCTCCAGATTTCTCCATTCCTCTGGGTCAGAGACTGGCAACCCTGCTTCTTTCTCCCAACCTGGTCCCCTCTCCTCCTTGTTTTCCCACTTGGGTGGGAGTAGGGGGAGTGAAAATTTCAAAGTTAAAAGATTATAATGAGTATCCTTATGCCCTTAAGTGCATCAATTAACATTTTGCCCCATTTTCTTTCTTACCATAAATACATGTTCTGAGTGTTCAATCATTTGAAAATAAGATATAGCCATCATAAAACTTTAAGATTCTTCATCAAGCTCCTCCTAATATGACTCTTGCCCTGGTCATCTTCAATGTCATTATCACCTCCAAGAAACTGAACATCAACACAATCCCTGTTTGAAATTCTTCAACTGTCTCAAAATATTCTTTATAGTTTATTTTTTTTTTAAATCTAGGATTCAATCAAGAATAACACTTTGCCTTTTATTGCCTTTCTCTTTAGTATCTGATAATGGACTAGAGTTTCCCTTTTGTGAATATGTGTGGTGAGGTGTGTTTGTGGGGCACTGTGTTGTGTTATGTGTACATGGTGCAGTGTGTCCATCAGTTCATGACTCTGACATCATCATCATTATGATCATTATTGTCATTTTTCCTACTGGGTATTGAACCCAGGGACACTTTACCACTGAACAACATCCTCAATTCATATTTAAAATCTTTTTATGTTGAAACGGGGTCTTGTTAAATTGCTGAGGCTGACCTTGAAATTGTGATTCTCCCATGCCAGCCTTGCAACTTGCTGAGATTGCAGGCATGCACCACTGTACCCAGCTGACATTATTAAAGAATTTGAGCCACTTTACTCATGGAATGTCCCACCATCTGGAGGATTTTGTTTGGTTGGTTTCCTGATTGTTTCCTCATTATGCTCCTTTTTTTTTTTGTTTGTTTGTTTTTGCAAGAATACTATGTAAGTCAGGTTGTTTCTTCCTGTTGCATCACATCAGGAAGCACATGTCTAACATCTCTTCATAATATTAAGAAGGATCAGTGGCTGCAGGTGCTATCTGGCTGGTCCAACCATTATCAACGTCTATGATTCATTATTAAGCTCTGAAATTCACTAAGCCTAGTTTTTATAGAAGGTGAAGCTATACATGTAAGCATCCATTTCTTAATAACCAGAGTTCATGATCCCCAAAGAGAGTACCCACTGCAGATAAATGATATACCAGTGGCAAAGGATTCATACCTTTCCATTTAACAGAAGGAAGAGAAACAGGACACTTGCCTGTGTGGGCAATATGTGGGCATGCTGGCCAATGAGAATTTGTATGGTCATGTAGCCAGAGTTGAAATACATGTAACATTGCATCCCCCTATCCTTAGTGACTTCCCACTCAGACCCATGGTTTATTCAGAAAACCTTCTTGTTGAGAGGAATTTCCAAATGTTTCTCGGAGGGAGAATCTTAGATCTTATAATATGTTGTAGCCCTCCAAAGGACCATAGCACATAATCAGATACAAAGTATGTGGTATTAAAATCTTATGAAGGATGGAATAAGGGGTGGGAGGACATGAGTAGGAGTAAAATGCCATAAAAGTTCCTCAGTAGAAAAATAATGGGGGAAAAAAGTAGATTAAGAAACACTCATCTAGAGTCATTCCTGCTCCTTAGGTTGTCAATTTTTTTCTTCCCTGAGTATTTTCTCATTTCTTAGGACCCAGAGTCTCAGATTCAGGATGAATGGGAGGAGCTTTGAGAGATTTCTTAATCCATTCCTTCTACCTCCCAGGCCATGTCAGTGACATTCCCATTGAAAATCTGTTCTCCTCTCACAGATCTCCAGGCATGGAAATTCTGTATCATCCTCTGGTAGAACCTACTGAAACTCCACAATATCTGAAATCCTTCCACTTGGATTCCAGCAAAGTACTGTTTGAATTTCAGCACATCTTTTCTGTGTCCCACCTTTAATAAATCCAGGGACAGTGCAGCATAAGTAATTACATAATAAAGAGAACTTCATTTGCACATCTGTGAAGTTTTTCAAGATTGTTCCCAATGGTCCTTCAATCTTGTTTCCTTTAGAGTTCTCCCAATGACAGCACCTTCTTGGCTGACCTGTTGGTAACCATTTCTATTGTTCAACTAGAAAGCTTCCCAAAGCTCTTCCCCAAGTTTGCATTATGAATGTCACCAACCATAAACCTGATAAGAAATTAGTTCATGCCTTCCAGAAACCCTGTTGTGTCTTTGTTAAGTCCTGACTTTCTTTTTATACACTTATAGAATTTTAAAAGAAATTAAGTATCCATACAAAACTCTTCCCTATGTTATAACCAACCATTTTGGCTAACCTCCCTGAATTTTCTTTCTTCCTATTTTTAACATCTCTATTAGATTACACTGCTTGGGTTGGGTTGTTGTTTTCAATCACCTCTTTAACAGGAAAAACATGAAGGAACTAGAGTTCCACTCATCTCTTTGTGGTGGTTTTTGCCAATCTATCAGTGATAGAAGCACATCACTTCCTATGGTCTCTAATCTGGTGTCCCTTCCAAACCCCATGAGTATCACGCTGTAAGGGGGAAAAAAAAGTTGTAGGAAAAGTATGGCTATGTCTTCAAGAAATGGTAAAAAGGCACAATTAATAAGAGAGGGAGATGTCATCTGGATAACAACATTTCTCTTGCTGTGACCACTTTGGTCTTTGAAGAAACTGGTGATTCTTAGAATTAGCCAAACAAAGTGTGTTTTGAAATAATGATTGCTTTCCTGCTTTAAAAGAATATATCAGCAAAACACTTTTATAATAGACTATTTCCCTCTGGGCAGGTATTAATTCTGGGTAAGAATTTTCAGTGACATTATGTAAGAATTTGTATAACATAGAGGGAAAAGTCCAGTTCTAATCAAACAATTAAGCTGTCATACTAGCTTCTTGTGTTCTGATTCCAGAGTTTTCTTGTATCTTTTCTACATACTTCTGGAAAAAAATGTTGACTATATTTTTAGTTCCATTTGTTATTAAATTAAGGGTTTGACTATAAGAAAAATAGACTAACAAATCAATTAGAAAAGCAAGATAAAACTAAAGGATATTTATAAAATCAGTTCTATGTGGGCTTAGAAATTCAAATGTCATAAATAAAAGACATGTAACCATCATCTGGTCTGCCTTTTTTAATGCTTGACTTATTTATTTATTTTATTTAATAATATTTAATTAATATCTATTGTGTTTAATTTCTTCATCTTAAAACTGTCCTGGAATAGTTTAATAAGAGGAAAAGTAAAAATTCTACAAAACATAATTCAAAATTTATTTGAAAACATACATGCACATATTTGTATTTAGCAGAAGTTTCTTTATCCTATTACAGAATTTTCCAAGAGGCGTCAAGCATATAGTTTAGTTTCTCAACAGATTAGTGTTAGACATATTTTTTTCTTGTAGCAGGATTTAATATTAATTTGATGATAACCCAGTATATAAAGATAATAAAACCAGATCATAGAAAAAGTTCATTGATCGGGGCATGCAAACTCTATTTTTAATCTCTGGCTGGCCACTATGTTACTTGATTTTTAGGTAGTTTGATTGCTCCATGCCTGAACCGTACACTGGGATTATAGATTTGTTCATATAATAACTTATTGTAGGAGAATAAGGAAACATATTTGAAAAACTGGTAGTAAATATATATATATATTTTTTTTCAATGATATAATATAAGGGTTTGTCTAACATAGGGTGAAGCAGAGTCCATTTCTAATCAAAACAATTAAGCTGTCATACTAGCTTCTTGTGTTCTGATTCCAGAGTTTTCTTGTATCTTTTTTATATATATCTGGGAAAAAAAAAGTGTTTCTTTTTAAGTTTGTTGCCATTTAAAAATTGGGAAATTTCACATGTAAAAAATCAGAAATTTGGGCTTCTCTTATAAAATCAGATTTGGCAATACCAAGCTTTTTTTTTTTTTTTTAATTTTTTATTGTGGTTGTTCAAAACTGTTACAAATTTCTTGCATATCATATTTGACACTTTGATTTCAATGTGGGTTATGAACTCCCATCCTTCACCCCATTATCACAGGATTGCAGAATCACATCAGTTATACATCCATTGATTTACAAATTGCCATCCTAGTGTCTGTGTGCT
>NW_026000101.1:23928254-23929916 GCF_001458135.2 Marmota marmota marmota
ACTTTTGTGCATGGCGAGAGAAAGGGATTCAGTTTCATTTTGTTGCATATGGATTTCCAGTTTTCCCAGCACCATTTGTTGAAGATGCTATCCTTCCTCCATTGCATGCTTTTAGCCCCTTTATCAAATATAAGATAGTTGTAGTTTTGTGGATTGGTTTCTGTGTCCTCTATTCTGTACCATTGGTCCACCCGCCTGTTTTGGTACCAGTACCATGCTGTTTTTGTTACTATTGCTCTGTAGTATAGTTTGAAGTCTAATACCAAGCTTTTTTTCTCATGTGACAGAAATTGGCTGAAAGGTGGCTGAATCACTGAGACAGCATATATGCTCTTCAATTTAGCCCAGTCCCACCCTGTACTTGCCTCCCAGCTGTGAGGCTGACTGGCAGTTACTGTTTGTCCTTTCACTAGGAGTCTGCACTCATTTACATCTCAGGTTGCAACCCATGTTACAGCATGTCTACAAAGATCACCTATTAATTTTTGAACTCACCCCCATTGAATATCTGCCATATTCTTATTTTTTTTCTAGCAACATTATATTAATGATGACAAATGAAAAAGTCAGAGAAGAAAATAAATTCAAACCAGATGCCTTAAGTCCCCCACCCAACAAAAATCAATACTCCCATAGAAACTCACTTCCTTTGTGGAAATTAAAGTGGTAATTAAATCTGTCTAGTCTTTTAATTATCATAAATGTTAAACCTTCAACTCTACTTTCAAATAAGCTTCTTCACTACATTGACCAAAATGATAAATAAATGTCATTGAAAAGCAATGGGAGTATTATTTATATATTTTATCTAGGTTTACTTTCACTAAACAGATTTTGGTAGAATATGATGTTTTAACTAAAACATCTCATTGTTTTAACTAAAATGAGATGTTTTAGTTAAAAACATCTCATTGTTTTAATGTTGCATTCATCATCTTATTGAGTTTTCATGAAGACAAAACCAAACAAAAATTTCTAGTATTTAATAGATTAAAAGCTAAATGAAGCCAGGCTCAGTGGCATATGCCTGTAATCCCAGCAACTCAGGAGGCTAAGGCAGGAGGATTGCAAGTTCAAAGCCAGCCTGAGCAATTTAGTGAGGCCCTATGCAACTCAGTGAGACCCTGTCTCTAAATTAAAAATACAAAAAAGAGGTGGGGGTACTGGGGATGTGGCTCAGTGGTTGAGTGCCTTTGAATTCAATCTCTGGTACAAAAAAAAAAAATGCTAAAGTAGGAAGTCAACCTAATTAAACTTTGTTTTTGTATGTGGCTATTAAGTCTAATATCTGTTTAATATCTGTTCTAGAGCAAATAATATCATATGATTGAGATCTGTCCTCACATATTATCAAATCAGCAATGGAGAATAATCTACACATTTTCAAGAAATATAAAGAACATACAGGACAATGAATATAAATAAAATTCTGTGTTTATTGGGATAACTATTCCCCACAATTGTGCATATCATTCTATGATATATGTCTTTGTATTTTATATTGCCAAAAACTTCTTAATAACTGATATTACAGGTGGCAGAAGCCTTTAGTGAATTGACAGATTCTGATTTATTTGTCTAAAATTTAACTATTTCACTTAGGGCTCTTCTTTTTCTTTTCTTTTTTTTCTTTCTTTCTTTTTTTTTTTTTTTTTGTACCAG
>NW_026000101.1:23933288-23941705 GCF_001458135.2 Marmota marmota marmota
CCTGGTTTGAATGGACTGTTTTTTTTTTTTTTTTTTGGTACCGGGGAGTGAACTCAGGGGTACTCAACCACTGGGCCACATCCCCAGCCCTGTTTTGTATTTTATTTAGAGACAGGGCCTCGCTGAGTTGCTTAGCGCCTCACTGTTGCTGAGGCTGATTTTCAACTCCTGATTCTCCTGTCTCAGCCTCCCGAGCCGCTGGAAATACAGGCTATGGTAACTGTAGGTAGGTGGGGCATGGCTGGAGGAGGTGGGTCACTGTGGAAGTGCCCTGGAAGGGTTCATCTTCCCTCTGGCCCTTCTCCCCTGCCCTCTGTTTTCTGGCTGCCATACCCAGGAGCTTTTCTCTGCCAGCCTTTCTGCCGTGATGTTCTGCCTTATCTTAGACCCAGAGCAATGGGCCTGGCTGACTATGGACTTAACCTCTGAAACTAGGAACCAAAATAAACTTGCTCTAAGATGTCTTTGTCAGGTATTTTGATCACAGAAACAAAAAATGGACAACCACAGTTCCTTACCCATCTGTGAATCCAAATGCAGCCCATCCTCCAAACCCTGCAATATTACCCCCTTTCATTCAGACTTTAAGCCTGGGCTCCAGCTGCCCCCTACTCACTCCCTCAACCTGAGCCCTCCTTGCTGGGCTCAGTCAGGCTGGGCACACACGCTGGTCACTCACTGGAGTTGGACATTTCTCCCCCAAATCCCCTTCTCTAATGTCTCGCCTTCAAGCTCTCTGAGATGCCACCTTCTCAGTGACAAACAACTCTGCTGATCACACCTTGAAGCACTCACAACCCCCCCCCCTTTCTTCTCATTCCTTCACTTTTCCCCACAACACTTATACCATTTTTTAAATTAGATTTGTTGCACACTATCTCCTCCCACTAGAATATAAACTCCATGACATCCGGAATCGCTATATTGTGTATATATATGTATCACCTAGAATATAGTTTGTCACATAGTACATGCTCAACAAACATTTGGCAGATGAATAAATTCACATGGGAGATAAATGCCTAATTAAGATCTACTAGAGAAAAATTAATCCAAAACAATATATAATAATGATAACATCAATTTGATGCTGTAACACCAAAAGTTATATATCAACTAAGTGCTATCAAGTGCTTTTTATAAACTAAGTACATTCTAAGCATTTTACAAGGTTGTGGCAATGACATGAAATTGCTTCTCCATGCATATCCTTGCCTTATAGTCAAGGTTACTAAGAAATTCATCTAAGGTCACAAGCAAGAAAATGATGAAGCAGGATTTAATTCACACAATTCTCCAGAGGAGTCACATTCTTTTTCTGTTTTCAGGGCTGGGGATTGAACCCGGGGCCTTCCACATGGTAGGCAAGTGCTCTACTACAGAGCTACATCCCCAGCCCCAAGTACCCACATTCTTAACACTAGGAGGGATGCCTTCACCCATTTGGCACTGGACACTCTTTCAGACTGGTCCCCTCTCTGGACACACACTCCATGTTGTTAGCAATCCAGTCTTCAGTTTCTTTCCTGGTCATATGTTCTATGGTTGCATTGGCATTTCTATGATCAGTCCATCTGAGATCAGAGTGTACATTTTTTTCATACAACAGGTATTCAAGACTATAAAGGAGACCCTGAATCAAAAATAAGATGGGAAAATGGATCAGATGGGGAAACCAATTTTGTCAGAATGACTTGTTCATTGGTGATGTGATGGGAAGACTAAAGGCTAAAGGGGGATTCCCAAGTGAGCAGGAGGTGGAAACCAATTTAAAAAGTCCATAAAGAATCTCCCAAGGTGGGTTCAAGGTATTGCTATGACAATTTGAAAGGTACATAAGAAATTTCTGGGTCTTGCTCCTTGCCTCTAAAATGTAAGCAAAACATACATTTCACTCACAGGAATCCAAGCAGGCTTTTAAAAATTAATAAAAAGAAATACCCAAAGCACGAGATGTTATTTTTATAATCAATAATTTGAAAAACTATCACAGTTAATTTTTGCTAATTTTCCTCTTCCACTAAATAAATTAAGTGGCATTACTTCTTCAGTTATAATATATGTGGGTACATGAACCATCAGAAATATGTAGCTGAAAAGCAGTAAGATTATTATTGCTTATATTCCATTTACTTAATTCAGAAATAAATAGGGATTCATCATATGCTAAAAGCAGCAATTTGATTCACTCAAACTTCCTTTGAGGTCACTGGAAGTTATGCAGACCATAAATGTTCTCTGGTTCCTGATTCCATTGGGAGATCTTTAATATGTCAGGAAGCAATACAGGCTTAGGTTTTAAGGCTGGATGAAATAAATATGCTGTGACGAAAACAAATATGCTGGATGAAATAAATATGTCCATTCCTAGGGTTTCATTGATATTATTCACAAAAGAATTCAACCACAGAACATCGAAGGAGGAAGCATTCATCAAGAGATGAACAGATAACGGATAGAATATAACATATAATGATTTAAGTCAATAAATCTAAATCATATCATAAAATCACATATATACACAATATATTAAATCATTAGATAAGCAAATGCTGCATGAAAGTAAGGAAAATTCATACAAAAAAGTAAGTTTCACCCCACACTTCTAAGGAGCAATTTGTAGTACAGACCCAATTTCAGCATGAGATTGTACAGATGGCATGAAATGTAGTGTTAGTATAAGCACTAGCAGGAAATAATCTGGACCATGAATTCAGAAAAACCCTGTGATCTTACAGGTTTGAAATTTAAAAAAAAAAAATACAACTCCAGAAGACCCTAAGAATCATAAACCAATCATTTCCCTGTCCTGTTTGCATTCATAAGAAGGTAAGCCTTTGGTCTCATAATATTTAATTGGAATTCAAATTATCTCTCCTAAGTGACTACAAAAAACTTCTGTGTCACTTGGATAGAGAAATATGACAGGAAGGTACTCAAACCCCTCACCTGTTGTAAAAAGGACAGAAAGCTGAGTAATTTTAAAATAAACATCCTTGCTGCTTATGCATTCCAGAGTTACTGCGTTAGAAAGGACTAGGGGAGATTTGAGATGGCAGGCTAGAAGGCTGCATTCCCAGTCGCTCTGTGGCTCTGGATTCAAGCAGCGGGAGTACTTCTCAGCGAGGTGGGTGAAAGACGGATTTCACTAAAACTTATTATTGGACAGTCAGAATGTCTTGGAGACTCAGAAATGTGGGTACACTAAACAAAGAAGAAAGTGTACATTGGAGCCAAGGCAATTGTGACAGTGGTAGTGGTGCTGGTTCACTACAGGAAGAGGGAGAAGCTGAGATCAGAAAAGCAGCCTGAACTTAGCTGATCCAGAGGCTGCATCGCCAACTAGTATTTGAAAAGTGCTCTGTTTCTCAGCTGGCTGCTGAGAGCTAAGGCGGGAGCCATCTTGAGGAGGCCATGCTGCAGCTGCAAGGGAGCAAGAAAATCAGAACAAACATTGACATTCTGACCAGGCAAGCACCTATCCTGTGGCCCAGGGTGTACCTAGCAGAATGGAAGTGAAAAAAGAATAGAGAAGATTGTACCCAAGAGGATTTAAGTCAGAAAAGTGAAGCTTTTCCTCTGAGTCTGGTGGCTCACGTGACCAGCCAAAGAAGTCTAGGAATCTGAACCCGTAAGTGTGAATATATTCAGGGACTAAGACTGAAAAGACTTGTTTATGGGCAGCAGAGTGTGTGAAGGATTGGCTCCCCTGTTCCATGAGGCTCAAGAGATTCAGACTTTTGACTGAGCTCAGCAACTGCCAGGCCCTGGGGGTATGTTGATCTCATCTCTCTGACACCATTCAACTAAGTCTCAAAGGCTGACTAGACCTAAACTCCAGCCACAGAACTCCTCTCACAGAACTCTGTAACAGCCCCACCCTGGGAGTGCATAGATCTGGTCTGCACAGACAAAATTCCAATTGACAGTACTGGTCATCCTATCCTACCTCATACTGATGATAAGGGAAGCTGAAACTTATTTCAACCACCTTCAGCCTTAGGCCACTACACTGGGCATCCTGGTGAGCAACACAAAAAGAAGTGGTTACCATTCCCTAAACTGCCCCCCCTCCTTAGTACATAGCCCAAGAGGAAACAGGAAAAAGACAATTGGGCATAGACTATGACAATTCATTCTCCTGTACTATTTTTGACCTCCTCGGTGGAAATGATTCCTTCATTCATTAAGAATCTTTTTCTCTCTGGGTGTGTGTGTGTGTGTGTGTGTGTTTTCTTGCTGTGCTGATTGGTTCATGGACATATACATATTTTTTCTTTTTTCTCATGAATAGCATTTTTTAATGATGTTATTTTTCCTTGCCTTGTTGTTTGAGAGTTAGGGTTTTTAGTTTGTGTATTTTGGGTTGTTTGGTTTGGTTTTAATTTATTTATTTCTCTTGTCTCACTCTCTTTTCTTCTCCTGCTAATAGCCAGATTTCCTTGTTCTCTCTTTCTCTCTCCCTTTACTTTGTTTTTCCTATTTTTCTCCTCCTTTCTTAAAACTATCACCTAATACCTCTCTTCTGCAGTCTCTGTTCACTTTTTGAAATTATAAACTCCTATCACATTTTATTTTCTTTTAATTAACTGCATTTTTTACCATCTTTTGGAACTGATGCATTTATATAACTCCTGCCCCCATCATTCATACTGTTGCAATTATTGCTGGTGTAGCATTGACACCTGTTGTTGACTTTAATGTAGGATCCAGTTTATGGTTACTTATTGTTTTTGCTGTTGGCAATTGTTGAACCTAAACTTCTGTTTTTTTGTGGTAATTAGCATTGTAGATGCTATAGTAGGAACCAGGTATTTACTTTAATACTATATATTGTTTGCATTGTTTGGTTCCCCCTACTATGAGGTTCCCTACAGAGACAGGACACGTTTATAGGGTACTGACTCTGTTGTTGAGCTCAACTTAACCAAAATATAGCATACCTTGCTCCACAAAGTAGTGACACTCAATCTTTAGCTATACTGTAATACAAAGAATAGAAAAGAGAAAAACACAAATTAACAACCAGGCTCCAAATAGAAATGGTT
This sequence comes from Marmota marmota marmota, assembly GCF_001458135.2. Lineage (NCBI taxonomy): Eukaryota > Metazoa > Chordata > Mammalia > Rodentia > Sciuridae > Marmota > Marmota marmota. The sequence continues at coordinate 23,938,337 of NW_026000101.1, forward strand.
AGGGGTGGGGCCTCAGGTTCTACCCATGGCATCCACTGTTTTAGCAAAAACAGAGAGAATTAACACAAAGGGAATCTCAATCTAGATCACGCTAAGGAGTATTGGCAAATGAAGACTCTGCCCTAAACAGGCCCATACGTGAGTGGAAGAGAAATCCCTCTCCCAACAGATGCATGAAACTCAACACAGGGATACAAAACATGAAAAAACAAGGTAACATGACACCTCCTAAAGTTCATAATTCACCAGCCACTGACCCAAAAGATGTTGAAGTGGATGAAATATATGATAAATAATTCAAAAGAATGATTATAAAATTGACCAATGAATTTCCAATAGAACAGAAAAAAAAAAACAATTGAACGAATTAAGGAGTCACTACAGGATATGAATGAGAAATTCAATAAGGAGATAGAAATGCTGAAAAAGAATCATACAAAAATCATGGAAATTAAAGACAATAAATCAAATAAAACTTTAGTTGAAAGTCTCTCTAATAGAGTACATCATGCTATAGACAGATTCTTAGAGCTAAAAGACGAACTGGTCAGTCTTGAACAGTCAGACTTTAAAGAAAACAAGTAACCATGACAAGAATATAAAAGAACTCTGGGACAATATTAATAGACCAAATTTGACAATCATTGCAGTTGAAGAGGGTTGGGAGATGCAGGCTAATGAAATGGATAACTTTCTCAGGGAAATATTATCAGAAAAATTTCCAAACTGTCAGAATGAGATGGATATCCAGATACAGGAAGCATTCAGAACACCATTGACAAAAACCTTTTTATGTCACATTATAATTAAAATGCCAACATACAAAACACAGAATTTTAGAAGTCTCAAGAGAAAAACATCAAGTCATAGTTAGAGGAAAGCTAATCAGAATCACTTCCAATTTCTTAGCACAAACTCTAAAAGTAAGGAGAGCTTAGAATAATGTGTTCCAAGTCCTCAAAGGAAATAACTCAATCAAGATTGCTATATCCTGCAAAGATATTCTTAAAAATTGAATAAGAAATAAAAACCTTCCAAGATAAGCAGAAACCAAAATACTTCATGACTACTAAAACGGGACTTCAGAACTTTAATACTTAAAACAAAAGAAATAAAAAAAAAATTCAAGAGCTCAGAAATGACAAATCTCATTTGAAGAGGAGCTAAGAAAATGAGAAATGGGATCAAATTAAACATCAATAAATCAAAATGGCAGAAATTAATAAACATCTCTCTATAATAACATTGAGTATCAATGGTCTCATCTCTCCAATTAAAAGACATAAATTCTCAGGATGAATAAAAAAAACAAGTCCCAACTATCTGTTGTTTGCAAGAACTGTACCTTACAGGCAAAGGCAGCTACAGGCTGAAACTGAAAGTATAGAAATTCATATACCACATGAATGGAGCTCTAAAACAAACAAAAGTAGCTACTCTCATATCCAACAAAGCACACTTCAACTCATAATTTACCAGAAGAGACAAAGAATGTCACCTCATACTCATAAAGAGAAAAATCCAACAAGAAGATAGAGCAATAACAAATATTTATGACCCAAATGTGGGTGAAACTAATTACATAAAAGAGACCACTACTCAAAGTGAAGCCTCAGATAGACTCCAGTATAATAATACAGGATGACTTCAACACAGTTCTCTTACCATTAGATAGGTCTTCCAGACATAAACTCAATAAGACTCTTTGGACTTGAAAAATTTGTAATATAAATCAAATGGACTTAACAGACATCTATAGAATATTTCATTGAACTATAGCCAAATACACTTTCTTCTAAGTAGCTCATGAACCTTCTCCAAAACAGACAATGTGTTAGGCCGAAAAGCAACCTTAGCCAATACAGAAAAAAAAGGGGGGGCATAATTCCTTGCATCTTATCAGATCACAATGGAATAAAATCAGAAATCAGAACAACAAAATCCTACAAAAATTATATAAACATATGGAGATTAAACAATACACTTTTAAATGATTAGTGACAGAAGAAATCAATGGAGAAATTTAAAAATTCTTAGATTTAAATGAGGATAGTGATACAACATACAAGAACTTCTGAGACACTTTGAAGGCCGTTCCAAGAGGAAAGTTTAGAGGTATGAGTACTTACATAAGGAAATCAGAAAGATCCCAAATAAATAACATGATGATGAATCTCAAGGCCCTTGAAAGAGAAGAACAAACCAATTCAGTAGAAAGAAGGATATAATTAAGATCAGAGCCCAAATCAATGAGCTTGAGAATAAAAAACAATACAAAAAATTAATGACATGAAGACTTGTGTATTTGAAAAGATAAATAAGATTGATAAGTTCTTGGCCAAACTAACCACAATACAAAAGATAGAATACACAAATTAATAAAATTAGATATGAAAAAAGAGAAATCACTACAGACATCAAAGAAATTCAGTGGATCAATAGGGACTATTTTGAAAACTTACACTCCAATAAATTGGAAAACCTATAAGAAATTGATACATTTCTACGAAAATACAGTCTTCAAAACTCAATCAAGAAGACATAAAAAAATAGACTAATACTTGTAATGAGATAGAAGCAGTAATAAACAGTCTTTCAACAAAGAAAAGGCCAGGAGTGGATGAATTCTCAGATGAACTCTATCAAACCTTGAAAGAACTAATGCCAAAACTCTTCAAATTATTCTGTGAAATAAAAATGGAGGCAACACGGTCAGTTGAGAGGGCGCTGGAAGATGGCGGCGAAGGGAGTGCATCACCCCCGTGTACCGCGTCACTGTGCGGGAGAATGACGAGTTAGAACGGCTAAAAGCTATCTTGTTAGGAATTTCCAGCAAAATTGGGGTGCTCCAAAACCTAGAGGAAGGATTTCCATCGCACGAGGATCAGTTATGGGGGCTCAAACGTGAGCGATTTGTCCACACGGAGGGTCACACTGCTTATTCAGCAAATCGCCCCGCGGCTAGAGTCTGCGGCGCGCGCTGGGAAACGACGAGATAGCAACGCAAAGATACAGCGCTGCGGATTCTGCGGGCTCCTGCCAGCTGTGCAATCACTGTGCTCAGTGCTGAATTCTGGGTTTGAGACGGGGAAGGAAGTGATCCAATTCGGTTCTCCACACCGGTCAGACCACAGAGGAAGACAGCAGCCACCATCTTGGAGAGCTGACGTCACCATCCCTGTTTTCGACTGATCGCAGCTCATTCAGCCATAGAACAGGTAATTTCAGGCTGCCATTCGCCTGCGTCTCGCAGACAAATTACTCAGGCTCAGTGCTAAAGAACCCATGGAAACTGCTTCTCGGTCCGGGTCCTGCTGAATACTGTGGAGGTAAATACCAACCGAGCCTTCATAGGCAGTGGCAACAGGA
>NW_026000101.1:23943451-23990629 GCF_001458135.2 Marmota marmota marmota
GGATAGTAGAGGATAGGAAAGGCAGCAGAACACAACAGACACTAGTATGGCAATATGTAAATCAATGGATGTGTAACTGATGTGATTCTGCAATCTGTATATGGGGTAAAAATGGGAGTTCATAACCCACTTGAATCAAAGTGTGAAATATGATATATCAAGAACTATGTAATGCTTTGAACAACCAACAATAAAAATAAAAAAAATGGATGCAACACTTCCCAATTTGTTCTATGAAGCCAGAATCACACAGCAAAACCAGAAAAGGACACCTCAAGGAAAGAAAACTACAGACCAATATTCCTGATGAGTAGATGCAAAAATCTTTATAAAATATTAGCAAATTGTTTTCAACCATATATTACGAATAGTGTATATCACAATCAAGTTGGTTTTATTCCAGAAATGCAAGGATGGTTCAACATACACAAATCAATAAATTCGATTCATTACATAAACAGAATTAAAGACAAAAATCACTTAGTCATCTAATACATGAAAGAAGGCCTTTGATAAAATTCAGCACCCAATCATGATAAAAACACTGAAGAGACTAGGGATAGAAGGACCTTAACATCATAAAGGCTATATGTGAAAAAACCCAAAGCCAGTCTCATAGCAGATGGGGAAAAACTGAAAGCATTTATTTACTTTAAAATCTGGAACAAGGCAAGGATGTCCACTTTTACTACTTTGTTGAATATAATACTAGAAATTCTAGCTAGAGCAATTAGGCAAGAGAAGAAAATAATAGTGTATGAAAATAGGGAAAGAAGAAATCAAATTATCACTATTTGCAGATGATATACCTATACCTAGAAAATCCAAAAAACTCCACCAAAAGATTGCTAGAACTTATAAACAAACTTAGCAATGTAGCAGGTTATAAAATCAACATACAAAAATCAATAGCTTTTCTATATACCAACAATGAATCTGTTGAGAAAGAAATCAGGAAGACAATTCCATTCACAATAACCTAAAAAATAAAATAAAAATAAAAACTAGGAATAATCTAACCAAGGAGGAGAAATATCTCTTACAATAAAAATAAACAATGAATTTGTTGAGAAAGAAATCAGGAAAACAATTCCTTTCACAATAACCTAAAAAAATAAAATAAAAACTAGGAATAATCTAACCAAAGAGGAGAAATGTCTCTTACAATTAAAACTATGGAACACTGAAGAAAAAAATTGAAGACCTCAGAAGATGAAAAGATCTCAGTAGAAAGAAGGATAGACAGAATTAACATTGTTCATGGATAGGCAGAATTAATATTGTAAAAATGGCCATGCTACCAAAAGCAATATACACATTCAATGAAATCCCTATCAAAATAACAATGACATTCTTCACAGAACTAGAAGAAAATAGTCCTAAAATTCACTTGGAAGAATAAAAGACCAGAATAGCCACAGCAATTCCAAGCAAGCCAAAAAAAAAAAAAAAGCAATGCTGGAAGTATCATAATATCTGACATCAAATTATACTAAAGAGCTATTGTAACAATAAACTGCATGGTACCAGCATAAAAACAGACACATGGACCAATGGTGCAGAATAAAATAACAAACCCCTATAACTTCAGTCATCTGATCCTTGACAAAAATGCCAAAAACATACATTGGAGAAAACCAGCCTTTTAAACAAATGGTGCTGGGAATGTGAAAGAATGAAACTAGACCCTATTTTTCACCCTGCACAAAGATCAAACTAAAAATGGATCAAAGACCTAGGAATAAGACCAGAAACTATGCAACTTCTAGAAGAAAACTAGGGTCAACACTCCACCATATAGGCACAGGCAATAACTTTCTCAACAGGACCCCTACAGCTCAGGAAATAATGCCAAGAGTTAATAAGTGGGATGGCATAAAATTAAAAAGCTTCTGCACAGCAAAGGAAACAATCAGGAATGTGAAGAGAGAACCTACAGAATGGGAGAAATTTTTGCTAGCTATTCTTCTGACAGAGGATTAATATAAAAAAGAACTAAAAAAAATCTTTAAACCAAAAATCTAATTAATAAATGGGCAAAAGAAGAAATACAAATGCATGAAAAAAAAATGTTCAACATCATTAACAATTAGGGGAATGTAAATCAAAACTACAGTGAAATTTCATCTCATACTAGTCAGAATGGTAGTCATCAAGAATGCAAACAATAATAAATGCTGGAGAAAATGTAGAGAAAATGAATTCTTTTATGCTGTTGATGGGATTGTGAGTTAGTGTAGCTACTATGGAAATCAATATGGTGTTTCCTCAAAAGGCTAGGCAAGAAAGACAATATGATGCAGCTAAATATTTATGCACTCCTCGGTATTTATCCTGAAGAATTAAAATCATCTTGGGGCTGGGGTTGTGGCTCAACGGTAAAGTGCTCGCCTAGCACATGTGAGTCCCTGGGTTCTATCCTCAGCACCACATAAAAATACAATAAAGACATTGTGTCCAACTACAACTGAAAAATAATAAATATTTGAAAAAAAATTAAAAAGAATCATCTTACTACAGGGATACATGTATATCCATGTTTATAGCAGCAAAATTCACAATAGCCAAACTAAGGAATCATCCTAGGTGTCCATCAATGGATGGATGATAAAGAAAATGTGATGTGTGCGTGTGTGTGTGTGTATACACTGGAGTTCTATTCAACAATAAAGAAAAATAAAATCATGCTATTTGCAGGAAAATGGATGAAACTTAAGACCATTATGTTAAGCAAAATAAGCCAAACTCAGAAAGCCAAAGGTCATATTTTTCTCTCTTATGTGAAAGTTAGAGAGGAAAAAGGAAAAGAAAGTTGAGGGAGATGTGGGAATCTCAAAAAAATCAAAAGGAGACCAATAGAGGAAAGGGTCCAAGGAGTGGGAGGTGGGAGAACCAGGGGAAATTCTGGGGAGTGATATTGGTCAAATTATATTGTTATATTGTGTATATGTATGAATATGTAACAACAAATCCCAGCATTATGTACAACTATAATGTACCATTAAAAATTGTGGGGGAAAAAAGAAGAAAGGACTTGGAACAGAGCAGATGAGTATGCTAAGTGCCTTATCAGGAATTAGAAAGACATTTTAGGGGAAAGAAAGGCTCAGAATTTATTTACTGAGGATTAATTTGGTGCCAAGCACTGTGCTTGACTCTGGATGTATTATGTCTCATCCCATCTTTGTAACATTTATGGAGGGAAGTATTGGTGACAGTTCACTAGTCTGTGAAAGTAGAATCTGGGTACTGATTGCATGCTGGGACAGTGGTAGCTCACACAGGGGAAATCCCTATCCTCATGTAGAGCTATACATCATGCATTTTATTTAGAGTATATAAACTAATTCTCGTCACAATCCTAGGAAGCAGTCCTGTTACTATTTCCATTTTACAGGTGAGGATATTGAGGGTTAGGGGTAAGAGTCTTACCCAAGGTCATGTAGCTGGTTAGTGGTGGAGCTGGGATACACACCCAAACAGTTTATCTCCAGAGCTTCTTAATCACTGTATTATACATACACACACACACACACACACACACACACACACACACACGATTATTCTTCCTTTCAGCTTGTTTGCTTGTTAAGCTGATGACAGAGCTTCTTACACCATGAGGATCATAAAATAAATTATCCCTCAAAAGCCCACAGAAGCTTGGGAAGCAAAGATGAGAAAATTTCACAAGGTGTAGTGAATCCCTCCTTCACAGTATAAAAAAAGGGTGAGTCTGATAAAAAAAAAAAAAACAAACAGTTACTGAAACTTAAAATCATTGAGGGAGAGGAACATGTGGGCTCATTGCTCCTGTTGCAGAGGTTGCTAACCAAGCAAGCCAGGAGGGAAGCTAAGCCCCTACACTCTCTATACAGTCAAGAGTCCAGGGGAGCTCTTGCCCCTTTGGTCCCCTATCAGAGGGGTTCATGTCACCCAAGGGCCCCACAAAACAGTCTTGTTCCTGGCTAGACTATTGCCTTCCAGGGAAGACTTTTACGTATTGAGGAGAGAAAGTAAAGATTTTTCTCCTCAGATCTGGTTGTGCAAATATTCAAAACTGGAAAACATGGAAAAATCCAACCTGACTCAGTTAACATTTTCACCCCTGCTGTGGCTGAGCACTCTTCCTAGGCTCTTAGTCAGTTATAGTAATCTATCTGCAAATGTTAGAATTCCATAGATTTCACAATTTTTATGGTCAAATAAGCTTGTAACATTTTTGGCAAAACATTAGAAAAAGATTTCCTACTAGAGAACTTTTGAAACTTTGTAGGCTCTAACATGCACCGTTACTGTCTAATAGAAGCATACATGTCAAGGGAAGTGTTTTCCAAACTAGCTAATTGTGGAAGCTTTTTATAGTACTACAGTTGATGGAACACACTTTGGGAATACCATTGTTATGGTTTAAAGTAAGGTGTTCCCCAAAACTCATGTGTCAGACAAATTCAACAGGGTTTAGAGGTGAAATTATTAGATTGTGACAGCCTTAACCTAATCAGTATATTGATCACTGATAGGGATTAACTGGGTGGTAGCTATAAGCAGATAGGTTGTAGCTGTGGGTCATTGGGGGTGTGCCTTTGGAGTATATATTTTGTACCTGGCAAGTGGAGTCTCTCTCTCTCTCTGCTTCCTGGTGGCCATGTCCAGAGCCTTCCCCTGCCACACTCTTTCACCATGATGTTCTGCCACACCTTTGACCCAGAACAGTAGAGCCAGCCATCTGTGAACTGAGAAACTCTGAAAGCATGAGACCCAAAATGAACTTTTCCTCCTCTGAAATTGTTCTTGTCAGGTCTTTTGGTCACAGCAGTACAAAGGCTGACTTAAATAATAATCTTCATTGGATTTCTGTAGAATCAGGAATAATGAATCTTACCCTCATGTATGGATGGATCCCAAATGATATTGTTTTTAAAAAATATTTGTTTATAAACAGTAAAATTCCATATAGTAACCATAATAATTATATGAATTTTTCTCAAGATGTAGTGAGAGGGCTGGCTACCTGTCTCAAAATCACAGGGGTGCTACTTAAAGAGGTAGGTTTTTGGAGGGAAGGATAGCCAGCGTCTCTTTGCAGGGTTCTTTCTTCCCATGGGAATCCAAGCCATCCTAAAACTTACAATCTCAGATAATTAGCAAATAACAAAGCACAAATACTCAAAAATATATTTACAGGAAATGAAGCCCCTTATATATCTAGTCCACATGGGTTCTGGAACTAGACAAAAGGAAAATGGCTCTGGTGGTTTATTTAAGGGGGTCCATCAAAGACAGGGATAAGGTTTCAAGGAGGAGTCTTTCTTTATGATGTCTTGCAGTCAGCAGGTTGGCTGACATCTTGGCTGATCATACCCATCTCAGGTGCTGTGTGGGATCTTTGGCAGACCTTGAAGGAGAAGTTCACCTGCATCAGGTGGTCAATCCCTGTGGGGGGTGCCACAGGGAGTTCCCAATGCCACTTATCCCCTCAGGAGGCTACTGTGACAGTCCACACACAGCCCACAGGTGGCTGGTGATAGCAGGTTGCTGGGCCTTGCTCAAGAATTACTAAATCAGAATCCAGAGAGTGGGATTTAGAAATTTGCATTTATTAGAGCACCTAATGCACTCCCTTGACTTTGACCACTGTAGGCCTTATTTATATTCATCTTTGAGTGCCACTGTATCAGTTCTGCATGGCTATGTAATAAGTCATAATAGATTTGTTGGCCTAAAACAATACAGATTTAGTATCTCATAGCTTTTGGAATTGAGGAAGCTGGCCATGATGTAGGTGTACCCTGTTTCAGGATCTCTTACAAGGGCTACAATGAAGATATCATCTGGGAAAGGATTCATTTCTAAACCCATGTAGCTGTTGGCAGGATTCAGTTCCTAGAGGGCTATTGGATTGAGAGCCTCAGCTGCTTATTAGCTAATGGCTCTGGGGAACACTCTTTGTCTTGCCACATGGATCTGCCCAATGGCAGCTTACTTGACCAAAGTCAGCAAAGGGGATAATCCATTTATAAAATGCAAGTTACAATCTGGTTTGATGCAGTCATAAAAGTGGCATCCCATCATTGTTGCCATGCTCTAGTGGTTAGAAGCAAGTTACATGTTTCACTCATGCTTACAAAGAGGAAATTATCACAAAAGCAAGAGTAACTAGGAGAGGATCATGAGGGGCCATCTTGGAATCTGTTTTTAGAGTCAGTGGATGGTTGCAGGGCTGTTAGCCACTAAGTATCATCTCCAGGTGATTTAGGCAACATGAGAATGATTTCAGAATGAGAGAAATACTGTTACTGCTTTGTATTCTAGTCACAAGCAGGGGTTCAATATTCTAATTTAGCACACAAAATATGAGAATCCAGAAGGCACTATAAATTCCTGACAGTGCCACAAAGAAAGAAAGGAGATGACATTCTATTCAAAAGAGGCTCCTTCGATTTTACTAAAATATTTTTGGTCTTTGAAAATTTAAAATCCTGTATGATATATAACTTGACCATTTTGATGAAACAGAGTTCATTATTAGTTTTATAAAATTATAAGGTTGAAACTAATTATTTATTTAATCACTTATTCTATTTTATGCAGTGTGTGAACTTATTATTTGGATTTAAGGAAAATAGTATTCAAAGTAATATTTTAAGCAAGGCCTTGTGGCTTATGTTCATGGGCCACAACAACTAATTAAGATCTTGTAGAATTTATCTGCATTTAATGAACTTTGTTCAAGGTAAGGATGACTGACTAAGTCAACATTCTTTGAAAATATGTTTTGAACTATTCTGTAACATTGTTTTATTTCTGAAATTGTATATGTCTTCAACTTCATTGCCTATTCTACTGACATGCTCTGCTTCTTAATAAAAGGGTATATAAGCTGAGTGTGATGGCACACACCTGTAATCTCTGCTACTATGGAGGCTGAGGCAGGAGGATTGCAACTTTAAGCTATCCTCAACAATTTAGTGAGATCCTGTCTCAAAGCTGAAAACTTTTAAAACAGCTGGATATGTAGATCAGTGGTACAGCACCTCTGAATTCAATCCTCAGTATACATATATTTTTTAAAAAAGGATATGTGAAAATCTTACCACTCCTAATCATTACATACATAGAAAGTTTAGTAAGTAAATTCAACCCAAAAGAAATGAAAATCTGGCCACTCTTAGTCCATATGTACTTGGCAAATTCAGATAAGTTCAAACCAATAGACATTCAACCCAATAGATATTTAAAGGATCCACTTTCTGTGAAATTTAATTTTCCAAATTTCCAGTTTAGCAAATTCAGAGTCAGAGAAAAGGTAATTAGTTCATGATCGTATGGATAAAATTAATGGAACTGAACTCAAATATAAGCCATCTTACTCTGAGCTCAATGATCTTGTAGAAGAAGATACAAAAATAAGAGGGGGTTTATAATACAGATGTGGTCAAGAAACATGAAATCATACATAAAATAAATCAAGTCATAGATAAGAAAATATAATCCAATAACATTCTTGGCACTGACAATGAAGGCTTCTTAAGGTTTTCGTTAAAGAATTAAAATATTATTTAATATAAAGAAAATGAACACACTCCTGTAAAGGGAAGTTTCTAACATATTGAGTAATAGACTATCTACTTTTATTGAAAACTAATTACAGCCCAAAATTATAACCTTCAGGGAGGAAACATTCAATTTTTTGTTTCCATAATCTCTTCCCACTAAGTAAAAACGTTTCTATATTGAATTAGTAGGTTAGAGCTACCAGAGCAAAGTTCCACCAACTGAGTGTCTTAACCTGCACCAATGTATCATCTCCTGGTTTGGGAGGTCTGAAGCCCTACATCAAGTGTCTGCAGGTGGGTTTCTTCTGAAGACTGAAAAGAAGCACCTGTCCCAGGCCTCTCACACCTTCTGGTGGCTTGCTGGCCATCTGGCTTTCCTCGGCTTCTGCTGCATTCCCTCGTCTCTGTCTTTATTTTATCTTCACATGACGTTCTCATTCTCTTTGTGTGTCCCTCTGTGTAAATCACATCCTGTTTATAAGAACACCACTTATGTTGTTTTAGGGCCCCATACTACTGCAGGATAATCCCATCTTAACAAACTGTATCTGCAGCAACCACATCTCCAAGCATGGCCACATTTTGAAGTATGGGGGTTCGAGCTTCAACACAGGAATTTGGGAGCATACTATTGAGACATTTCAGAAGGAGGATGAATCAATGCACAGAGGAAAATTAGAATCAATATTCAAATTAACTGAAATAGTTTCATGAAATCTAACGCTATTTTTAAAATAAGTCTAGCACAGTTGGGCTCTACCAAGGCAATTACCTGTGGAGAGCATTTGTCATATCAGCAAATAAAAATAACTGTCCTGGGACTAGAAGAGGACCCAGCAGAGAGAGGAATATATGGTGAAACAAGAAAATTCTCTTTTGTGTTCAAAAATGCAAAGCTGACTTTTGGCACTTGAACGCTTCCTGAACTAAGCACTCATTGACCAAGCACTTGCACATCCTTGACAGATTTGGGGCACACAGTGGTTGACATGTCTCTGGCTAGTTCTGTCTCCTGGGTATCATCAGGTCCAGCTAGTGGTTCCATGAGATGCCACTCCTCCTCCTGTGAAATTCTGTGCTTTACCAAGCTTCCTCATGGCTGTGTCCTCCAAAGCCCTGTGGTGGTTTGTAGCCCCATGGGGTATGCTTGCTTTAGGTTTCTCTCTTATGTTGCAGACTGTTAGAAAGATACCAAAGGAAAGGTTTCCAAAGGTCTGCCAGCTCTTTATTCATTCACATTCTTTCCTCCCTCCCAGCCTTCACTTGACAATGAGCTAAATGGTCCAAAAGAAAACCAGTGCTATATATGGGTCCACTTGCCTTTGGTTGACTAAGGCTCCCAGGCTGAGGCTTGCTAGCCTGACATCTTTTCCCTTTGACGAGTCTTCTCTGCTTCTTCCTCGCCTTAGGCAATTGAACTCAGTGCTGAGTCCATTTCTCTAGGTCATGTTCAGGATAGAACCAAAGGTTGGACTTAATTTGTGAGTTTTCGCTGCACTGGAAAACTTTCAAGTCCTTTCACAGTCATCCTGAATTTTCCTGATGCTTGTGGTATTTTGATTACCACTGTCTCTTAGTGTTGAGAGGCTATGATGAACTATAGCTAAAACTGAGATGGGAAGATAGGTGAGCCTTTAATATCATGAAGAAAAATTGGGCCCATTTACTTTCCTGTCTTTATGGCTTATTACTTGAGATAATATATGAATAATCTATGGTAATATTATATCAATAATCCATGAAATATCACTATTTATTCCTGAGTACTCTTATGACCACTTAAACTTTATATTCATTTTTCAATCTGTATGTGAAGTAAAATATGGACTTTGTTAATAGAAATATATGAAACAAAACAAAGATTTTATATAGGATCTAGGTTTTAGAATCCCAATATGAGAGTTCCATAAAATTTTCCCCAAGAATTATAGTTAAACAATCCGTAAACCAGAACTTGCAGGGCATTTGGATTGAATCTTGCTTTCTCTGACTAGTTTTTAGCACATATTTTGATTGTACTTACCCCAAAGAACATATTGTAATTGTATTAAAACCAAAATGGTCGCTTTTAATTTTACTACATAGAATATCAATGGTTCTTTAAAACCCAGAAACCAATAATTAACATTCTTTCTTGAAACCATATTTATTAACTTTCAGAGAAACTCTTATAATGGTTTATTTGGAAAAAAATACTAAAACCCATTTTAGTGCCAAAGATGAAATAGTATGGAGATCGAGTCACAAAGCTCTGGGGAACGCTCCGCAGCATTCTGACTCCCACGGGCAGTGATATCATAATGTCCTACTTAGTCTTAAGACCTCCTGTGACACAGGAAGGAAGATCTGAGGAGAAGTCACAGATCGCTGGATAAATCACAACAATTTCCCAATGAGTTTTATATTTTTTATTTTTTTATCTGGGTTTTTTCCCTCAGGGATTAGCAACCTGAAAGCGAACATGGAAGGTGAGTAGACATTTCAAATATCACAGAATGGTAGATGTGAACGATGACCCTTAACCATGGAACACTGGTATGTGGCAGCTTTGTACAGGATGGTGTAAAGTTTATTGGGGGACATGGCATTACTTAGATTTTAAATCACTTACTCAAATTGTTTATGAAACATTGAGGTGGAAAGCAGAAAGTTGCAAAGGAAAGCAACATATTTCTGATCCATGGCGTGTTGTACGTTTTTTAGAGCTTCCTGAAGTGAATTCTTCTGATGAAGATTATTATAAAGAAGATGAAAATGTGGATAATAATATTTCCATAAGTGATGAAGGAAACAATGCTGAAAGTATTCCTTTTATACAACATGAAGAAGAAATACATATGGATACTACTCCTGCTAATGAGAAAACTGGCAATTATTACAAAGATATAAAACAATGTAAGACTTTTAAGTTAATAGCAATATATATTAAAAAAAAACCTGCAACAATAGATTTTTAACAGCTTTGATTTACCTTAACTCTCCTTTCTAAATGCTCAAAATCTTTTGGTTGCCTACTTCTTAAATTCTGATTTGCCATATACACTTTTCAGCATCTAAAATGAAATCCTTATTTTCCTACAGTTTATTTCCTGAGATGTTGAAACTTTAGCAGGATTCTCCTGGAGATTATTCTAATGACTGTAGTTCATCACAGCATTGTGGCTACTTACCTCATTTGATGGTTAGTTAAACAAAATGTATCCAAAGGGGTGTGTTGGTTCTATAAGGCTTGTGAAACAAAGTACCACAGTGAGTACTCATAGGCTCAAAACAGTGGAAATCTCTTCTCACAGTTCTGGAGGCTGGAAGTCCAAAATCCAAATATTAGTGGATCAAGTAAAGGCTCTCCCCAAAGCCATGAGGGGGAGGATCCTTCCTTTCTTCCAGCTTCTGCAGCCCAGGTGTGCCATGGCTTGTGGCAGGAAGTCTCTCTTCAGTCTCTGCCTTACCCTCTTCACAGGGTGTTCTTCCTGTGCCTCTGTGTCCACACTTCCTCCTCCTTGTAAGGACATCAGCCATCTGAGTAAGAGCTCATGCTACTGCAGTTGTCTTCATCTTAATTACATCTGCAACAAAGCTGTTTCCAAATAAGGCTACGTTGTGAGGTACCAGGAGTTAAGACTTCAACATAAGCTTTTTTTCGGAGGGGCTGGGAAGGGTGGACACAATTCAACCTATAACAACATTACTTTAGATGTTTGAAAGTTCCATTGAAATTCAGTTTTATAACTCACTATTACTTTATATGGGTTTCCTTTCTGCAATTTGTTATAAGGTGTACTATTCTAAAAAGTAAAAACTTCATAAGAAATTATTACTAAAACTAAAGACTAAGATCAAATTTAATTATTATGGGATCCTTATTAACATTAACCAAAGAACAACAGAAAAAATAATGAAGATATATATATATATATATATATATATATATATATATATGTGTGTGTGTGTGTGTGTGTGTGTGTGTGTGTGTGTGTGTGTATTCCGGTGCTTTTTCGAAATTATAATCAATAAGTTGTACTATTGTTTTCTCTTTTATTAAATACATCCCTAATCACAGAGGTGTGATAGCAGGAACAGAGGCAGGAGTAGTTCTAGGTGACCTCTGGAACACCTCTGCATATAGATATGCAGAACAGAAAAGTTCAAATACATCCTCTTCAGGATGTACCTCTTTTTGTACCAAACAGGATCTATAAATCAATTTGACAATTGGCAATTAATTGACAATTACTTTGATTTTAAAAACTCTGAAATTTTATACATAATATACACAAAACACAAATGAGCTTATACAAAGTACTTTTTTTAATTTTAATAAGTTTTGGCTCTTTTAACATCTACCTCATTATTTTTAATGGATACACAGTATTCAATAAAATGATGTTCATTAATATATCAATTATCTCATTAGAGAACACTTAGATTATGTTCAATTCCCCCTAATATTCTTGATTATATTTCTCTTTGGCTAAAAGCTATATACTGAAATTGTTGAATATTAATGTCTTATCTTTTTAAATATTGGTAGATACCCCAAATTGCTTTGCAAAAAATTATTCACCAGTTTACATCCCCAAAATTCTCCACAGTGAATAGCAACAATTATAATATTTGAATGTGATAAGTGACAAATATATTTTCTTTGCTTTTGTAATTTGCACTCTAATTATTTGTGTGATTGATATTTTCCTTAATCCTTATTTTTAATTTACATATCTGTGACTTAACCTGTTAATATCTTGCTCATTTTTCTTAGTATGGATTTTCATTGATTTGCAAGGGCTCTTTCTATATATAGTATATTAACCTTATTTCTATGATAAAAGTATTAACAATTTTCTCCCAGTCTACTGCTTATCTTCAAAATTGAGTATCATAGAGAAAATTTTGAGTTTTATAAAATCAATTCTGTTAATTCCCTTATAATTCCTGCATTTTCTGTCTTGCTTAGACAGGCTTTATCTAATCCAAGATGTTATATTTTCCTAACTTTTTATAATAATTTCCAACTTTTGTTTTTAACTTAAATCTAATGATTTTTTAATATGGCATAATATATGTTAAGACATACTTTTCAAAGAGAAGAGCTGATTATCTAACACTGATTCTCTCCTTATGTGAGTCTCATATTTAATATGATCCCATTGTCATATGAAATTGGGTCCATTGTTGCTCTATGTATTGTTCTTTATCTGAATTCTCTGCACGAAAATACCAAAGTATTTCAATTTTTTAATTTTTCTAACTCATAATATGAATGTTGGCCTGTGATTTTCCCCATAGATCCACCTCAGAAATTTTATAACAAATTATGTATGTTAATGGTACTATCTTTTTCATGTTATATGCTTAAAGAAATTAATACATTATGTAAATATTAAACATGCACATGTATTTATGTGTGCTCAAAATTTTCTGTCATCCATGATATTTTGGAAAGAAGAAACACATGTTTATATATGTTCAGTTTGCAATTTTGCCCTAAATTATTTTTACCCCTTGGTTGAGTGAATATGTTCATTAGCTTTGAACTGTAACCAACCTGACAATGACACTTAGGGGGTAGCATTCTTTCTGTTCATGGGTAAATGGAAGTATATGTGGGAGACCTTATTTGTTGTTGATCCACTTGGTTTTTAAGCTGAAGTGTTTCATAGTCTCACCGAAGATACAAATGAATGTTTCTTCCTTGTTTTTTGATAATATCAGTACAAACAATGATTATATTGCACGTGTACAAATTTATTTTGGCATCTCTTCTGTACCAACATATTTTTTTCCAAGAATTTCCTCAATAATTGTTTCTTAAAGACATTCAGCTTAAGCATACTATTTTGGCTTTTTTTCATATGAATTTTCTGTTTGACCCTGGCCCACTTTCATTTTGTTTTTGTTTTTTGCAGTTCTTGGGATTGAACGATGGGCCTTGTAAATGTGAAGCAGGTGCTCTATCACTGAGCTAATTTTCTATTCCTGTTTTATTTATGTTGAAACAGGATCTCATTAAGTAGCACATGTTGACCTCAAAATGTAATTCTCACACCTCAGTCTCTCAAGTAGCTGAGATTCCTGCAGTGTATTACTGTGCCCTGTGTATTCCTCCCCTCATCCATCCTTCCTTCCTTTCTTTCTATCTTTCTTGAAGATGAAAAATGACTCAAATATTTTATAATTTTTAAAAATTAGTGAATGTGTTTTAAAGAAAAAAAAATTCCTGTGAGAAAAAAATTTAATGAATAAGTGACTTATCTGTTTGCTGAAGACTTTTGATTTTATGTTTTCAGATGTGTTCACCACAAAAAATCCAAATGGTACAGAATCTGAAATAAATGTCACAGCAACAACGGGTCTGAGATTTGCTGTAAAGCACCGTAAGTCCTGAAAGTCACTGTTGAACATATGAAAGTTCTTAAAGCACCACAAGACACTGGTGTGTAGGAAAGAAGTCTTTGTTCCTAAACAGACTAAAATTCTCCCTCTAAAGTAGATGCTATGATGCAGGGATCCAGCTACTTCTGGGTTATCCTTTAGGTTTTTCTCATTCTTCCTCCCACTCTATATCCTTGAGGCTCAGGTCCATTGCCCTGAAAATTTCAAAAGGCAGAGATGCTCTTACAATTCTAAACCTCATATTTTGGGTCTGCAGGGAAAGGAAAATCAAATAACTGAATTGAGGATTATAGGAAATGATGCAACTTTCTTCAACCTACATTTTTGTTCCTTTCTACTTTGTAGACCTTCAAAAGCCTTCAACAGAGAGGAGAGAAGGATTCTGGCTGTGGCAGTTTCAACACTGGGAAAACCCAGACTGAAAAATGCCCGATTATAATTAGGCATTAGCAATCATGGAATATTTCTGAGCAATTCCAAACTTTGTGAGACAGTGACATTTCTGAGGCAAACATTAATTAGATACTCCCTCATAGGAATCTGACTTGTGCATAGCAAACATCTTGAAGTATGTGGGATAAGAACCAGATACCCATCTCTCAAGCAGTGCAGGTACCTCACAACCCCTCAGGATGTGTGCTACTGAGAGCCATAGGACACAAGAAAAAGCTATCCAAAACTAAATTGTATCCCCACAATCCAGGCCCCCAAGGGACTGTCACAAAAGTTGGATAGGGATAAGGAATTCCTGCAGTGTTCAAGGGGATTGTGATAGAGGAGACACTCTGTCATGGGAGGGATGCCCTAGAGGAGAGTCCCTGGAGGCAATGGAGATCTCCCTGATAACTTTGAAGATCACTGAATGAAGTAGAGATCCTAAAGCTGGCAGGGAAAGGGAATGCTCCTCTCCCAAGAAGAAGAAAATGATTGTCTAGCAGAGTTTAAAGATTCCTTACCATTCATTTGAGTCTCCCCTGAGTCAGCATCAACTCTAGTAATGGGTTTCCCTTTCCATCCTTCCTTGTCAGCAGGATACCTGAAAGGGGTTTGTGGGCTCAGGCTGGATTCATTCTGCCTCTCTGTTCAACTCCCCACTCCTGGGAAGGTCTGAACTCCATATGGAACTTGCACTGGCTCCTGCATTGAGCAGTTAACTAAAAAAAAGATTGCCAACTACATGGGGGAAATGGGCCTCCAGTCTCAATTGTTCCCACACCTGTCTCAGTGATGTACCTCCAGACAGACACATTATAGACTGAGATGGGTGCTGAATGAGGCCTGCCGATCCAATGTGCAGTCCCAAATCCTTTCATTCCAAACTGTTTCCAATTGACAAGGACACTCTCGGTGCCTCCTCTTCAGGTCATCACATTGAACAACAACCAGGCTGCTCTGGACTACAGCTGTCATTTTAAGGTTGTGCCTTGACCTTTGAAACCAAGTGTCTTAGCCAGTGATTTCCCAGACCTCCAGAGGAGCCTGGCCCCCTGGGCCTTGCTTTTCCTCTCTCTCAAGTTATAGGCATGTTAACCTCACCTCAGGCAGCCCATCATCCCCAAATCTTATTCTTCAGTGCCTGGTCCTTTCCCCTCTGTAAGTTATTTCAGGAAAACTTCATCTTTCTCTTCCATCTCTTCTCTCTCCTTGTCTATGTTGTATTTTTGCTTCAAAATATGCTTAATATCGTAGATGTTTATCCAATATTTTCATATATTGATAATTCTTTATCTCTCTTCCTAGGTAAAATTGCCAGGATAACAACTGAAGAAAAACACTTTCGTCGCAAAAGGCCAAGTATTAAAACTACTATATTGTATTCATATCTGGATCATGTCATATGATTTAAAATTATAATATTCACCACTCTGAGCATTATGTAAAGGAATAGCATGCTTAAAGAATTTATACTACTACATTTTAAAGTCACTATAAAATCTTTTAAGTGGTAAATGTCTTGAGTCAAATTTCAGATGTTTCTGGCAAGGAGTAGGTACTGGGATTTTTATAAATTTTATTTTCAAAAAGTGTTATGTTTGTATCTACATAAAATACATACTGCTAAATGAACGTATATTTATATTGTATAAAAGAAAACATTTACCAACTTAAAATATTTACATATATATCTGAGTTTTTATTTATATACATATCAATGTATTAGATATAGCTTAATAATAATGTAAAAATCTACCTGCTTGAGGAAGAAATATATATATGATAGAGTCAATGATACGGGTTTCCTAAATTATTAAAGGAAAAGATATTGTGAGTGAAAGTTTACAAAATCAACACCACCACTTTACTTTTCTGCCAAGATTATTTTTCCTTAAGAAATATTTGTAAAATCATAACAATACAGGATGGGTCTACTCTAAAGTCTTGAACTAGGTATCTAATTTAAGACAATGTATTCTTACTTATCATTTTTTTTTCCTACAGAAACAACTCCAAATGTTCCAGATTTTTGGACAATGTTAGCTAGAGGTAAATTCATATCATAGGCAGCTGGGAAAAAAGATTTGGTTCTCTAAAATCTTGTATAAGAAAGCCATGATTAGTCTAAATACGTACAGTGCTAAGAATAAGTCAATGTTTTGTTGCCATATGTAATAGCAGATGCCAAACAAACCCAGAGAGGTGCTAAAGAGAGTTTTTAATCCGCTTCCCCAAAGGCTTATTCTCATATAGATGTTAAAATCTAGTTATTCAATTTAATTCATGATTAAAACTTTTAAATAAGGTTCTTGCACAATATAGGCCCTCTAGTATTTGCAACAGGGTGCACATAAACATACAGAGATGCTTGTAAACATGCAAAATATTTATCAAGATATATACATGCACAAAATTTATATGTATCATAATATATATGCACACCTGTCCAAATCAGTATATGCATGCATGTATAAATAAATGTATGTATGTGCACATGTAGTTATGTATATATACATGTATCACACAGATATACATGCATGCTAAATGTGAAATATATACAATATTCAATCAATCCTCACTGTTTGTGCATTCTGTATTTATACTCTGTATCATCTACTCACCATGATACCTTTGTCACTCAAAATCAATGCTTTCAGCATCTTCGAGGCCATTTAGACATCAGCAGAACTTCATATATTTTTAATGTCCTGATAAGAACACTCAGTCATCCCTTCAGCTGGCCCCCAAGTGTGGTGTTAAACTAGCTGGTTAATTTTCTTTAATGCAAGAAGGCAGTGATGTGTCTAATGAAGAAAATGTATGTGGTAGGTAAGCTTTCTTCAAGCCAGAGTTATACTGCTGTTTACTGTGCAGAACATATTATCATGAATATTGAGAACAGGACCTACATCCTCTATAAACACATGATCATAAACATATATTAATTTTACCTAGAGAATGTTATTTGCCATGACCATCAATTTATTGTTTTAACAGCTATAAATGGAACAACAGTGAGCATGGATGATAGAGATCAATTATTTCAACCAATTCCAGGTAAGAAGAGTACTTCAGTTAATAGATACATAAATACTCACATGTTTATTATCCCTTGGTGATACTATTTTCCTAGTAAAGTGTAGTGCAGGCAGGAGGGTGTCCTGGTGGCCAACATCACATGAAAGAGGACATTTCCTGTTTTAGAAGAGTAATGATTCCTAAATATTCTTCTTCAGTTACCAATTTGCAGACAAGTGCTTCATAGCTTCTATTACTGACCCAGAGAAACAAAATAGAGTAGTAGGTGAGTGGAAATACAGAGAAGGCAGTCTTAGAAAGAAAGAAAGAAAGAAAGAAAGAAAGAAAGAAAGAAAGAAAGAAAGAAAGAAAGAAAAGCTTTAA
The DNA here is from genome assembly GCF_001458135.2 of Marmota marmota marmota. Taxonomy (NCBI): domain Eukaryota; kingdom Metazoa; phylum Chordata; class Mammalia; order Rodentia; family Sciuridae; genus Marmota; species Marmota marmota. The sequence continues at coordinate 23,961,238 of NW_026000101.1, forward strand.
TTGCAGAGGAATTTTAAGTTTAGTGAAAAATTTAACTTAAAGTACATAGGGGTCCCACATCCTATGCCTCTTTATTTTCCCCTATTATTAACATCTTGCATGGGTGTGTCACATTTGTTAAAATTTATGAAATAAGAGTATGATTGGCTAAAGTCCATAGTTTACATTAAGGTTCACGCTTTGTGTTTTACAGTTCTTTGGGTTTTGAAAAATGCATAATTTCATGTGCCCATCATCAAAATATAATACACAAGTTAGCTCTGTAAGAAACTACCAAACTGTCCTCCAGAGTGGCTGTACTATGGCACACTCTCACCAGTAATGAATGTGAGTTCCTGTTGCTGAATACACTTTACCTTAATGGAGTAATTGCATTTTTAAAACAACTCCTAATTTGAATGGACACTTTCATGAAAAAGCAATGTGTTAATTTTCCCCCAATTGCCTGTCCTACAAAAAATGATGGAAAAAGAAATATATCTGGTGATATATCCAAGACCTGTCACCCCAGTTCTGTACTGAATTATTTGAAGAATGTCACCATTTGCCTTGTGGTGCTTCAAGAAAATGGAGTGAGTCTTTTTTGTTTTGAAATGCTATCCACAGGGATCACTAATGCTGGGTCATTTTAAAAATGCGTTATTGTTTCTTTAACTGAAGTGATTAAATGTGGCTTGATTGATTTTCTGTCATTTGCTGAGCACACAAAGGGTATTCTGGAGTTTTAGCTGCATTATTATGTCAATCCTCACAGCAACTCCATGAAGTTGGATTTATCTCCATTTTATAGAGAAAGAAACTGAGGCTTAGAGCAAAAACCTGTCCCACACCTGTAACTGGCTATTTCAGTGATTAGGAATTCCAAACTCTTCTCTGGTTCTGACCATGACCTTGATAAATGCACTATGAACAAGCCTCTTTAGAATGACTCTTTAAGGAGTCAGAAAAGCAACTTAGGAGAATTTTCCATTTTAACAATTTGTTGGATTATTCTCCAAACAATTGGTCTTAGAGTCAGCTAACAGCCATTGACTGCTCTCTACATCTCCTTCCACAGGGAAGAAGATTACACTTTGACCATTTTAAGTTTTATCAGAGAGCTCAGACATGGGAATTTGTTATTGCTTATTAACTATTACATAAAAGAAAGATCTTTGGACCATTTGGAATGGGGGTGGGAGGAACTGTGAAAAAAAGGAAGTGACAACCAAGTTTATTAAGTCAGATGAATATTCAGGAAAAGGTCAGATCTGTCAGTAAAGAGGCATTTTTTATTACTAGTTTTAATAATTTTCTTCATGTCTCTGGATCCAGGCATCATTTTTTGATTTAAGTTATTTTTAAGAGTTAAAAAATGTTTGCATTTCTCGATGCACTGTCAAGTACATTAGATTTAGTCATCTCAGTAATTAAAGGCAAGCTTAGCCCTTAAACCTCATGGAGAGAGCCTGCACACACCATCCTTTTATTTCAAAGAACAACCAGTACATGTTGCAACAACAGAACAACATCACCCTTTTCTTCTGAAACACTAGTGCCTTGTGTGTACATTGATCATATTAATAGTCATCTCTACAAAGATGATCAATTACTTTAACTGGTTTCCAGGAAAGTCAGGGAGAAAGTCTGCTATATACACATTTTGACATCTGGTAACCTGGATTTAAAGTCAGACTCTACCACTTACTAGCTGTGTGCAAGGGGAAAATTCATGAACTGCTGAGATCCTGCAAAATGGAGCTAAGGACAGCTCCTCCAAGAGTGCTGTGAAGGGTAAAGAGGAAGGAGTGCTTGGCGTGGGAAGTAGCCTTCTCTCTGAATTGCCTGTGGTAGGAGAATGAGCAGTGGACACTGAGGGTGGCATGGGGTTTCTCTGCATCTTCTACCATCCTCAATCTCCAGGGAAAACATCAAGAATTCACTCTTCTCCATTGCCTTTTTTTTCTTTCCTGTCAGAATCTGATGTCAACACTACAAAAATAAGCAAATCAGATGATCTAGAGGATATCAAGATCAAATTAATGCTGGGTATCTCATTGATGACCCTTTTCCTATTTGTCGCTCTCTTGGCATTCTGTAGTGCCACACTGTACAAACTGAAGCAGCTAAGGTAAGCTCACCAACCTCTGCAGTGTTTATAACCGATGCATGCTGTCAAGCTCAGTCCTTCCTGTCCTGGGTAAATTGTTAGCATATTGTAATGCCTGAATAATGGAGCTGTCAGTCTTTCAGTTTGACTCCATTTCCTCTATTCCCAAGGAGCATGGGGCCATCTCAGGCAACATCCTACTTGAACTTTTCCCCAATATTTTCAATCGTCAGCAATAGGGATGAAAAGAAAGCAAGGAACTGGGAGATGGGTGAGCAAGGAACTGAGAGATGGGCGAGCAAGAAATGAAAGACGGAGACCAGGCAGAGATCCATAGGAGAATTTGTCAGAGCTGACAAATAAAGGCCATCTCTCCATAGACGGAGAGAGGCAACACAGGCTTGAGTTCTGGGACTTTTATGGGGCAGGTTCAGGGAGGAGAGCCAGGTGGGTCATAATATAGGAGGTTAAGGGTGGGGTTGATATGAAGGAGTGGTGAGCCTTTCTCAGAAAGTCCCTTTGGGCGGGAAAGGGAAATTTTTCTTAAAATAGCAGCTGTCACTTAAAATGACTTATCCAGATGCTAAGCAAGAAACTTACAAGGAATATATATTTTCCCTTAATAGCAGATCTTCTTAGGGTCTAACATTTTTCACCAAAGCAAGCCTTGCCTGATACTCTTCGGAAAAGCAGATCCTCTGTCTCATTTATACTTTGAAGTTTATCCATTTGTTCCTCTGTCTCATTTATACTTTGAAGTTTATCCATTTGTTCTTTCTCATAAAAAAAAAAATTCAACTAAAACCTGGGGCTAGAGTTGCAGCTCAGTGGCGGAGCACTTGCCTTGAAAGCCTGGGGCACTGGGTTCGATCCTTAGCTCCACATAAAAATAAATAAATAAAGATGTTGTGTCCATCTACAACTAATTTTTTTTTTAAATCAACTAAAACCTGAATAAGGGGCTTGTTTTTTAAATTTTCATTTATACAGTGTGACCGATTATTTTCAAAAATCCTAATAGAATTGTTTCATGTTCACAGTTAACAGTAATTCTTTTGATTATTGTATTTTTAATAAATCATATTGAAAGACCTAAGCAACCTCATTTTACTTGGGACCTCATTTTGCTCTGAAACTTAACCCCTGACCTAAAGTCAGGACATACTACAGAAAGCTCTGTGCAAACAGTTCTCTTGGAAAAGCCACAGATGGTGATTGCCTAAGATAGGCCAAGATATTGAAATATCTGAAATTCCAGACGACCCCCCACCTAGGTGGGGTGACCAATATCTAAACCAGAAGTCCTTCAGCTTGGCTGTACCCCCCTTGGGACAACCCTCATGGTTTAAACCAATCATTTTTAAGAGCATCAACCCCTTGAACTAACCAATATTCCTTTCCAGATTCTTTCCCACCACTTGATAGGCTAATCATGTTTTAGAGTTGTTATTTGATTTTCCCGCGGTGTGTGATGATTTGCTAAGAGATGCTATGATGTATGTGAAGTCCCTGCCTTCCCCAAAGAGTGTATAAAACTGCTGTAAATCCTGGGCTCGGGGCCTCTCAGCATCACCAGCTGTTGTGTGTGCGGAGGACCGAGCTAGCTCGCAATAAACACCTCTTTGCTGCTTACATCGATCTTGGTCTCTGGTGGTCCTTTGGGGGGTCCAGAACTCAAGCATATCATTGGGGGCTCGTCCGGGATCCCCCTTATAAGCCTACCCAGACATCTCGATTGAGAGGTGATGAAAACCCGGCCGGTAAATTAAGGCATTGCCGATGTGTAATTTTCGGTACTCTGGTTGCCTGCAGGTTTTGGTTCTGTATTTTCTGGTCGGCAAAAGGTCCTGGTGGACGCACTATAGGGCCGCTGACGGGGGATTGTGGGAGACGTCCCTAGCCCCTTCTGGGTTCTGAGTGGATCGCCCTTTACTAAAGGCGTCTGCATTTTGTAGCTGACAGATCCTCCATCTGCCTCTGCTTTTAGTCTCAGTTTAGCAATCCACACAGCCCTGTGCATTCTGTGTTATCTGTGTTTGTTTCTATTGTCCTGTCTGCCTCCACCTTGACACCCCGGCAAGGGAACTAATCCCCCTCAGAATTTTTGCAGGTCGTAAGCCACCAGGGGAGTCCAATGGAAGATCTACTCTGCCTTCTGAAATCCTCTTTGAAATGCTATGTGAGGCATTTGCTGTCTGTCTGTGTTATAATCTTGATTTGGGGAATAGCTGTAGCTGTTTTCTCTTTCCACTTAGACATGGGACAAACTCAGACTACTCCTTTGACCATACTGACTGACCATTTCACAGATGTTAGGGAAAGAGGACATAATTTGGGAATAGAGATAAAGGAAAGAAAGCTAGTTACTTTGGGGTAGGGTGGCCACCGGAGGGGACCTTTGACAAAAGTGCAGTCCTCCGAGTAAAGAACGTGATTTTTCGCCTGAGAAGAGAGGGACATCCATAACAGATCCCTTATATCTTAGGGTGGATGGACTTACTTGAGGACCCCCCTAATTGGCTAACTCCCTTTTTACATGTGGCACATGAGGCCAACATTTTTGTGGCAAAAGAGGTTGATTCTAGGCCACGAACCCCAGTACCTACCCAACCGTCAGCCCCCCCCACCGTATCCAGTCCTCCAAGGGGGCAAGGACCCGCTTCTCTCGGAATCTGCACCCCCTCCCTATGTGCCCCCCAAACCAGCCCGATGAGGGGGGTGCAGAGGGAGGAGCAGGAAGAGCAGAGCAGACGGGGCACTGGAAAGACCAGCAGTGGGAACCGGAGGGGGAGCCCAATGCGCCTTGTCCCCTGCCCAATATCCTGACACCACCCCGGTCTTGCCCCTCAGGGAGATAGGGCCCCCTGACAAGACCGAGAACCCTAGACTTCAGTATTGGCCCTTCTCCACTAGTGATTTATACAATTGGAAGAATCAAAACCCCCCATTACTCTGACAGCCCAAAGAGTTTAATCTCTCTCCTGGATAGTGTTATGTTTACTCACCAGCCTACCTGGGATGATTGCCCAAAATTGCTCCACATTCTCTTCACCACGGAAGAAAGGGAAAGATGATATGCTCGAATTCAGGACCCCTAAAAGACCACCAGAGACCAAGATGGATATAAGCAGCAAAGAGGTGTTTTTTGCGAGCTAGCTCGGTCCTCCGCGCACACAACAGCTGCTGATGCTGAGAGGCCCCGAGCCCAGGGTTTGCAGCAGTTTTATACACTCTTTGGGAAAGGCAGGGACTTCACATACATCATAGCATCTCTTAGCAAATCATCACACACCACGGGAAAATCATAAAACAACTCTAAAACATGATTAGCCTATCAAGTGGCGGGAAAGAATCTGGAAAGGATTATTAGTTAGTTCAAGGGGTTGATGCTCTTAAAAATGATTGGTTTAAACCATGAGGGTGTCCCAAGGGGGTACATGCCAAGCTGAAGGACTTCTGGTTTAGATATTGGTCACCCCACCTAGGTGGCGGGGGGGGGGTGCGTCTGATATTTCGATATCTTGGCCTATCTTAGGCAATCACTGTCTGTGGCTTTTTTTCGAGAGAACTGTTTGCACAGAGCTTTCTGTGGTATTTCCTGACTTTAGGATTGCAGTTGGTCAGGGGTTAAGTTTCAGAGCAAAATGAGGTCCCAAGTAAAATGTGGTTGCTTAGGTCTTTCACATATATTTCTTTAGTCCATTAAAACTCTGATGCTAAGTATTTAGTCCCTCTAATTCCATGTCATTTTACATGTTTCTTATTACTCTTTAATTAAAAAAAAATATTTTTTCTTTTATTTAGTTGTACTGGTAATTCAGTCCAGGGGCATTTTACCACTGAGCCATACCCCAGCCATTTTTATTTTGTATTTTGAGACAGAGTCTTGCTAAGTTGCCCAGGCTGGCTCCAAACTTGTTATCCTCCTGCCTCTGCCTCCCAGATAGCTGTAATTGCAAGCATACAGCACCATTTCCATCTTATTAAACTTTTGCTAAGGCAAACTTCATTGTTTCAGTAAATAGGTTTCTACATTGTAGTCTTAAGGTTTAAAAATGCTTCATCTACATAGGCTTTAAATATAATAAGATTAATATTAAAGAAAAGCTATATCATTTACATACTGTTATTAATGAACTAGTACATTGGACAATTATATTACAATTCAATTATATTTTATTTCTTATAAATAAAATATAAATGAATTATATTGAATTAGTTACAAATGTGCACACTTAAACACAATTTTTGTTATCTGTTCTTTTTTTTTCCAGTTATAAAACTTATGACAGTCAATACTCCATCAACCCAGAGCTGGCAACCCTGTCTTACTTTCATCCGTCAGAAGGTGTATCAGATACATCTTTTTCTAAGAGTGCAGAAGACAGCAGCACATATTTGTATGCCACTTCTCCAGAGCTGAAACCATCAAGAACAAGGATATCAAAATCTAAAACCATAACAGATGTGGTTTCCACATGCTCAAATGATGCAGGCTTAATTGAGGCATCATGTTTACTAATTAACCGTGAAGAGTTGTGTGAGGACAGCCATGAAGAGAAATAGATAACTTTAATTCTTTTGTCATAAAAAAAGATCTTTGTGTCTCACATTAATGTCATCATTTTGAAATTGCTGAGACATTTAATTTGTTTTTCCATTTTATCAGACTGAGATCTGGGCTGCTCACCACTTGAAAACCAATTTTTATTTGGTGAGAGTTGGTTGAAATGAATCAGGTTTACTAGATGTCCAGCACTTTGAAAGATGGTGGGGCCTACTGTCCTCAAAGCTCCATCTTAGGGGATCCAGGGAATAAAGTACTTTTATAGGAAAGAAAAGGCAGGCAGGGGCAGAAATGCTATATGTTGAGTGAGGTCCTTTTTTAAAACTATTTTTAGTTGTAAATGGGCAAAATACCTTTATTTATTTTTATGTGATGTTGAGGATCAAACCTAGTGCCTCACTTGTACTAAGCAAGTGCTCTACCATAGAGTTACAACCCCAGCCCAGTGAGGTCTTTATTATCCAGGGCATGTGTTCTCTTTTTCCTTCTTCTCTGAAACATTGCAGTGGACCTCAAACTCCTAGGGGCTAATTCTTATAACTCTTTTTAGACAAATGTTTCTTTTATGCAAATTAGTCCTTATAACCGTGTATATATGCTTTGCTTTAGTTGATGCATAGAATTAAAAGAACCAGGAGTGGCATTGTATATTTTCCTATTATCTGAAAGTAACCAGATGTTCTGGTCTCTGTAAATCTAAAAAAAAGATTATATAGCAGTTAACATCTTAACCCCATTTAGTTGGGGTTATTCTTTAGAATTTAGAATGCCAGGGGAAAAGGATGAGATGTCAAAAGAATTAAAGAGGGGAAGATACCTTGCAAAAAAAAAAAATCAGAGAGAGTAAGCAAAAGTAACTGTCAAGGACAACTCCCAAGGAGTGGTCACTGTTATGATTTCCCACTGTAGATCCTTCATTACATTTCTATGGAAAGTAGGCCTTTGACTCAATTCTGGTTACTTCCTGCTGAATGCAGAAGAATGAAGATTTTTGGAATAGAAAGCTTTGACATGGTGAAATACATAATTTTTGTTCTCATTTATTTTTCCTTATGGAAAGGGTTGTTCTGTACAAGGCATTCATTTGCATAGTTTTTGTAGTATAATACAATAAATCCTTATGTAGGCTCCCATTATTATTATTAGGGGTGTTAAACATTCTTCAAGGATGGATCTGTTCTCAGATGGCATCTAAGAAAATAAATTTGAAAACAAGTCTACTCCTTGTAGAAAAGAAGTTTTATATTCTAAAGTCTTTGGTAGTCAAGTAGCCTGTCATCTAATTTTATCAATGCTCATTTCTACTTAGGATGAAATATCAATGTATAAGCACAGAATGTATTCACAATTTTCCAGCATCCCTGTCCACAACTTTATCATTCTTTTACCAAGGAATCATCAGATTCCTTTAAGTTAGCAATATACTCATCATCACTTATCTTAGTTATACTGTTCTTTGAATATGTATTTTAAGATTCTCTGCCAAGGTATAGTTCCAGGCAGGATATGGAGAAAAGGGGCAGATGTACTTTCCACTGGCAGAGCTCACTTGACTCTAGAGCGATGGACCCCAAGGCTTTACTCCTACAAGCTTGCCTCCAGGATGGAAGGGGCAGAATGGCTGATCCATCAGGTGGACAAATCTTGAAAGAGCAAAGTGACATGAGGTCATTAATATCTGCCCCAGCCGTCCTACATATTGTTTAATCCCAGATTCATTTTCTAACTTAAAAGATGAGGCACCTATCATAAAGGTTAGAAAAGAACTTATATACAGAATTTTAAAGGGCTTAGTTTAGGCCCACATCAGTGTGCTGCCCTAATTTGGAGCAAAGAAATAGGTAAAACCTTATCCCATTTTAAATGAGTCTATTGACAAAGTTTAGACCAAGTCCTTTTTAAGGTATGATTCATCTTTTCTGTTTTTCTCTGTGGATTACAGTCTCCATAATGAATATTGTTTCCAAGTTATTTGTAAACCTTTACTCACTTTTGGGGTGACTTTAGAGGCAAACGATGGTTCATTTTTACTTTGAATTAGCTTGGGAAGTCCAAACCTGGGAATGATTTACTTAAGCAAAAATTTAATCTCCTTAGTTATCGTCTTAGTTTTAGTAGGATGTGCTTGTACCCTGCCTGAAAATGTATCCATAAATACTAATAAAATTTTTAAAAGACTCAAAGTCTATTTGCCTGCGTTCAAAGGGACATAACCCTTTATATCATATTCACTACTCCATCTACTTCTGATATATGAGATGTGTTCAGTCTCTGGATTATTTTTAACACATAAATGATTTCCTTGAGTGACCTTATCAACTGTCTTGTGAAGATGTTGAAGAGAAAGTAAGGAACGAGACACAGGTAAGCAAGAAATCAAAGATGGAGACCAGGCAGACATACAAACAAGAATTTATTTGTTAAAGGTGACAAATATGCAGGAGGCTCAGGAATCAAAGCCAGGGCAAGTCCTAATGCCTGTGGTTAGGGGTTGGGTTATATGAGGGAGTGGTGAGCCTTTCTCAGAAATGCCCTTGGGTGGGAAAGTGAAACTTTTTCCTTAAAATGGCCATCTAGATGCTAAGCAAGGAGGTGTGGACCTTTCAAATAAGGCCCTATTAAATCCATCAGTACATTTCTGCCATAATCTGTCCCTTCATGAAGGTGTTTTAAAATTGAATATGCCAGACCTTCAGGGAGTAAACTGATCCTGTGGTTATTAATTTTCCACAGTTAAGTGTGAATTCATATCAGTGAAGACACATTCTTGGACTTCTTTAGCAGTTCTATCAGAATTCTGATTTTCTCTAGTCATGTGGGGATCACTGTTTTGGTGTCGTGGGCAGTACCTAATAGCCCATTGGGATGAGAAAGCAGTTGCCTCTATTAGGGCCAGAATTTCCATCAGATGTTTGATGTCCTTATTTCCTGAAGTTAATAACCTTTTCTCCTTCCGAGTAGTTCTATGTGTGTATACTATCATAAAGGCATATTTGGAGTCAGTATAGATGTGTACTTGTTTTCCTTGTGACAACTGTAAAGCTCTAGTGAATGCAATAATTTAGCTTTTTTGTGTACATGTGCTGATCAGGAGAGCATGGACTTCTAGTGCCTTATGCAGTGACACTACGGTATATTCAGCTCAGTATCATTCTTTTTCCACAAAGCCGCTCCCATCATTGTGATACCACCGGTTACCAGTGACGAATCCTGCTTCCCCACGTGTTGAAGTTTGAACATTAGAGAAGCACGCCAAGGCAAGCATATGTAGCAGGGTTTACTTAAAAAGGGGTAACATAGACTTCTCCCGGGAGAGAAAAGGGAAGGGGGGCATAGCTGGTATCATGCTATCCCAAGAGGAGAGGTGTTCTGCCTTTTTATATGTCCTAGGCTTCTTTTGTTCTCCTGCCTTTTCCCCCCTTCTCCTTCCTGCAAACGTGACTAGGCCCAGGAATGCTCGGTGGGATGGCCCAAAGCTGAGAAATAGGTAGGCTGAGGGGGGAAGGGCAGGGTGAAGTAGCTAAGGACACAATAACAACCTTATAGTTCCCTGTAGGGATAGGAAATTCCTGGGACAGGTTACCTCGGCAATGGGTTGAAGTAGGGGCAGGTTCTTGATAAGATCCCTCAGGGGACAGTCTCCAACTTCCCAGACTCACTCAAAATTGGCCTCCTTGATCGACCTGATTCGATTTACCTATCGACACTGACTGCCTGTCTAATTCTGGCTTCAATTGTATAGTTCACATTTATGAGATGTCAGTGGTTGGTTTGATAAAATCCACTCTGCTGAAATAGACTGCATCAAGAATTTTTAGACAGTTGTGTTTCCAAATCAGATTCAGTTTCTGTTATTTGGGAGCAAGGTGGCTGGATTTAGGGCTGCAGTAGCTCTCTAAGACAACATTTGTATTATTCAGTAAAATAGCCTGATCTTTGCTATTTGCCCTGCCTCCATGTTTAAGAAATTTCTGTAATACTGGCTGAATTTCTTTGAAAGCTTCCTTTTTGAGAGGGTACTGTTCCTTATGTGGTATAGTAGCTCCCTCTATTAAGTCATTATTTACCAGTTGTGAATGTGTGGCTCAACCTGCGGGCTCCTTCACCCACAGAGCTTCACTGAATTTCTCATAGACCTCAGGGGAAAAGGATTCTTGTTTCCTTCTCCGGGTGAGAGGAAGCAGCTGCTGTAAACCTAGAGCTTGTTCTGGCGAGAAGTGCTTTTTGAAGAGAAAATCACTTCAGTGTTTAGTTTGCCAGCAAATTCTGTCCTAATAATGGAATTGAACATTCTGGCAATGCACCGAAAACCGTTTCAATCTAAAATTCCATCGCTGACATTCCATAGGCCAGAGGATAGGCTTTTGTTGCATTTTCCCTGCTATGCCTGCAATTAATACTGTCTTTTGACTATTCAGAGTGTCTTCAGTATCTACTAGAATGTCAATCATTTGGTTCCCCTGTACCCAGGACTCCTGTGGGGAAATTACAGTCAGCTCTGAAAAATTGCAGGGAGCCTCTGGGCTTCCTCATTCATCATTCAAGTCTCAGTCCTGTCTCACCATCTGTTTGTGTGCTTTTTTTTTCTTTCCCTACTCCTTTAATTTCACACAACCACACCTTCCTCTTTGGAACAAGCACATTGATCCCTTCCTGGGGTCTTTTTTTCATACTTCTCTGAAATCATTTTTCTTTTTTTCTTCTCATGTTCAGTCCTGCAGTAGCCAAAGGAAAAAAAATCATAGCCCACCTTGCAAAAATAGAATAATGCAGTCATTTTCTGAGGATCATCTTTATATGGTGGAATAGAGCCTTTCTTTGACAGTTTGGATGTGAGGTATCACTCAAAAGCTTCTGTTAATGCAGAAATAATCAGAGGTAAGTGATTAGATTATGAGCTATAACCTAACCAATTCATCCTAGTTTGAATGGGCTGACAGGGTGCGAACTGTGGGTAGGGTGGGGCATGACGGAGGAGGTGGGTCACTGGAGCATACACTGGAAGAGTACCTCTTCCTTGTAGGTCCCCCCTTCCACTTCTGCTTTGACCCCACCATGAGCTAAGCAGTTTTTCTCCACTGGGCCCTTCCCCATATGTGCTGCCTCATCTTGGGCCCAAAGGAATGGAGTCAACTGTCTATGAACTAAGATCTCTGAAGCTGTAAACCCAAATAAACTTTTGCTCCTGTAAGTTATTGTTCTTGGGTATTTTGGCCACAGTGATGTAAAACACTTTCAAATTTAACAAATCTGAAGGCGAGAATGGAATATAAGTCCAGTAATGATATCCTGCTGGCTGGCCATTATGGTTAGAGGATATTTTCTTGCTTGGAAATTGGATGTTCCCTGGCCAAACTGAGTGCTTTGTGGGTCTTAAAGGGAGAGACAGCTCCTGCCTCACTTTTGTATTTTGGAGGAGGTACAGCTCCGGTGTTACTTCATCAATTGTTCATAGGAGAGGTGGTACCATGACACCTGCACCAACAGGGAGCAGATTTAAAGCATTTAAAAGACCAATTTCTTTATCTTTCTCTTCAATCTGAGTTTCATAATTCAGGAGAGGAATGATGGCATTTCCTGCTCTCTCAACCATCAATCTATTTCCCTCTTTGTTAGAATCCTCATGTTGAATGAGCATGAAAGTTAGTATATAAGGGGTTTCATCCCATTTACTTGACCTTTGGAAAAACAATTCTGATTGTAAAATAGTATGGAAACTTGAAGATTTATTAAGTAGTCACCTTTCATCAGGATCAAACACATCCTGGCAACAGTTTATTGCAAAATAATGCCAAATCCTGCTTAGTCGTAGAATCAGAGCTGAAAGCTATCCACTCAGTATGTAACTCAGAGGACTCTTAGATGGTATTGAAACTGAGCCACTTATTCTAGACATAAAAGTAGTTAGAAGAGAAAAAGCCAAACCAAATCAACAAAACACTGTCCATAAAAATAAATTCCCCCCCCCCCCCCNAAAACACTGTCCATAAAAATAAATTCCCGCCCCCCCCCCAAAAAAAAAAAAGCTGTGAATACTAGTTCTTAGAGTCTTATCTCACAATTACTAACAGGGGCCAAATGACCATTTAAATAACAAATGGAAGGATAGAGGATCACCAAAGTTTACTATGGTGTACCTTCCCTGGCATGGAGCCTGTCAAATCTCCAAAACAAGAAACATTTATTCCTTCTATATATTCAATGAAAAATTATCTCACTTTTGTACTGTGGGTATATAGTTCAGTAGTAGAGCAATTGACTTGGCTACATAGGACCCTGGTATGCACCCTAATAACACACACACACACACACACATATGAACTTTTGGTTGTAAAAAGTAATTTAAAATGTAAAAATAATTTAGGGTATGGAAAACTCAATAAGTAAAAGCATCCTAGACAGAGACTTATGAAAGATATACATTCTAAGCTGCTTCATTCATAAATGCTGCAGTCTGGCTGGGCACAATTCAGGAGCCACTTGTCAAAAGAAACGAACTTTATTTTTAGAACCACACACGCCAAACAAAACCGCTCCTCAGGAAAAACCCTCAGAGCCCAACTGCCACCACCGGCTTCCCACAAGCCTCTCCCTCAACCACAAGCCTCTCCACCTCCCACAATCCTCCTGCTCTTGAGGCTGATTGGCTGGGTCGTGTGGGCGGAGCCAAAAAAGTCCCCCAATGAGCAGCTCCATGGTCTGAAAGGGCAGGGAAACAGCCCAATGAGCATCACCGCAGAGGAGCCAATCAGCTAGATGTTGCTGGGGCTGCTGTGAGCCAATCATCAGCTGCCAGTCTGAAAGTTTGCTGGGGCCCCTTGGCAGTGGCTCTCAACACATAAATAAGGAAATGGACCTATTTTCCTTTCCAGGGCAATCTGAGGATTTTCAGGATACACATCCCCACTTACTGAGTGCCTCCTTGATACTAGGCATTTTAGTGCGTTGTATCACATTGAATTCCACTATCCTATGAAATGTGAGTTTATTTTACCAATTAAGAAATGAAAACTCGGGGCTGGGGTTGTGACTCAGTGGTAGAGCACTTGCCTGACATGTGTGAGGCACTGGGTTCAACCCTCATCACCACAAATACATAAATAGATAAATATCCATCAACAACTAATAAAATATTAAAAAAAGAAAAGAAATAAAAACTCAAATAAGCTAGATATGTTACTGGAGGCCTTGTGCTTAAGAGGGGCAAAGCTACAATCTGCCTCCCAACTAAGTTTCTCTCCATAATTCAGGAAAGTGAATATTCAAAATTACAACACAAGTCAAAAGATGTTGGGATCAAGGTAAGCCCTCAAACCCAGAGGACTGGGGTTCCTTAACTCAGGCGTTCTTTCAGTGCCACCCTCCAGGAAGTTGCTTCCCTATCTTTGGCTTACAAGGTCTCTATGATCCTCCTTCCCCATGCAGAACAGACACATACTACCCTCACCTGCCTCTTCTCCTACTTTCTACCCTGGGGCCCTTTCATCTCCGTTTTCTCCTCAGTCTCACTCACCATTGGTTGAGAAGATGAAGCTCCACCCCAGTAGACATGGACTATTTAAGACCCAACTCTAGAAGAAAAAGAGGGAGAAGGACAGGGCTGGCTTTTGCCTGATCTCTGCCCATTAACAGTTGGCAGTGTCTGAGGCAGCAGGGTTGCCTTCAGCAGCAGCCCATGCTACCCTCTGCTGGTTACTTTTGCCATTTTCTATGCCCTTTGGACAGCCCAGGTTGGGTGCCAGGGTCTATACTGCCAGTTCAGGCACCAGGAGCTGTGATGGAGACCCAGTGTGGCAGGTGGATGCAGCTGCTTGGAGGTGCTCCAGATGCAAAGCAGCCCTGTTGAGTCCACAGGTGGGAAAGGGCTTGTGGGAAGAATGTCAGGTGGGCTTGGGCAGGGGTTGACTGCCAGCTATTCCCATCTTTTCCCTCTAACCATCTGTCCACTATCCTGGAGAGGCACTAAGAACTTTTTAAGGTTGGAAGTAGGTGTAAGGGTCCATGTTGAATCATAGAATCGGTCTCTATTTCTACAGTAAAGTAAGAAAGATAGTTAATGAGAATAGCATGATTCAGTCTAAAATGGTTGAAAGAGACATGTTAACCATATTTCAAAAAATTGGTTTCTCACCCTCAGACTCCTTGGCACAGCTTGAGGTATCATTGTAAAAATGCAAGCAAGCTATCTGAGGGAGCTGGGAGGGATACAGGAAGGATGTCAGGGAGTCCCTATTGGTCTCTTGTCCCCTCTTTTGCAAGCCAGGAGAGGGTAGCTCAGCCCAGGCTGGTGGGGAGAGGTCTTGCATTTGTCACGCTGGCCCTCCAGGTCACACCTATGCCTGCATTTCCTGGACAGGTTTTCTGGACCTCTGAGCTGCTTCACCAGAGAGGGCAAAGCAAAGCAGTCCCTCCTCAGTCTGTGGGTTTCTCCCCATTCTAAAAGCCCCCTTATTTCCTTCCCTGATTTCCCTGATCTGCCTCTGCCCTCACAGAGGATTTCAGTTCTGTCCCTCTATTCCTAGAGTTGTATTTTGCTGTTTTTTTGTTTCCCTCTATGGTACTTGGGGGTTATTTCCTCTAGATTGGCTGGGGTGGGTGAGGAAACACAAGCACTTGCCTTAGAAGTAGGAGTCAAGCTCTCTCAGAATCCCCAGGCATCAGCCTCCCTAGCACAATACACCTGGACCTATTTTCTCTTTCTTTGTCCCTCCTGCTCAAGTCCCAACCTGTGCTGAACAGTGAAGGTGCTGATGTGGAGGTCCCATTTGGGGAGTTTCCCATGGGCCTTTTGGGTGGTCACACAGTTCTTGAGACCCTGGGTTGTCCGGAAGAGGTCCCCTTGATGAGAAAGACAGCTGGTATGGGCTGGCGGTTCCAGCACATCCCTTCTTCCCCCTGGGAGGAGCTGGCCCCACCACCCAATAAGGAGAAAAGAACTTTTTTTTTTTTATATGTGTGTAAAGGGGTAGTTCAGCAGTGCAATCGGGAGGAAAAGGAGGCGGAGACCTATATGAGAGACATTTTAAAACTGATTGAGTGGAATCTGCTTACTGTACAAAGTAGAGAAGCAAGGAATCTGACTTCACTTCTCATTAGGGGTCCTGAATGAAATATGGTGACATTAACTGAGACATAAGGTATAGTGGGGAGGAGAAGAGTACTGTATTGAGAAGGAAGATACACTTAGCTTATGATATAGTGACTCTCTGCAGTATTTATGGAACATTCAAAGAGAAATTGTCAATATGCAGTTGGACATACAAGTCTGGAACTGAAGAGAATGGATAGAGATAGAGGTTTGGGAATCCAGCATCAATTGAAGTAGGATTGCAAAAACTGGCAGGACAAAGACTCAGACGGTAAGAGTAGAAGAGGGCCATAGTATCAGGGACAGAATGGGTTTATATGTGTGAAAAGAAGAAAAGGAGCCTGAGAAGGAGACTTGGAAGGAAAATTTGAGCTGTAGATGGAAAGTCAGGAGGCAGTAGTGTCTTTTTTTTGTTGTTGTTCATTTCTTTTTTTTTTTTTAATTTTTTAATGTTGGTTGTTCAAAACATTACAAATTTCTTGACATATCATATTCCACACTTTGATTCAAGTGGGTTATGAACTCCCACCTTCACCCCATACACAGATTGCAGAATCACATCAGTTACACATCCATTGATTTACATATTGCCATACTAGTGTCTGTTGTGCTCCGCTGCCTTTCCCATCTTAAGAACGCCTTGCACCTGAGATATCCCATAGGATTGCAGGCACCACCTACATTCCAGGCCGGTTGGAGATCTGGGACCAGGAAGCACTCAGAGCTAGGTGGTGTATTCTTAGGTAAAGCACATGGCTACTCCTGGGAGAACTGGACCCCAGAGGACTCTCAAAATATCATGTGCGGTATTTGCAGGTTGTCGTGTGCACATGAGTGATCTTACAGGGTCCTGCCCTTCCTCCCTTCACCATTCCCAATGTGGGATTATTGTAAGGGGTGTCCTGTGCTTGTGAAAGGGAGGTGGAGGACCTTGGTAGAGAGTAGGACACCCCTGATGAAGGGGGAGGAACAGGCAGCTCAGCCTTTGCTACATGTGACAGGAACACAGAGTCATTACCTTCCGAATCCAGCTGTTCTGAACCACCTATGCCTGAGCAAAGATTCTAAGTGTGCCTTCAAGCTTCAAAATTAACTCTCCAAATCAAGCTGCTGGTGAGGTAGGAAAGCTAAAACTACTTGTGTTCATGAAATATAACCACTGTTTTTTTGTTTTTTGTTTTGCTGTTTTCTTTCATAGTGCCACCCACCACTGTTTACCAGCCCTTCTGAATCACCAGGGCTTAGTAGGATCTGGCTTTAGCATCCAAGGGCATCTCTGGCTGTTTATCCAGAGGTTTCCGCCCATTCCAATTTATTAAAGAAAATTTAAACCCAAGCATTTATATTTGGATCCTAGGATCAATCTCATTCTCTTCCTTGATCCTCCCCTCCCTCCTCCATGTGAAGGTTACCTTCCCAGGTGCATTCTTTGGGATTTCAATGGAGTTAATTTCTTCATAGAAAAGGAATGGTAAGTTGAAAGGCTCTCAACCAAGAGAATCTTTGTTGCCCAAGGAGGATGCATTTGTGTGTTATGTAAAATAAACTGAGTTTTAAGAAACATATTTGGACCACATCTCAGATCTGCAATCTCTTGTTTGGGAGAAGGGAAAATGTTTAAATTATCCTAAAACTGGTATAGGGAAGTGGTCTTGTAAAGAGGGTAGAGGATCTGATTCTCATAGTATCAATTCAGGAAGGGCTGCTAAGGTGTTGGGGACAGATGCTCCTTCAAGCCTTGTGTCATGTCTGGTCCTCTCCTGTGAACCCCACAGAATTTGCTGGAATTTGCTCTTGATGATTTTTAGGTATTTATGGATATTGGGAGTGGTGTTTGGTGTTTGAAACATTCTGTGGACTCAGGAGCCTTAGAATGTTGAGACCTACTAAAAGATAGAAAGACTAATGCTTTTAATAACCATTTCTTGTGTTCAGAGGAGATGTTTTGGTGCCAAAGGCAATATGCATTTACCAGTAAGTGACACCTCTTTTCTATTGACAGCGATAGGTGCAGGTATGGAAGTATGGGAAAGAAGCAACAAAAACACTGAGTCCATCAAGACTGAGGTTAAGGCAAAGGAGAAGCAGCTGTCCACTAGTGTACACTGGCATTGAACTCAGAGTCTTCTGGCCTCCCCAACTGACACAAGTAAGGCAAGATTTTCCTGAGGACGATCTGTTCCCAAAGGAAAAATGTCCTGAATCATCTAAGAATGAAGACAGTCCACCTAGAAAGTAGGTGATAGCCCCCAAATGTCCAGCACATGATTGATTGATTGGTTTGTTTGTACGTACCAGGGACTGAACCCAGGGTGCTTAACCACTGAGCCACATCCCCTGCCATTTTTATTTTTTTATTTTGATACAGGACCTCACAACATTGCTTAGGACCTCACTAAAGTGCTGAAGCTGGCTTTGAAATTGTGATCTTCTTGCTTCAACCTCCTGAATACTGGGATTACAGGCCTGTGCCACCATGCCCCAGTCAGCACATGATCTTGAATGTGACTCTTGGCTCAATTATTCTGCCAAACTGCCTGGGGTATCAAAAATCAAGGGGATGAGACCCATCAGGAGCATTTCTGCTACTTGAAAACTCTATGGGTAGAAATCGGCACAAACTGGAGACCCAAAGACTTTATGTTTCTACCCATGAGAATTATAGTCAATCTTCATGAAGCTGATGAAGATGATCTTATAATAGTTACCTCCAGTCATGACTCCTCAATATATTCAATGACTTCAAACACCAGAATGTGGATGAAAGGATACATATCACTCGCCCTGGGAGGGGGGAGAGACATTTTCAAATTGGTGGCACAGAAGAGGAAAACATAGGTAAAACTACCACACAATAAATGATGACAGTAACAAATCAGAAACACTTTAAATCTCTCAGGAAACTCCACTGAATGTTAAGTAATGTGAATTTATGGAGTTGTTGAAACCCATGTGTCTAAGATGGGAGGCCTTGGTGAGGAGAAAAAAGTGTGGCTGTTATTTCAGAAGGTCTATCCTGTGCACCTGGCAGTGAGAAAGTCCTAAAGAAAGTCGTTCAAAGAACCAATGATGTGTAAGAACTATTCATGATACTTCAGGGAAAGAAAGTGGATGTTGGTGCTCTCCAAGCCAGCCCCCGTTCTCTGATGCAGACGAGCTTGCCAAAGACAGAGTGCTGGGAGTGTGAGAGGGGAGTGAAGATTTCCCTAGCTTTGAAAACAGAAAATTAATGGAAAATGGTTCTGCTTAGGGTCTTCCTGAGAATGACACCTGATCTGGTTCTGATGGCACATTTTAGGAAGGTCTTGGAGTTTTCAGTGAGTTTGCAGAAAATGAAGCTCAGAAAGGAAAGAATACTAAGAAGGTTGGTGAATTTTTTCCCTCCTTTATCCTTTTTTTTCTTCATCTACTTATTTTTCTTAAATATAAATTATATATGTATCTTTATGAAATTATATATATATATATATATATATATATAGTAATTTGATGACTAATATTTTGGAATGAAAAGGAAAAAGACCTGATCATTGACCAGCCATACTATCTTGCAGAGTTGACATTTGCCAGAATTCATAATCAGTAATTCATAGTCAATTTATACAAATTAGAGGTTTCTTTTTTTAACAGGAATCTATTATGCATGTGAAATTATCCAAATTCAGTGCTTTTATACATTTTTATCCTAATATCTAGGACTGTCTTTTATAAGCATAGAACCATGTGGATTTTCAAGAAATGTGCTAAATTTATTGTGCTTTCACTATTCTAGAATTGTTTGATCCTTTTTCCCACAAGATCTCAAAATCACTTCTGAAGCAAAAGAGAGAATTGTACACCCTGATGAAATCAACATGAGTCATTTACTTCTTTACCTCCATCTGGCAGAAAACTTTAGCACAACTACCTTGTAAACTCTACAGTTATTTCAATGCTTGGTATCTTACCTTTCACACCAGGGGGCATAAGTGGGCAGTCAGTAAATTGATTCCTACTTGTGAGGATTTTCCAAGTGTTAGGTTTCCCCATTATCTGCCATTTTCATTAAAAGTAGGTGTATTGTCTTCACATAGCCTTTTAACCATAAATGTCTGTCCTCATTATTTGCAGATTCAGAATTTAGGAAGAGAGTGGCAAAGGGAAGCTGTTTACATGATGATCAGGAAGCAGATAACACAAAGGCACATCCCCAATGACCCACCTCCTCCGAATATCCCTTACCCACCTTTAGTTATCATTCAATTAATACCATCAGGGATTAGTTCACCAATTGGGTTTAATCTCTTGTAACCCTAATATTTCACCTATGAATGCTCTTGCATTGTCTTACACATGAGCTTTTGGGAAACACCTAATACGATACCCACCTAATCATGATACCCATCAAAGGCGGTACAGATAAAGGCTACCATTAAGGGTAGACAGGCTTTTGTAGCAGCCACTTAAAAGCAGATGAAAGTGTGTTTACATGTTCAACCTCTCAGATCCAAAGGAAAGGTATAGGAAAATCTTTTATTTTCCACTCAATCAAAGTGAGATTTTTTTCTTTCAAATATTTCTTCTAAAATCCATTTATTGCAAACTATAGTCAATGACACACAGCTTTATATGAAAAGTTTGACATGATTCTTGAATATTTTATTGTTTATCCCTAACTATAACCTTACATATGATAGTATTTTAAGTATTGTTTATGAAACAAATTGCATTATAAATTATCTAAGTTTTTTTAAATATGTACTGGGGTTATATTTTGGTATTTTTTTGTGTGTTTGAATTATTCAAGAACATTATGCATATTTCTAAACTGCAAAGGAAGTGTTATAACAATAATTAAAATAAACCCTAAACATTTAGGACCAATGTCATTAAAATATAATTCTAGAAAATTCACTCATACAGTTTTCATCTGGATGTGGATATGTCAAGTTTTACTTTACATTTATTGGGGACATTTTGTTGGGGAATTTTATTTGTAGCTGGAGAAAGCTCACCAACAAAATGAAGTATTTCAGACATTCCTATGGAAACCATTCTTTCTGTCCTGTAAAGGTAACGTAAACCAAGTATGGACGCAAGAATTGCATCTCATCACATCTGGCTTCATATTCAGCCTCTGGAGGTGAGGCTGTATTTTTCTTTCTGATCCCTAATTCAGGAAAATGCCTGATCTGTTGAAAAGAAATATCAACATAAAATTTAAGTTACTATTAAATATGGTTATTTTCATTTTATGATATGATCTGTGCTTGTGCCATTTTTAGAAGTTTGGCCTATTATATCCTTGGAAATTTTAGGTATTTTCTTACATCTAAACATCATCTAAACATCTATGGATATGATTAATTTAGGTCTTTTCAATTTTTTCAAAGGAAATTTTCACATTGGAATGTACAGAGAGCAGTGTGTATGTATGTGTATGCATACGAGAATGAGAAGTTCAAATCTCTGCTTTGGGAACCTGACTGTAGCAACAGCAGTACAGTGAAACCAGTGACCACCACGTGGAAAACATGCAGAGAGTAGGGTACACTCAACAGTCTCACTTCACCTCTTTGTGAATCTAGATAATTCCATATCTTGTATTTTATTCTGCATTTAAACAATGGGAAACTTGAAATTATTTTTCAATTTGAATTTTACTTGTTTCTACAATTCTTTCATACTGTTTCATAATAGCAGTGTTAAATCAGACAAGTGCTTCTCAAACTCCCAAATGGTTTCTCTGTTGTACTAGTAGGTTAGAGCTACCAGAGCAAAGTTCCACAAACTGAGTGGCTTAACCAGCACCAATGTATCATGTCATGGTTTGGGAGGCCTGAAGCCCTACATCAAGTGTCTGCAGATGGGTTTCTTCTGAAGACTGAGAGGCAGCACCTGTCCCAGGCCTCTCCCACCTTCTGGTAGCTTGCTGGCCATCTGGTTTTCCTTGGCTTCTGCTGCATCCCCTTGTCTCTGCCTTTATCTTCACATGATGTTCTCATTCTGTGTCCCTCTGTGCAAATCACACCCTGTTCATAAGAATACCACTTATGTTTTAGGGCCCCATACTACTGCAGGATGATCTCATCTTAACAAATTGTATCTGCAGCAACCACATCTCCAAGCAAAGCCACATTTTGAAGCCTGGGGGTTGGAGCTTCAACATAGGAATCTGGAAGCATACAGTTCAACTAATAACATCTATTGAGACATTTCAGAAGGAGGATGAAATCTAACATTATTTTTAAAATAAGTCTAGCACAGTTGGGCTCTACCAAGGCAATTACCTGTGGAGAGCATTTGTCATATCAGCAAATAAAAAGAACTGTCCTGGGACTAGAAGAGGACCCAGCAGAGAGAGGAATATATGGTGTTCAAAAATGCAAAGCTAACTTTTGGCACTTGAGTGCTTTCTGAACTAAGCACTCATTGACCAAGCACACTTGCATACCCTGGGCAGATTTGGGGCACACAGTGATATGTCTCCGGATGGTTCTGACTCCTGGGTATCACCAGGTCCAGCTGGTGGTTCCATGAGATGCCACTCCTCCTCCTGTGAAATTCGGTGCTTTACCAAGCTTCCTCATGGCTGTGTCCTCCAAAGCCCTTGGTGGGTTGCACCCTGTTAGACACCAAAGGAAAGGCTTCCAAAGATCTGCCAGCTCTTTATTCATTCACATTCTTACCCCCTTCCCAGATTTCACTTGGCAATGAGCTAAAGGGTCTAAAAGAAAACCAGTGCTATACATGGATCCACTTGCCTTTGGTTGACTAAAGCTCTCATGCTGAGGCTTGCTAGCCTGACATCTTTTCCCTTTGACAAGTCCTGCTTCTTCCTCGCCTTAGGCAATTGAACTCTGCTGAGTCCATTTCTCTAGGTCATGTTCAGGATAGAACCAAAGGCTGGATTTAATTTGTGAGCTTTCTCTGCACTGGAAAAATTTTCACAGTCATCCTGCATTTTCCTGATGCTTGTGGTATTTTGATTATCACTGTCTCTTAGTGCTGAGAGGCTATGATGAACTATAGCTAAAACTGAGATGGGAAGATAGGTGAGCCTTTAATATCATGAAGAAAAATTGAGTCCATTTGCTTTCCTGTCTTTATGGCTTATTACTTGAGATAGTATATGAATAATCCATGAAGATATTACTATTTATTCCTAAGTCCTATTCTGACCACTGAAATTTTATATTCCTTTCTCAATCTGAATGTGAAGTAAAACATGGACTTTGTTAATAGAAATATATGAAACAAACCAAAGATATTTTATATAGGATCTAGATTTTAGAATCCCAAAGAATTGTAGTTAAACAATTCATGAACCAGAACTTGCAGGACATTTGGATTGAATCTTGCTTTCTCTGACTAGTTTTTAGCATATAGTTTGATTGCAATTTACCCAAAAGAACATATTGTAATTGTATTAAAACCAAAATGGTTGCTTTTCATTTTACTACATAGAATATCAATGCTTCTTTAAAACCCAGGAACCAATAATTAACATTCTTTCTTGAAAACATATTAACTTACAGAGAAACTCTTATAATGGTTTATTTAAAAACAACAATAATAACCCAAACCAAAATAGTATCAATGTTAAATCAGACAAGTGCTCCTCAAACCCCCAAATGGTTTCTCTGTTGTATCAGAACAAAGTTCCACAAACTGAGTGGCTTAACCAGCACCAATGTATCATCTCATGGTTTGGGAGGACTGAAGACTGAGAGGCAGCACCTGTCCTGCTGGCCATCTGGCTTTCCTTGGCTTCTGCTGCCTCCCCTTGTCTCTGCCTTTATCTTATCTTCACATGATGTTCTCATTCTCTCTATGTGCCAAAGATGAAATAGTGTGGAGATTGAGTCCCAAAGCTCTGATGAATGCTCTCCAGCATTCTGACTCCCACAAGCAGTGATGTCATAATGTCCTAGTTAGTCATAGGACCTCCTGTGACACAGATACGAAGCTCTGAGGAGAAGTCACAAATCACTGGATAAATCACATCAATTTCCCCATGAGTTTTATATTTTTAATTTTTTTATCTGGGTTTTTTCCCTCAGGAATTAACAACTTGAAACCCAACATGGAAGGTGAGTAGACATTTCAAATATTACAGAATGGTAGATGTGAAGGATGACTCTTAACCTTGGAACACTGGTATGTGGCAGCTTTGTACAGGATGGTGTAAAGTTTATTGGGGGACATGGCATAACTTAGATTTTAAATGGCTTTCTCAAATTGTTTGTAAAACACTGCAGTGAAAAATAGAAAGTTGCAAAGGAAAACAACATATTTCTGATCCATGATGTGTTATACTTTTTTTTAGAGTTACCCAATGTGACATCTTTCAATGATGAACACACGACTACAATTGTTCATGCACACCGAGAAGGAACTACAATTGATCATGCACACGGAGACGGAACTACAATTAATCATGCACACGAAGAAGAAACTCATATAAGTTTTACTCCTCATCCAAGTACAGTACTTCATGGGGAAACTACTCCTGCTAATGAACTTCATGGGGAAACTACTCCTGCTAATGAGAAAACTGGAAATTATTACAGAGATATAAAACAATGTAAGACTTTTAAGTTAATAACAATGTATAAAAAAAAAAAACCCTGCAGCAACAATAGATTTTTACAGCTTTGATTTACTTGAACTCTCCCTTCTAAATGCCCATATCTTTTGGTTTCCTATTTCTTAAATTCTGATTTGCCATATACACTTTTCAGCGTCTAAAATGAAATCCTTATTTTCCTACAGTTAATTTCCTGAGATGTTGGAAGTTTAGCAGGGTTCTCCTGGAGATTATTCTAATGACTGTAGTTCATCACAGCATTGTGGCTACTTACCTCACATTAGTAAGAAATTACCTCATTTGATGGTTAGTTAAGCAAAATATATCCAGAGGTGTTGGGTTGGTTCCCTAAGGCTTGTAAAACAAAGTACCATAGTGAGTACTCAGAGGCTCAAAACAGTGGAAATCTCTTCTCCCACAGTAATGGAGGCTGAAGTCCAAATTCCGAATGTTAGTGGATCAAGTAAAGGCTCTCCCCAAAGCCATGAGGGGAGGATCCCTCCTTGCCTCTTCCAGTTTCTTCAGCCCCAGGTGTGCCTTGGTTTGTGGCAGGACCTCTCTCTTCAGTCTCTGCCTTACCCTCTTCACAGGGTGTTCTTCCTGTGCCTCTGTGTCCACACTTCCTCCTCCTTGTAAGGACATCAGCCATCTGATTAAAAGCCCACCCTACTGCAGTATGACTTCATCATAATTACACCTGCAACAAACCTGTTTCCAAATAAGGCCACATTGTGAGGTACCAGGAGTTAAGGCTTCAACACAGCCTTTTGGGGGGAGGGGGTTCTGGGAGGGGTGGATACAGTTCAACCTATAACAACATTACTTCTAGATGGTTGGAAGGTCCATTGAAATTCAGTTTATAACTCTCCATTCCTTTATATGGGTTTCCTTTACACATTTTGTTATAAGGTGTACTATTCTAAAAATTGAAAAGTTCATAAGAAATTATTGTTAAAGACTCAGATTATATTTAATTACCCTGGGATCTTTATTAACATTAACTGAAGAAAAATTAAAAAATAGAAAAACAATGAAGATATATATATATATATATGGCATGTATATATACATTTATAATTCTAGGGCTTTGAAAATTATAAGCAATAAGTTGTACTGCTGTTTTCTCTTTGATGAATCAGTATCTCTCTTCTATAGGTAAAAAACATCTCTTATGTTCACAGAGGTGTAGTTAGCAGGAATAAAGACAGGAGTGGTGTCTAGATGACCTCCGGGTCACCTCTTCTGTGTTCTGAATGGAGCAGCTGAAATAGTTCCTCTTCAGGATATGTGCCTCTTTTTGAACCAAACAGGATCAATAAATCAAGTGCTTGACAATTACTTTGATAGAAAAACTTAAAAGCTCTCCATTTTTTTACAGTACACAGACAAATGGGATCGTACTAAGGACTTTTATTGAGAAGACTGGAGGTCCTCGCTAGCCTAGCGTGTTCACCTAGCATGCGTGAGGCACTGGGTTCGATCCTCAGCACCACATAAAAATAAAATATATGTGTCCACCTATAACTAAAAAATAAATATTAAAAAAATACTGGAACTCTTTTTACATCAACCTCACTATTTTTAATGGACATCCAATATTCCACCAAATGATGTTACTTAATATATCAATTGTCTCTTTTTAGAATGCTTAGATTGTGGGCAATTTTCCCGTATGCATTTATTCTTCTTAGACATACACTTGGGTGTATCTCTCTTTGGCTAGAAATCAAGTACTGAAATTGTTGAATAAAAGGAAAAAATCTTTTGAAATATTGGTAGATAGCACCAAACTGTCATCCAAAAATTGTTCCCCAATTTACACCCCTCATGAATGCTCTAGTACTTCACCCAATATGAATAATGTCTACAAAAAAAATCATACTATTCTGTGAGGGTTTTTTTTTTTTTTTGGTACTGGAAATTAAACCCAGGAACACTTAACCACTAAGCCACATCCCCAGCCCTTTTTTTAGATCTTATTTAGAGACAGGTTCTGGCTAAATTGCTTATGGCTTTGCTAAATTGCTGAGGCTGTCTTTGAACTCTCAATCCTCCTGCCTCAGCCTTCCAAGCCACTGGGATTACAGGTGTATGCCATCGGTCGTGGCTGGTTCCTATTTTGTGAGTTTTCTAAGTGTGAAATATATTTTCAGTGCTTTTGTCATTTGCACTGTAATTACTTGTGAAGTTAATCATATTTCATTGTATTTATTGAATATTTTTTACTTTTGTGATTCTTTTATTTATATCTTACCTGTTTTTATCAGATTTTATTTTTGTTGATTTGTAAGGACTTCTCTTAAATGTAGTATATTAATCCTTTTTCTATGATAAAAGTATTAACAGTTTTTCACAATCTGTTGCTTTATTGTTAAACTTTGTTGAGTATCTTTAATCATAGATAAATTTTTCAGCTTTACTAAATTTATTAATTCCTTTATAATCTCTGCACTTTGTGTCTTGCTTAAAGAGGCTTTATCCAATCCAATATGTTAAATTATTTTCCTAAGTTTTTATAATAATTCCCTATTTTTGTTTTTAACTCTTATACCTTAAATCAGTTATTTTTGTATATGGCAAAAATAAAAACATTATATTTTCAAAGAGGAAACCTGATTATCTAACACTGATTCTCTACTTACATGAGACTCACATTTAATATAATGTAGTTCTCATGTGAAAAATGGTCAATTGATACATTTTTATTGTTTTTTTTTCTGATCTGTCTGTTCTCATAAAAATACCAGAGCATTTTTATTTTATACTTTCTCAGTTCACAACATGAATGTTAGCCTGTGATTTCCTTTTGTTTTATTTTTCCATAGGTCCACATCATAAGTCCACAATTCCCCCCCCCCCAAATGATAATATAGCAATGGCGCCATCTTTTCTATGTGTATTGCTGAAGAAAATTAATATATATGTAAATATTAAACATATATTCATGTATGTTCAAAGTTTTCTGTCATCCATGATATTTTAGAGAAATGTTCATGTTTTCTGTGCACCATCTTGACACAATTTACTTTGTCTTCTTGGTCAGGTTAATATGTTAGTTTTGAACTGTAACCAACTTCACAGAAGACTCTTAAGAGTAGAATTCTTTTTGTGTATATTAAATTGAAGTGTATGTGGGAGATCTTGATTGTTACTGAGCTATATGGATTTTAAGCTGATGTGTTCCATAGTGTAACAAAGTTCAAATGAATGTTTCTTACTTGATTTTTTGATGATGTCAATACAAGCTGTGATAACATTCAACATCGCCAAGTCTACTCTGGCAGCTGCTATATACTTGCACAATTTTCTGTGAATTTCCTTAGTAATTGATTCTCAGGGTCATTTAGCATAAGGATATGGCTTTTTTTCATGGATTTTCCTTTCAAATTTTTTGGTACCTATTATTTATTCAGAAGACTGGCTTTCATTGTGGCATATTTGTGTATGTAATTTGATCAATTTCACTCCTCACTACCTCCCTTATCTTTCCCTCCTCCCTCTTCCTATTCTTCTTTCCCCTAGTGGTTTCCCTTTTACTTTCGTGGTGTCCCTTTATTCCCATATTTATATCACTTCCACATTCAAGAGAAAAATATATGATACTTTTCTCCCCAAGTTTGACTTATTTCCCTCAATATTATGATCTCTAGTCCATCCATTGTTCTTCAAGTAACATAATTTTATTCTTTATGGTTGATGAAAACTTCATCATGTATATATACCACATTCATCTGTTGATGGATATCTGGGCTGATTCTATAGATTGACTATTGTTAATTGTGAAGCAATAAACATGGGTATGCATGTATATCTAAAGTATGCTGCCTTTAATTCTTTTGCACCAAGGAGTGCTATAGCTAGATCATATAACAGTTCAATTTTTAGCTTTCTGAGGAACCTCTATACTGATTTCCATAGTGGTTGTACCAATTTACATTCCTATCAGCAGTATGTAAGTGTTCCTTTTCCTACATATCCTCACCAACATTTATTGTTAATTGCATTCTTGATGATTGCCAATCTGACTGGAGTGAGATGGAATCTCAGTGTAGTTTTGCTTTGTATATCCCTGATGGCTAAAGATTTGAAAGATTTGAATGTCTTTTCATATTATTGATTTTTTTGAGTTTTTTTTTTAGTTCTTTATAAATTATGTTGGAAGAGTAGCTGCCAAAAATTTTCCCTGGAAATTTCATAAAAATAGAGGAAAGATGAGTAGAGTAGGTGAAGAAGATTGAGGAGAAGGAAGAAAGGACAGGAAAAGGAAAGAACAGTAGCATGAATCTGACCAAACTTTTGTATGTGCATGTATGAATGTGGCTCCATGGATCCTGGCATAAGGGATATCCATAGGACACTAATTTAAAAAATAAAACTAAATAGTTTGAACAGAGATCAGTGGAGTGGAGCGAGGGGAGTGGTAGGGTGGGGATCAGGGCAGAGTGGGTTACTGGGGATTGAATTGGAGTGGGTTCAGTTCCTGACCTTTGTGATAATATGAAGGGTGTATCCTGATATTGTACATACAACTAAAAAGAGTAAGTTTAAAATTTTTTTCTTCCGTTCTATAGAATCCTTTTCATTCTCTTAATAGTTTCCTTTTCTGAGCAGAAGATTTTTAATTTGATGCAATCCATTTATTGATTCTTGGTTTTACTTCCTGAGCTACAGGGGTCCTATTCAGGGAGTCTTTGCCTGTGCCTATGTGCTGAAGTATTTCCCCTATTTTTATTCTAACAGTTGCCAAGTTTTTGGTCTAATTCCTAGATCTTTGATCCATTTTGTGTTCACTTATACAGGGTAAGATGCAGGGAATCTAGTTTGTTTTCTGCACCTGGATATCCAGTTTTCCTAGCATCAGTTTTTAAAAGACTGTCTTTTCTCCATTGTATATTTTGGGCATCTTTATCAAGAGTCAGGTGATAATAACTGTGTGGATTTCTCTGTCTTCTTTTTTGCTCCACTGTTCTACTTGTTTGGTTTTTTTTTTTTTTTTTTATGCCAGTATCTTTGTTGTTTTTTGTTATTATGGCTCTGTAGTCTATTTAAATCAAGTATTGTGTTGTCCTCCAGCATTGC
>NW_026000101.1:23993471-24019125 GCF_001458135.2 Marmota marmota marmota
GGCCGTTAGCAGAGCCGAGAGGGCGCAGCTCGTTGCCAGCCAGGCGGGGACCCTTCTCGCCGCGCTGGCCGCCGGGGGCCGCTTGTAGAACCCGGTAGGCAGCGGCCTCGTGGCTAAGAGCCGGGCGGGCGGGGTGGCTGATCACAGAGCGAGCGGGGCCGCCAGGAGAGCCAGGATGGCGGGAGCCGTCTGCCGGGCCAGGCGGGGACCCTTCTTGCTGCCCCGGGCCGCCGGGGGCCGCTTGCAGAGCCGGTTGGGCGGTGGCTGCGGGATTGGACCTCTGCGCCCACGTGGCCGGCCAAGATTCACTTGTCTGGGGCCAACTGTCACCTCTAATATAACTTACTACTTCCTGGCAGGTCTCCTTTCAGCGGAATTTTGCTAGAAGTTCCTCAGTAGGTAGAATGTAGCTGTTTTAATGGGTGTTTCTGATCCGGTTAATGTGGAGATACTGAAAGTGCTGCTTCCTTGCCGGCCGCCATGTTGGATCCCCCCTCAATTTCTTTTTTCAGTATTCTGTAGTTTGGATTGTAGAAGTGCTTCACCTCCTTCGTTAGGTTTATTCCTAAGTATTTTTTTTAAAGCTATTGCGAATAAAATTGTTTTCCTGAGATTTTTTTTGTAGTAGATTCATTATTGGTATATAGATTTTTGTATGCTTAATTGTATCCAGCTACTTTGCTGAATTTGTTTATCAGTTCTAGCAGTCTTCTGGTGTAACCTTTAAGGTGTTCCTAAGTATAGGATCAATCATCTACAAATCGGGATAATTTGACTTCCTCCTTTCCTCTTTATATCCCTTTTCTTTCTTTCTCCTAATTGCTTTGGCTAAAATTTAAAGTACTATATTGAATAGCAGTGATAAAAGAGGGTATCTTATTCTTGTTCCTACTTTTGGGGAAAATGCTTTCATATTTTTTCTACTCAGTATTATGTTGGCTTTGGGTTTATAATATATAGTCTTTATGATGTTAAAGTAAGTTCCTTTCATCCCTAGTTTTCAGGGGTTTTATCATGAAGGGATGCTGAATTTTGCTGAAGGCTTTTTCTGCACCTGTTGAGATGATCATATGGTTTTGTCCTTATGTTTATTTACATGGTATATTACATTTATTGATTTGTATCTGTTGAACCATGCTTGCATCCTTGAGATGAAACCAACTTGATTTTGGTATATAGTGTTTTTAATGTGTCCTTGAATTTGTTCATATTTTATTGAGGATTTTTGCATCTATAATCATCAATAATGTTGGTCTATAATTATCTTTCCTTGAAATGTCCTTATCCAGTTTTGGTATCAGGGTGAAACAGACTTCATAGAATGAGTTTAGAAGCATTCTCTCCCTTTCAATTTCATGGGATAACCTGAGTAGTATTGACATTAGTTTTTTAAAATTTATATATAATAGCAGAATGCATTACAATTCTTATTACATATATAGAGCAAAATTTTTCATATTTCTGGTTGTATACATAGTTTATTCAAACCAATTCATGTCTTCATACATGTACCTTGGATAATAATGATCATCATATTAAAGCATCATTAATTACCCCATGCCCCCTTCTTTCCCCTCCCACCCCTCTGCCCTATCTAGAGTTTGTCTATTCCTCCCATGCTCCCTCTCCCTATCCCACTATGAATCACCCTTCTTATATCAAAGAAAACATTCGGCATTTGGTTTTTTGGTATTGCCAACTTAATTTAGCATTATCTTCTCTAACTCCATCCATTTACCTGCAAATGCCATTATTACTCAGCAATAAAAGAGAATAAAATCTTGTCATTAGTTCTTTAAAGATCTGGTAAAATTCAACTGTGAATCTGTCCAGTTCTGGGATTATTTTTTATCCAGTGGGAGACTTTTAATTATCATTTCAATATTATTGTTTGTTAGTGGTCTGATTAGATTTTCTATATCCCCCTGGTTCAGTTAGGTCTATGTGTCTAAAAATTTTTCCATTTCTTCCAGATTTTACAATTTGCTGAATATAAGTTTTCAAAATATTTCCTTTGGATCCTCTGGATTTCAGTCTTACTATTGTAATACATTTTTGTCTCTTATTTATTTTATTTTATATTTAAATTTGTTCTAATGACAGCAGAATGAATTTTGACACATTGTACACAAATGGAACACAAGTTCTCCTTCCTTTGGCTGTACATGGTGCAGAGTCACACCAGTAGTATAATCATACATGAATATAGGGTAACAATATCCATCTCATTCCACTATCCTTTTCATCCCCACACCTTTTCCCCTCCCCTCACTCCCTCTGCACAATCCAGAGTTCCTTCATTCTCCCCAACCCCTATTATGGATTATCATCTTCAGAGAAAATATTCAGACTTTGGATTTTTGTGTTTGGCTTATTTCACTTAGCATGATATTCTCCAGTTCCATCCATTTACCTGCAAATGCCATAATTTCAATCTTATTTAAGGCTGAGTAATATTTGATTGTGTATATGTACCATACTTTATCCATTCATATGTTGAATATCCATATGATATTCATGTAGCTAGGCCCCATAGTTTAGCTATTGTGAATTGAGCTGCTATAAACATTGATGTGGCTGCATCTCAGTAATGCTGATTTTAATAAGCTTATGCTTATTTGGGGTATAATTGAAGAGTGGGATAACTGGGACAAATTTTTTCCATTCCAAGTTTTGTATGAAATCTCCATACTTCATTCCATAATGCACCAATTTGCAGTCCCACCAGCAATGTATGAGTATACCTTTTTCCCCACATTTTTGCCAACACTTATTGTTGCTTGTATTCTTGATAACTGCTATCCTGACTGAAGTGAGATGAAATCTTAGAGTAGTTTTGATTTGCATTTATCTAATTACTAGAGATATTGAACATTTCTTCATATATTTGTTGATCAATTGTATATCTCCCTCTAAAAATTGTTCAGTTCCTTAGCCCATTTATTAGGCTTATTTGGTTTTTTTGGTGTTAAATTTTTTGAGTTCTTTACATATCCAGAAGATTAGTTCTCTATCTGAGGTGCGTGTGGTAAAGATATTCTTACATTCTGTAGGCTCTCTCTTCATGTTATTGATTGTTTTCTTTGTTGAGAAGAAGCTTTTTAGTTTGAATCCATCCAATTTATGGACTTTTGATTTTACTTCTTGCACTTTAGGAGTCTTGTTGAGGAAATTAGTTCCTAAGCTGACATGGTGGAGATTTGTTCCTATCTTTTCTTCTATTAGGTGCAAGGTCTCTGTTCTACTGCCACTTTGAGTTGATTTTTGTGCAGGTTGAGAGATAGGAGTTTAATTTTATTTTGCTACATATGGAGTTCCAGTTTTCCCAGCACCATTTATTTAAGAGGCTATCTTTCTCCAATATATGTTTTTGGCTCCTATGTCTAGTATGAGATAACCATATTTATGTGGGTTTATCTCTACGTACCATTGGTCTGCATGTCTATTTTGGTCTATATGCCAATACCATGTGGTTTTTGTTACTATTGCTCTGTTGTATAGTGTAAGGTCGGTATTGTGTTGCCTCCTGCTTCACTTTTCTTGCTAAGGATTGCTTTGGCTATTCTGGGTCTCTTATTTTTCCAAATGAGTTTCATGATTGCTTTTTTCTATTTCTATGAAGAATGTCATTAGTATTTTAATAGGAATTGCATTAAATCTATGCAAAGGTCTTGGTAGTATAGCCATTTTGACAATGTTAATGGTCAAAATATAAGAGCATGGGGGGATCTTTCTATTTTCTAAGGTCTTCTTCAACTTCTTTCTTTAGTATTCTTTAGTGGTCTTTCATCTCTTTCTTTTTTTTAACCTTTATTTTATTTTTATTTATGTGGTGTTGAGGATCGAACCCAGGGCTCCACATGCTAGGCGAGTGCTCTAGCACTGAGCCACAGGCCCATCTTTCATCTCTTTTGTTAGATTTATTCCAAAATATTTTTTGAGGCTATTATGAATAGGGTAGTTTTCCTAATTTCTCTTGCAGTGGATTCATCACTTATGTATAGAAATGCATTTGATTTATGAATATTGATTTTATATCCTGCTACTTTGCTGAATTCATTTTCAGTTCTAGAAGTTTTCTGATGGAATTTTGTTTGATCTTCTAAATATAGAATCATGTCTTTGGCAAATAGAGATAGTTTGAGTTCTTCTTTTCCTATTTGTATCCTTTTAATTTCTTTTGTCTGTCTGATGGCTTGGCTAGAGTTTCAAGGACTATTTTGAATAGAAGCGGTGAAAGAGGGTATCCCTGTCTTATTCCAGTTTTTAGGGGGAATACTTTCAATCTTTCTCCATTTAGAATGATGTTAGCCTTGGACTTAGCATAGATAACTTTTACAATGTTGAGGTATGTTCCTACTATCCCTGGTTTTTCTAGTGTTGTGAACATAAATAGGTGCTATATAATGTTAAATACTTTTTCTGCACTTATTGAGATGATCATATGATTCTTATCTCTGAGTCTATTGATGTGATGAATTACATTATTGATTTCCATATTTTGAACCAACCTTGCATCCCTGGAATGAAATCCACTTGATTGTGGTGCACTATCTTTTAAATATGTTTTGGTATGTGATTTGCCAGAATTTTATTGAGAATTTGTACATATATTTTCATCAGGGATATAAGTCTGAAGTTTTCTTTCTTTGATGTGTCTTTGTTTGATTTTGGTATTAGTGTGATACTAGCTTCGTAGAATCAGTTTGGAAGGGTTCCCTCCTTTTTATTTCATGGAATAATTTAAGGAGTATTGGTGTTAATTTTTCTTTAAAGGTCTTATAGAACTCAGCGGAGAATCCATCTGATCCTGGGCTTTTCTTGGTTGGTAGGCTTTTGATAGCATCTTCTATTTCATTTTTTAAAAACTGATGCGTATGTCCTCCTGATTCAGTTTGGGTAGATCATATGTCTCTAGAAATTTGTTTATGTCATCGAGATTTTCTATTTTTATTGGACGTAAATTTTCAAAATAGTTTCTAGTTATCTTCTATATTTCAGTAGTGTCTATCATGATATTTTCTGTTTCATCATGAATTTTAGTAATTTGAGTTTTCTCTCTTTTTCTTTATTACTGTAGCCAAGGGTTTATCAATTTTTTTTCAAAGAACTAACTTTATGTTTTGCAAATTTTATAAATTGTTTCAATTTCATTGATTTCAGTTCTGATTTTAATTTTTTTCTGTCTTCTACTGCTTTTGGTGTTGATTTGTTTTTTTCATAGGGCTTTGAGATGTAATGTTAAGTCATTTATTTGTTGACTTTTTGTTCTTTTAATGAATGAGGTCAATGCAATGAACTTTCTTCTTAGCTCTGGCTTCATAGTGTTCCAGAGATTTTGATATGTTGGTGTTCTCATTTACCTCTAAGTATTTTTTTATTTCCTCCATGATTTCTTCTGCTATCCATTTGTCATTCAATAGCATGTTATTTAGTCTCCAGATATTGGAGTAGCTTCTGTTTTTTTTATTATCATCCATTTCTGGTTTCATTCTGTTATGATCTGATAGAATGCAGGGTATTATCTCAGAGTTGCTTTGTGGCATAAGATATGGTTTGAAAGGATCTGTGTGCTGCTGAGAAGAAAGTGTATTTGCCTGATGATAGATAAAATACTCTACGTCCATTAAGTCTAAATTATTCACTGTATTATTTATTTATATAGTTTCTTTGTTTAGTTTTTGTTTGAAAGATATATCTCATGGTGAGAGAGATGTGTTAAAGTCACCCAGTATTATTGTGTTGTTGAGAAGGGTTTGTTTGATGTACACAGATGCTTCATTGTTTGGGGGCATATATATTTACAATTGTTATGTCTTGTTGATGTATGATTCCCTTAAGCAGTATGAATTGTCCTTTTTTATCACCTCTAACTTACTTTTGTTTGAGGTCCACTTTATCTGATATGAGGATGGAAACCCCTGCTTGTTTAAGCAGTTCATGTGAGTGATATGTTTTTTCCCAAACTTTCACCTTCCTTCAGTCTTTTCCTAGGAGTTGAGTCTCTTGATGACAGCATATTCTGGGTCTTTTTTTGTAAATCCAGTCTGTCCATCTATGTCTTTTGATTGATGAGTTTAGGCCATTAACATTCAGGGTTATTATTGAGATATGATTTGTATTCCCAGTCATTTTGGTTTATTTTTTGGTTTTTAACTTGACTTAGTTTCTCCTTTGATTGACTTTCCCTTTAGTGTAGTTTCTCCCTTTGCTGGTTTTCTTTTTTTTTTTTTTTTCATTTACTCCTTGTGAAATATTTTGCTGAGAATGTTCTGCAGTGTAGGCTTTCTAATTGTGAGTTCTTTCAACTTTTTTTATCATTGAAGGTTTTTATTTCATCTTTAAATCTGAAGCTTAGTTTTGCTGGATATAAGGTTCTTGGTTGGCATCCATTTTCTTTTGGAGCTTAATATATTTCATTCCAGGACTTCCTGGCATTGACATTCTGGATTGAGAAATCAGCTGAGATCTGAATTGGTTTCTCCCCATGTGTAATTTGATTTTTTTTCTCTTGCTGCATATAAAATTCTATCCTTAATCTGTATGTTAGTCATGCTCATTATAATGTGCTTTGGTGTGGGTCTGTAGTAATTTTGCACATTTAGGGTCCTGTAAGCCTCCTGTATTTTATTTTCTATTTCATTCTTTAAATTTGAGAAATTTTCTGATATTATGTCATTGAAAATATTGTGCATTCCTTTGGTTTGTATCTCCACACCTTTGTCTGTTCTGATAAGTCTTTTTTTTTTCTTTTTACTTAGAAATTTACTTTTTTTTCTTTTTCCTTATATATGACAGCGGAATACATTACAATTCTTATTACACATATAGAGCACAATTTTTCATATCTCTGGTTGTATACAAAATATATTCACACCAATTTGTGTCTTCATACCTTCACTTTAGATAATAATGATCATCACATTCCACTATCATTAATAACCTCATGCCCCCTCTTTTTCCCTCCAACCCTATCTAGAGTTTGTCTATTCCTCCCATGCTCCCTCTCCCTATCCCACTATGAATCAGCCTCCTTATATCAAAGAAAACATCCAGCATTTGGTTTTGGGGGATTGGCTAACTTCACTTAGCATTATCTTCTCTAACTCCATCCATTTACCTGCAAGTGCCATGATTTTATTCTCTTCTAATGCTGAGTAATATTCCATTGTGTATATATACCACCGTTTCTTTATCCATTCATCTATTGAAGGGCATCTAGGTTGGTTCCACAGCTTAGCTATTGTGAATTGAATTGCTATAAACATTGATGTGGCTGCGTTACTATAATATGCTGATTTTAAGTCCTTTGGGTATAGACAGAAGAGTGGGATAGCTAGGTCAAATGGTAGTTCCATTCCAAGTTTTCTAAGGAATCTCCATACTGCTTTCCAGATTGGTAGCACCAACTTGAAGTGCCACCAGCAATGTATGAGTGTGCCTTTTCCCCCACATTCTCACCAACACTTATTGTTGTTTGTCTTCATAACAGCTGTCATTCTGACTGGAGTGAGATGAAATCTTAGAGTGGTTTTGATTTGCATTTCTCTAATTTCTAGTGATGATAAACATTTTTTCATATATTTTGTTGATTGATTGTATATTAACTTCTGAAAAGTGTCAATTCAGGTCCTTGGCCCATTTATTAATTGTGTTATTTGTTTTTTTGGTGCTTAGCTTTTTGAGTTCTTTATATACTCTAGAGATTAGTGCTCTATCTGATGTGTGAGGGATAAAGATTTGCTCCCAAGTTGTTAGCTCTCTATTCACCTTACAGATTGATTCTTTTGCTGAGAAGAAGCTTTTTAGTTTGAGTCCATCCCATTTATTGATTCTTGATTTTAATTCTTGTGCCACAGATGTCTTATTAAGGAAGTTGAGGCTTAATCCCACATGATGGAGATTAGGGCCTATTTTTTTTCTTCTATTAGACTCAGTGTCTCTGGTTTTATTCCCAAGTCCTGATCCATTTTGAGTTGCGTTTTGTACAACTCAAAATGGTGAGAGATAGGGGCTTAATTTCATTTTGTTGCATATGGATTTCCTGTTTTCCCAGCACCATTTGTTGAAGAGGCTATCTTTTTTCCAATGCATGCACCTTTGTCTAATATAAGATAATTGTAGTTTTGTGGATTAGTCTCATCCTCTATTCTGTACCATTAGTCTACCTGTCTGTTTTTGTGCCAATATCATGCTGTTTTTGTTTCTATTGCTCTGTAGTATAGTTTAAGGTCTGGTATAGTGATGCCACCTGCTTCACTCTTCCTGCTAAAGATTGCTTTAGCTATTCTGGGTCTCTTATTTTTCCAGATGAATTTCATGATTGCTTTTTCTATTTCTATGAGGAATGCCATTGAGATTTTGATCAGTATAGTGCTTTTGGAAGTATGGTCATTTTGATAATATTAATTCTGCCTATCCAAGAGCAAGGTAGATCTTTCCATCTTTTAAGGTCTTCTTTGATTTCTTTCTTTATGATTCTGTAATTTTCTTTCACCTCTTTTGTTAAGTTGATTCCCAAGTTGTTTTTTTTTTTTGAGACTATTGATATGGCATAGTTTTCCTCATTTCCCTTTCTGAGGATTTGTCACTGATATACAGAAATGCCTTTGATTTATGGGTGTTGATTTTATATCCTGCTACTTTGCTGATTCATTTACTAGTTCTAGAAGTTTTCTGGTGGAACTTTTAGAGCCTTCTAGGTATAGAATCATATCAGCAAATAGTGCAAATTTGAGTTCTTCTTTTCCTATGTGTACCCCTTTAATTTCTTTTGTCTATATAATTTCTCTGACCAGTGTTTCAAGAACTATGTTAAATAGAAGTGGTGAAAGAGGGCATCCCTGTCTTGTTACCACTTTTATAGGGAATGCCTTCAATTTTTTTTTCATTTAGAATAATGTTGGCCTGGGGCTTAGCATAATTTGCTTTTATGATGTTGAGATATGTTTCTAGTTTTTCTAGTATTTTGAACATAAAGGTGTGCTGTATTTTGTCAAATGCTTTTTCTACATCTATTGAGATGATCATATGATTCATATCTTTAAGTCTATTGATGTGATGAATTACATTTATTGATTTCCATATGTTGAACCAACTTTACATCCTTGGGATGAATCCCACTTGATCATGGTGCACAATCTTTTTGATATGTTTTTGTATTTGATTTGCCAGAATTTTATTGAGAATTTTTGCATCTGTGTTTATTAGAGTTATGGGTCCAAAGTTTTCTTTTTTTGATGTGTCTTTGCCTGGTTTTGGAATCAGAGTGATATTGGCCTCATAAAATGAGTTTGGAAGTGCTGCCTCTTTTTCTATTTCCTGAAATAAATTGAAGGGTATTGGTATTAGTTCTTCTTTAAAGGTCTTGTAGAACTCGGCAGTGTATCCATCCAGTCCTGGGCTTTTCTTGGTTGGTAGACTTTTGATGGTGTCTTCTATTTTGTCACTTGAAATTGATCTGTTTAAATTGTGTATATCATCCTGATTCAATTTGGGCAATTTATATGACTCTAGAAATTTGTTGATGCCTTCAATATTTCCTATTTTATTGGAGTATAAGTTTTCAAAATAATTTCTAATTATCTTCTGTATTTCTGTAGTGTCTGTTGTGATATTTCCTTTTTCATAATGTATGTTTGTGTTTGAGTTTTCTCTCTCCTTTTCGTTAGCATGGCTAAAGGTCTGTCAATTTTATTTATTTTTTCAAAGAACCAACTTATTTTTCTGTTAATTTTTTCAATTGTTTCAATTTCATTTATTTCAGCTCTGATTTTAATTATTTCCTGTTTTCTGCTGCTTTTGGTGTTGATTTGTTCTTCTTTTTTAGGGCTTTGAAATATGTTAAGTCATTTATTTGTTGACTTTTTCTTCTTTTAAAGAATGAACTTTATACAATGAACTTTCCTCTTAGAACTGCTTCCATAGTGTCCCAGAGATTTTGATATGTTGCAAGTGTTCTCATTTACCTCTAAATTTTTTTAAATCTCCTCCTTGATGTCTTCTGTGACTTATTATTCATTAAGTAGCATATTATTTAGTCTCTATTTTTGTTGAAGTGGATTTTATTTCTTACTTTATCATTGATTTTTAAGTTCATTCCATTATGATCTGATAGAATGCAGGGTAGTATCTCTACTTTTTTATATTTGCTAAGAGTTGCTTTGTGGCATAGAATATGGTCTATTTTAGAGAAGGATCCATGTGCTGCTGAGAAGAAAGTGTATTCTCTCATTGCAGGATGAAATATTCTATATATGTCAGTAAAGTCTAAGTTATTGATTTTATTATTGAGTTCTATAGTTTTTTTGTTCAGCCTTTGTTTGGAAGATCTATCTAGTGATGAAAAAGGTGTGTTAAAGTCACCCAAAATTATTGTGTTGTGGTCTATTTGATTCTTGAACTTGAGCAGAGTTTGTTTGATGAATGTAGATGCTCCATTGTTTGGGGCACATATATTTATAATTGTTAAGTCTTATTGATGTATGGTTCCCTTGAGCAGTCTGTAGTGTCCTTCTTTATCTTTTTTGATTGACTTTAGTTTGAAGTCTACTTTATTTGATATGATGATGGAAACCCCTGCTTGCTTCCACAGTCCATGTGAATGGAATGATTTTTCCTAATCCTTCACCTTCAGTTTGTGGATGTCTTTTTCTATGAGATGAGTCTCTTAGAGGCAGCATATTGAGTCCTATTTTTTTAATCCAATCTGCTAGTCTATGTCTTTTGATTGGTGAGTTTAGGCCATTAACATTCAGGGTTATTATTGAGATATGATTTGTATTCCAAGCCATTTTTGTTTATTTTTGGTATTTAACATGACTTGGTTTCTCCTCTGATTAGATTTTCCTTTAGTGTAATCCCTCCCTCTGCTGATTTTCCTCATTGTTTTTCATTTCCTCTTCTTGGAATATTTTGCTGAGGATGTTCTGTAGTGCAGGCTTTCTAGTTGTAAATTCTTTTAACTTTTGTTTATCACGGAAGGTTTTTATTTCATCACCAAATATAAAATTTAGTTTTGCTGGATATAAGGTTATTGAGTGGCATCCATTTTCTTTCAGAGCTTGGTATATGTTGTTCCACAATCTCCTGGCTTTGAGGGTCTGGGTTGAAAAATCTGCTGAGATACAAATTGATCTCCCCCGATATGTGATCTGATTCCTCTCTCTTGCAACTTTTAAGATTCTATCCTTATTCTGAATGCTAGGCATTTTCATTATAATGTGCCTTGGTGTAGATCTGTTGTAATTTTGTACATTTGATGTCCTGTAAGCCTCTTGTATTTGGTTTTCCAATTTTTTCTTCATGCTTGGGAAATTTTCTGATATTATCTCATTGAAGAGATTATTCATTCCTTCGGTTTGCACCTCTGTGCCTTCCTCTATCCCAATAACTCTTAGATTTGGTCTTTTGATGCTGTCCCATAATTCTTGGATTTTCTGTTCATGTTTTCTAACTATCTTCACTGTGTGATCAAATTTATTTTCCAGGTTGTATACTTTATCTCAT
Source organism: Marmota marmota marmota (assembly GCF_001458135.2). NCBI lineage: Eukaryota > Metazoa > Chordata > Mammalia > Rodentia > Sciuridae > Marmota > Marmota marmota. The sequence goes on from NW_026000101.1 coordinate 24,004,980, forward strand.
TATCTGATGTTCTTTATTCCAAGTGATCTAATCGGTTGGCTATACTTTCTATTGAGTTTTTTATTTTTCATTTGATTTATTTCAAGGATTTCTGACTTTTTTTTTCAGAGTCTCTCTCTCTCTCTCGAAGTAATCTTTTGCTACCCGTATTTGCTCTCTTATCTCACATTGGAGTGATCAATTTTTGCCTGTATTTGCTCTTTTAAGCCATTCTTTAATTCAGAGATCATTTTAATTATGAACCTTCTGAACTCCTATTCTGACATTTCATCAACTTCACTGTCCATGGCTTCTGTTATTTTAGTGTCCTGGTTGTGTGGGGGAACTTTCCTCCCTTGTTTTTTTATATTGTCTATGTGTCTTCCTTTCTTGTAGTGTGGATCTGAGATATTACAGTTTATTCCCTATATTCTTATAGTACCACAGAATATTGAGGTATTGTCTGTACCTCACCTTGATGTTGGGCTTCCAGACCCTGTTGTTGTCCCTCAATGAATGCTACTGCATCCTGGATCTGGGTTCTGCACAAGTTGGTGTGGGTGGATCTGGGCCACTGGGCTTGACCTCCCTCAGTGGTCTGCTGGTTGGAAAGGGTGGTCCTTTATCAGAGGCTAGGCTCTGGTGAGTGTCTGCCCTGCCAGGGGAGGGGTGGATCAAGCCTACTGTGTGCCTGGGACCCACAGAGGCTGGTGTGGGTGGATCTGGACCACAGGGCTTGACCTCCCACGGTAGTTTGCTGGTTGGAAGGGCCTGATAAGTCTTAAATTTTTTTTATGTTATCTCATATTTCTTGGAAGTTCTTTTTGTGGATTCTTACCATCTTCTCTATACAGTCGACTTTATTTTCAAGAATGTATATTTTGTCTTCATTGCCTGAGGTTCTATCTTCCAAGTGGTCTAGTCAGTTGGTGATACTTTCCATTGAATTTTTAATTTGGTTTATTGTTTCCTTCATTTCAAGGATTTCTGCTTGATTCCTTATTATAGTCTCTGCCTCTTTATTGAAGTGATATTTTCACTTCCTATGTTTTCACTAGGATACCACCCTTTATTTTGAAGATCAGTCTAACTATATACCTTCTAAAATCCTTCTCTGACATTTCTTCTATTGTTTCATCTATGGATGATATTGTAGGAATATCTTGGTTTATTTGAGGTGCTTTGTTCCCTTGGTTTTCATGTTGTTTGTGTGTCTTCCCATCTAGGTGTGGGTTTGAGGCAGTATAGTTTCTACATTGTAGTCTTATAATGTCCCTGAAGTCTTCTAGTACCTCACCTTTAAGGGGGAGATCAATATTAACAGCAACCCAATGCAAACAATATACAACCTTAAACCAAACAACTCCTATTAAGGCAGCTACAGTTTTGTCACAATAAACAGAAATGATGGGTTCAATTATTATCTATGATATAAATAGTAAGTTTGCTAAAAGGGTTTGCCATTTCAAATGATGGACAAAGAGGGAATAGAAATAGCATAGGATGTGAAGTTTATGAAGGAGAAGGAGAGAATATAGAAGTGAACATTTATAGTAAGAGCAAAGGAGGAATTAATAGAGGCTGGCTGTTAGCATGAGAGAAGTGAGAAAGAGAATCTAGGGAGACAGATAAATGAGAGAAAAAAATACATATATATTAAAAAACAGTAAAAATATAAAATATAAGAATACACACAAAAACCCCTGTAGTATACTATCAGACATCCAATTCTTCAATAAATTGATGCATGAAAAATATTGGGATTCAAAGATGGTAGAGGTGTGAGAGAGGGGTAAAAAATGAAAAGTCTCTATGGAAATTTGAATGATTGCTTCCATTGGTTTTCAAAAATTTTCTCAGCTTCCTTTCTCTGCCAATAGGTGGAAGTTTGATGGTAGCTCCAGTCTGGTGAGTGCCAAACTGGTTAGCTGGGAGAGCTGATGGCAAGATGCCCTCACATCCTCTTCAAGTCTTCCCACCCATTGTTGCCAGCCCCTTCCATCCCCAAGCACTTCCGGACTCACTGGGTGGGAGAGAGCCCATTCTCTCTAGTTTTGACAACCTGTGCTCCTCCCAAGGAACTGCCCCCATTCTCTAGCTTTCCACAGGATTGCCAAGCCCAGACTAGCCCACGCAGACCCACATGCAATTTGACAGACCAGGGCTTCCCCAGGCTCTGCCTTGCTGCAGTCCCAACATCTCAACACCATTCCAACTTGCAGAGAAACCACAGAGATGCACTCACACAAAGAGCAAATCTGCAAAGAGGCAGCCAGATGGTGGCCACTAGCACACCTGGCAGAAAGACCTCAGGTGTAACCAGACCTGCAGGTCCTCCAACAATAGATCTCCAGACTTAGGCAGCTGCACCCTGAGATGGTGCCAGTGGCAGTAGCAAACCTGCAGGCCCCTTGGCCCTTGACCCCAGCCCCTGGCTTGTGTCCCAAGATGGCAGCAGCTGCATGTGACCAAACCTGTGGGTACCCTGACAATGGACTTCCAGGCCACAATGGGCAGCAGGTGTTCCTTGGGTGGTCTGTGGGTAAATGGCGAGCACTTGTTGGGTGGGTTGCATGCAATGGGCAGGCTAAAGGTGGGAAAACAGGCAATTGACAGGTGGTCATAAGTGGTCAGCAAGCAATCTGCACTCAAAAGGCATATAATTTTATTAATTTGATTTTTCTCTTTCTCTCTCTTTTGGTTAGCTTGGCTAGGGATTTATAAAACTTGTTTATTTTTTTGAAGGACCAACTCTTTGTTCCATTGATCTTTTATATTGTTCTTATAGTTTCTATTTCATTAATTTCAGCCATAATCTTTTTTATTTCTCCTATTGATTTTAAGATTGATTTCCTCTTGTTTTTCTAAGACTTTAAGATGTGACACTAGGTTATTTATTTGAAATCTCTCTTTTTGAAATAGAAGCACTCAAAGATGTAAGCTTTCCTCTTAGAACTGCCTTCACTGCATCCCAGAGACACTGGTACGTTGTGTCTCCATTTTTGTATGATTCTAAGAATTTTGAAATTTCCCCCTTAATTTATGTAGTGAGCTACTTATCAATCAAAAGTGTATTGTTGAATATCCATGTATTTGTATAGCTTCTAGTTTTTTCCTATTGATTTCTTATTCCATTGTATTCCGAGAAGAGTCAAGAGATTATTTCAAAGTTTGTATTTGATAAGACTTGCTTTATATAATAGTGTGTTGTCAATTTTGGAGAATGTACCATGAGTGGCTGAAATGAAAATATATGCAGCTGCTATTGTATAAAGTAGTTGGGTAAAGTATTCTGTGTATTTCTGTTAAGTCCAACAGATCTATCATAAACTTTAAATTTGGTAAGTCTATGATTTTCTATCTGGAATGATCTGTCTCAGAGTGGTAGATTGAAAAACCCCCACTGTTATGTTGAAGTCTGCCAATACCATTATATCAAATGTTTGTTTTATAAAATTGGGTGTACCAATATTATATCTTCTTGGTGGACTATTCTGTTTACTGATATACAATGATTTCCTTTGTCACTTCTAGTTTTAGCTTGAAGTCTGCTTTGTCTGATATTAAAGTGATTACTTCTGCTTGCTCTGATTCCATTTGCATGCAATATCATTACCCCATTCACTTTAAGTATTTGAGTGCCTTTGCATATGAGATGTGTTTCTTTGAGACAGCATTCAATGGGTGTTGTTTTTTAAACCAATGTGCCATACTATATCTTTTATAGAAGAATAAAAACCATTTATATTCAGAAAAAAGAGAAAAACAAGGGCCACTTCATCAATTTGCCTGACATTCTTGTGCAGAGGCCATGTTTATTTTCCTATAAAATTCCAGTTTTAATATACATATTACGGGACTGAGCAATCCTCATGAATTTTCAGTTTGACTCTTGCCCCACTTTCTTATTTTGAAAATAAAAAAATACTCATATTTCTTATAACCTCTTTAGTTGTTTAGACTTAGTGCATATGTTTTAAGGAAAAAATTCTATGAAGAAAAATGAACATGAAGTGACTTAGCTGGTTGCTGAAGACTTGATTTTTTTGTTTTCAGATGTGTACACCACAAGAGTTCCACATGATACAGAATCTGAAATAACTGTCATAGCAACAACCGATCTGAGATTTGCTGTAAAGCACTGTAAGTCCTGAAAGGCACTGTTGAACATGTGAAAGCCCTTAAAGCACCACAAAACACTGGTGTGTAGGAAAGAAGTCTTTGTTCCTAAGCAGACTAAAATTCTCCCTCTAAAGTAGATGCTATGATGCAGGGATCCAGCTACTTCTGGATTATTCTTTAGGTTTTTCTCATTCTTCCTCTCACTCTATACCCTTGAGGCTCAGGTCCATTGCCCTGAAAATTTCAAAAGGCAGAGATGCTCTTACAATTCTAAACCTCAAATTTTGGGTCTTCATGGAAAGAAAAATCAAATAACTGAATTGAGGATTCTAGGAAATGATGCATCTTTCTTCAACCTATATTTTTGCTCCTTTCTGCTTTGTAGGCCTTCAAAAGCCTTCAACAGAGAGGAAAGAAGGATTATGGCTGTGGCAGTTTCAACACTGGGAAAACCCAGACTGAAAAATGCCCGATTATAATTAGACATTAGCAATCATGGAATATTTCTGAGCAATTCCAAACTTTGTGAGACAGTGACATTTCTGAGGCAAACATTAATTAGATACTCCCTCATAGGAATCTGACTTGTGCATAGCAAACATCTTGAAGTATGTGGGATAAGAACCAGATACCCATCTCTCAAGCAGTGCAGGTACCTCACAACCCCTCAGGATGTGTGCTACTGAGAGCCATAGGACACAAGAAAAAGCTATCCAAAACTAAATTGTATCCCCACAATCCAGGCCCCCAAGGGACTGTCACAAAAGTTGGATAGGGATAAGGAATTCCTGCAGTGTTCAAGGGGATTGTGATAGAGGAGACACTCTATCATGGGAGGGATGCCCTAGAGGAGAGTCCCTGGAGGCAATGGAGATCTCCCTGATAACTCTGAAGATCACTGAATGAAGTAGAGATCCTAAAGCTGGCAGGGAAAGGGAATGCTCCTCTCCCAAGAAGAAGAAAATGATTGTCTAGCAGAGTTTAAAGATTCCTTACCATTCATTTGAGTCTCCCCTGAGTCAGCATCAACTCTAGTAATGGGTTTCCCTTTCCATCCTTCCTTGTCAGCAGGATACCTGAAAGGGGTTTGTGGGCTCAGGCTGGATTCATTCTGCCTCTCTGTTCAACTTCCCACTCCTGGGAGGGTCTGAACTCCATATGGAACTTGCACTGGCTCCTGCATTCAGCAGTTAACTAAAAAAAAGATTGCCAACTACATGGGGGAAATGGGCCTCCAGTCTCAATTGTTCCCACACCTGTCTCAGTGATGTACCTCCAGACAGACACATTATAGACTGAGATGGGTGCTGAATGAGGCCTGCCGATCCAATGTGCAGTCCCAAATCCTTTCATTCCAAACTGTTTCCAATTGACAAGGACACTCTCGGTGCCTCCTCTTCAGGTCATCACATTGAACAACAACCAGGCTGCTCTGGACTACAGCTGTCATTTTAAGGTTGTGCCTTGACCTTTGAAACCAAGTGTCTTAGCCAGTGATCTCCCAGACCTCCAGAGGAGCCTGGCCCCCTGGGCCTTGCTTTTCCTCTCTCTCAAGTTATAGGCATGTTAACCTCACCTCAGGCAGCCCATCATCCCCAAATCTTATTGCCTGGTCCTTTCCCCTCTGTAAGTTATTTTCAAGAAAACTTTTTCTCTTCTATCTCTTCTCTCTCCTTGTCTGTATTGCATTTTTGCTTCAAAATATGCTTAATCGTAGATGTTTATCCAATATTTTCATATACTGATAATTTTGTATCCCTTTTCCTAGATACAACGGTCAACACGACTAGACCACAAACTGAAGAAACACCCTTTCATAAATATGTGAAAAGTATTAAAACTACTATATTGTCTTCATACCTGGATCATGTCATATAATTTAAAATTATTAAGTTTCACTACTCTGAGCATTATGTAAAGGAATAGCATGCTTAAAGAATTCATACTACTACATTTTAAAGTCACTATAAAATCTTTTAAGTGGTAAATGTCTTGAGTCAAAATTTAGATCTACCTGACAATGGATAGAAACTGAGGATTTTTATGAATTTTTAATACAATATTTTATATGTATAAATATATATGTATGAATGAACATATAAAATATAGATACATGAACATATATTTATAAATATATAAAGTACATACATATTTATGTGGATCAATATATTTATATAGATTTTAAAATATTTAATATATTTTAAATGTAATTTAAATTTTGAGGAATATGAAAATTTCTACCCTCTTGGGGAATGAATGTATCTCTGGTTAGTCACTGATGAGTGTTTCCTAAGGTTTTTCAGGGGAGTGGGAAGCTATAAAATTAAAATCACTTTTTAATTTTCTGCCAATAATATTGTTCCTCATAAAATATTTGTGAAGACATAGGAACCCATGGCTCTTCTCTAAGGACTTGAATGAATGGTCTTGTTGAAGATAATGAATTCTTACCTGTCATTACATGAAACCCTAATTCTCCAGATCAGGAAATTCAAGTATGATTCTAATATAATCACTCTCAAATAGTTTGGATTTTAATGATGCTAAAAAAAAGAAAGAAAGAAAATAAAAACCCTGATCTACTTTTTTTGTTGTGTTTAAAGATGAAAAGTAGATTGTCCTGGTATCCCCATTCTTAAGTATCCTTAATAATTTCTGCTAATGGGGAGGGGACATTTCTAAGTTCTTAATCAAGCATTCAAGTCTGAAATGATCTGGCAACTATGAAAACTTCCTAGTCTCCTCTCTGGTCATATTCCCCCAACCATATTCTTTGCTCCAGAGTATCTGAAGCTCCAAGAGCTTATTTGAACCTGCCCATCACTCTGCCATAACTCATGCTCACAGCAAGAATGATCTTTCTCTCACCTCCTTTGCTCAAGGAGTGATTACTAGAACTTTACATCAAAACTGGGGCATCACATGCCTTTTGGGGTGTTTCTAGACCTCACAGGTGATGATGAATTAGGCCCTGTGTATAGTACATGTCCATTTGTATAATTATCCTGCAACAAACCAAAAATTATTCTTCTCTGCCTCCAAAGTTAGGTATGGGTACCTTGAGCATAAAACCCAGGCCATGTTCACTCCTGTACCTTTAGTTGAAACCACAGGGTGTGATATATGGTAGAAGTATTAGATATGAATGCTAAATTACTAAACAAATAAATGTTATTAAATCCAAATTACCTTATTATGTTATTCTTTTTTTAAAAAAAAAACAGAAACGACCCCAAATGTGCCTGCGTTTTGGACAATGTTAGCTAAAGGTAAATTCATATAGTAAAGTAGCTGGGGAGATGTTTTGGGTTTCTAAAATTTTGTATTCAAAAGCCAAGATCAATCTAAATACTTACAGTGCTAAGAACTAATAAGTCAATGTTTTGTTGCCATATGTAATAGTAAATGCCATACAAACCCAGAGAGGTGATAAAGTCACACAGTTTCTTATTCTACTATGCAAAATGTTTTATTCTCCTGAAGAGGTTAAAATTGAATAATTCAATTTAATTCATGATTAAAGTTATTAAATAAGGTTCTTGCACAATATAGTCCTTCTGTGTTTGCAACAGGGTGCCCTTAAACAGAGATGCATATGTACATACAAAGTATCTATCAAGATATATGCATGCACAAAAGTAATATGTATCATAAATATATAGGCACACTGTACAAATCAGCCTATGCATGCATATATAAGTAAATGTATATGCATTTAGATGTACTTACGTATGAATGAGTGAATGAGCGTGATGTACTGCATAGATAGATGCATGCTAAATGTAAAATATATACCATATGCAGTCAATCCTTACTAAACAGTAAGGATTTGCACATTCTGTATTTATACTCTGTATCATCTACTCACCATGATACCTTTGTCACTCAAAATCAATGCTTTCAGCATCTTAGAGGCCATTTGGACAACAGCAGAACTTCAAATATTTTTAATGTTCTGACAAGTACACTCAATCATCCCTTCAGCTGGCCCCCACATGTAGTGTTAAACTAGCTGGTTAATTTTCCCAAATGCAAGAAGGTGGTGATGTGCCTCATGGAGAAACTATATGTGTTAGGTAAGCTTTCTTCAAATATCTGTTTGTTTACTGTGCAGAATATAACTACCATGAATACTGAGAACAGGCCCTACATCCCATGTAAATACATGATCATACACATATATTAATTTTACCTAGAGACTGTTATTTTCCATAACCACCAATGTATTGTTTTAACAGCTATAAATGGAACAACAGAGGTCATGGATGATAGAGATCAATTATTTCAACCAATTCCAGGTAAGAAGAGTACTTCAGTTAATAGATACATAAATACTCACATGTTTTATTGTCCCTTGGTGATACCATTTTCCTGGTAAAGTGTAGTGAATGCAGGAGGGTGTCCTGGTGGCCAAAATCACAAAAAATAGGACATTTCCTGTTTTAGGAGAGTTACAGTTCCTGAATATTCTTCTTCAGTTACCAATTTGCAGATGAGTGCTTCATAGCTTCTATTCCTGACCCAGAGAAACAAAATAGAGTAGTAGGTGAGTGGAAATACAGAGAAGGCAGTCCTTTTTTTTTTTTTTAAGAAGTTTTAATTGCAGAGGAATTTTAGGCTTAAGGAAAAAATTAGCTTAAAGTACATAGGGGTCCCACATCCTACCCCCCTTTACTTTTCCCTATTATTAACATCCTGCATGGTCGTGTTACATTTGTTAAAATTTATGATTAATACAGTATGATTAAATAAAGTCCATAGTTTACATTAGGGTTTACACTTGTACTATACAGTTCTTTGGGTTTTAATAAATGTGTAATGTCATGTGCCTACAATCACAGTATATTATACAAGTTTCACTATCCCAGAGTCCTCTCTGCTCTCCACAACAATTTATCCACCCCATTCATATCCTCTGAACCTTGGCAACCACTGATCTTTTCCCTGCTTCTTTAGTATTCTTTTTTTTCCCAGATTGTCATATAGTTGAAATTATACAGCATATAATCTTTTTCAGAGGGTTCATGTTCACCCAGCAGCATGCATTTTAAATTTTCCATATATTTTTGTGACTCATTTCTTTTATCATTAATATCCATCATATAGATGTATCCACTTTATCCTCCCATTGAAAGACATTGTCTTTGATTCCAATTTAGGCAATTATGAATAAAGTTACTATAACATTTGTGTGCAGGTTTTGGTGCAGATGTAAGTTTTCAACTATTTGAGTAAATACCTAAGAGCACAATTGCTGGGGCATGTAGTAATACTATGTTTAACTTCCTAAGAAACTACGAAACTGTTCTCCAAACTGGCTGTACTATGGCATATTCTCACCAGTAATGAATGTGAGTTTCTGTTGCTGAGTGAACTTTATATTAATGGAGTAATTGCATTTTTAAAACAATTGCTAGTTCAGATGGACAGTTTTTATGAAAAAACATTGTGTTAATTTTCCCCCAAATGCCTGTCCTACAAAAAAAAAATGTTGGAAAAAGAAATTATCTGGTGATATATCCAAGATCTGTCACCTCAATTCTCTACTGAATTATTTGAAGACTATCACCGTTTACCTTGTGGTGCTTCAAGAAAATTGAGTGAGTCTTTTATGTTTAGAAATGTTATACATAGGGATCACTAATGCTGGGTCATTTTAGAAATGCTTTATTGTTTCTTTAACTGAAGTGATTAAATGTGGCTTGATTGATTTTCTGTCATTTTCTGAGCACACAAAGGGTATTCTGGTGCTTTAGCTGCATTACTATGTCAGTCCTCACAGCAACTCCATGAAGTTGGATTTATCTCCATTTTATAGAGAAAGAAACTGAGGCTTAGAGCAAAAACTGCCCACACCTATAACTGGCTATTTCAGTGATTAGGAATTCCAAACTCTTCTCTGGTTCTGACCATGACCTTGATAAATGCACTATGAACAAGCCTCTTTAGAATGACTCTTTAAGGAGGCAGAAAAACAACTTAGGAGATTTGTCCATTTTAACAATTTGTTGGATTATTCTTCAAACAGTTGGTCTCAGAGTCAGCTAACAACCATTGACTGCTCTATATATCTCCTTCCACAGCGAAGAAGATTACACTTTGACCATTTTAAGTTTTAAAATCAGAGAGCTTAGACATGAGAATTTCTTATAACTATTACATACAAGGAAGATCTTTGGACCATTTGGAATGGAGGTGGGAGGAACTGTGAAAAAGGGAAGAAGCGACAACCTGGTCATCTAAAGTCATTGTTCAATAAACTTTATTAAGTCAGATGAATATTCAGGATAAGGTCAGATCTAGTAGTAAAGAGGCATTTTTATTACTAGTTTTAATAACTTTCTTCATGTCTCTGGATCCAGGCATCACTTTTTGATTTAACTTATTTTAGAAAGTTAAAAAATGTTTGCATTTCTCGATGCAATGTCAAGTACACTAGATTTAGTCGTCTCAGTAATTAAAGGCAAGCTTAGCCCTTAAACCTCATGGAGAGAGCCTACACACACCATCCTTTCATTTCAAAAAACAACCAGTATATGTTGCAACAACAGAACATCACCCTTCTCTTCTGAAACACTGGTGCCTTGTGTGTATATTGATCATATGAATAGTCATCTCTACAGAGATGATCAATTACTTTAACTGGTTTCTAGGAAAGTCAGGGAGAAAGTCTGCTACATACACATTTTGACATCTGGTAACCTGGGTTTAAAGTCAGACTCTGCCACTTACTAGCTGTGTGCAAGGGGAAAATTCATGAACTGCTGAGATCCTGCAAAATGGAGCTAAGGACAGCTCCTCCAAGAGTGCTGTGAAGGGTAAAGAGGAAGGAGTGCTTGGCGTGGGAAATAGCCTTCTCTCTGAATTGCCTGTGGTAGGAGAATGAGCAGTGGACACTGAGGGTGGCATGGGGCTTCTCTGCATCTTCTACCATCCTCAATCTCCAGAAAAACATCAAGAATCCACTGTTCTCCATTGCATTTTCTTTCTTTCCTGTCAGGTGTTGATGTCAACACTACAGAGGAAGACAAACAATCACTGCTAGATGATCTCAAGCTCAAATTAATGCTGGGCATCTCGTTGATGACCCTTATCCTTTTTGTCACTCTCTTGGCATTCTGTAGTGCCACACTGTACAAACTGAAGCAGCTAAGGTAAGCCCACCAACCTCTGCAGTGTTTATAACTGATGCATGCTGTCAAGCTCAGTCCCTCCTGTCTTGTGTAAACTGTTAGCATAATGTAATGCCTGAATAATGGAGCTGTCAGTCTTTCAGTGTGACTCCATTTCTTCTATTCCCAAGTAGAATGGGGCCATCTCAGGCAGTATCCTTCCATGATCTTTTTTTCCAATATTTTAAATAGTAATCTACATATAGAAATAATCTTAGTCAATTGGAAAATAAACAGAGTATGTTGACAATGCTTTATATGTTGATAAAACCTTGGAACAAAAAATACTGTGCTTCTAACTACCACATTTGCTTAGGGTCTTACATTTTTCATTCAAGCAAGACAATAAAAAACCTGCAAATTTGTTTCATTTCTATATTCAGATTTATGCATTTGTTCTTATGGAAATATTAAATTCAACTCAAACCTGAATAAGAGGATTGCTTATTTAAATTTTTCACAAAATATAACACATTAATTGTAGAAATCCTAACAATTGCTTAATGTTCAAAGTTATTAATAATTATTTTGATCATGATATTTTTTATGAATGGTGTATTTCTCTGTTTCATTAAAATTTGTATCCGAGTCATTTATTCTTCCTAATTCCATCTCATTTATATATTTAATGAAAGTTAAACTTTCATTATAGTAATCTTTACTGTTTTAGTAAATTGGTTTTTAAATTCTAGTCTTGAGGTTTGAATATGCTTTTCATTCACACAAGCATTAGCTATAACACAATTACCATTTAAGAAAAACTATATCATTTATATAATGTTATTAAATAACTAGTACATTGGAAAAATTATATTTTAGCAATTCCAAATACTTTTTAAAGTTGACGTAGAAAGTCACCCTATTGAAAATATGCTTTTATTCTTTTTCAGCTACAATAATCAGTACAATCAATACTCCACCAACCAACAGATGACAAACACATCTTACTCACCACCATCAGATGATATATCAGATACATCTTATTCTGGGGGCAGCAGCACATATTGGCCTACCACATCCTCAGATGCAAGAAGATCAGGCTCAAGAATGCCAAAATATAGAAACATGACAGATTGGACTTCCACAGGCTCAGATGAGACATTCTTAAATGAGTCAGATATTCCCATGAGCGAGGAACCTAGTGATGACTAGATAACTTTAATTCTTTTATCACACACACAAAAAGACCTTTCGGTCTCACGTTGCTGTCATCATTTGGAACTGGTGACATTCCACTTTCTGGTCTCTTAAGAGAAGGCTGTATGCAATAAAAATTATCCCGGTTATGTAAATTAAAGGGAAACGTTGAAGGAAATAATTTAAGGTGTGGAAAAACCATCAACTAAAACAGTCCTGGACAGTGATTTACAAAATGTATTCAGTGTGAGTGCATTCATTTCTAAATAAAGATTCTGATATATTTACCTTATGGGAGCATTTTGAGATTTTTTAGGAGACTCATGACTGCCTATACCTCAACACTAACGTCACCATCAAGGGAAACAACACACTTAGCTCAGTTTTCATTGGCCAAAGAGTTTTTCCATTAGCACATGAAACCAAAATTGGCATACTTCAAAAGTTTCAAAATCAAGAAGCTCCTCTCAAAGACAAAAAGAAAAAGATTTTTTTTTCCATTTGTAAGTGCCCATAATCCTTTGGGATAAATTATTGTTTCAGAAGACAAAAAAAGAATGGATTCCAGAAATCTGTAGATGAAGATTCAGAGACTAATCTTTTAGAGCTGAAGTGCCCTACTCTCTCTCCCCTCTCAAGTATCCAGGATCATTGTTCTCCATTTCAAGAAAAGCAAAGCATCTCAAAAATTAATTCAAGCTTACTCATGATTTTTAAGGGTATCCATGCCAAGAATATTTGAATTTACAAAAAAAAAATGGAATAGGGTTGGTATTATTATTATTATTTTGTAGAAATTGGTTGCAAACAGGATATTAAGGCATGCATCAGATATCTTATGGATATGTGTGGATGTGGAGAAAGAGTAGGAATAGGGCAAGTTCATTGCTGCCATCAATTCTCACCACAGCAATACCTTCCACTTACTAAGTACCTCCTTGATACTAGGCCATTTAGTGCATTATATCACATTGAATTCTACTACCCTGTGAAAGGTGAGTTTATTTTACAAATTAAGAAATGAAAACTTGGGTAAGCTAGATATCTTACTGGAGGCCTTGTGCTTAAGAGAGGGAAAGCTACAATCTGCTTCCCAACTAAGTTTCTCTCCATAATTCAGAAAGTGAATATTCAAAATTAGAACACAAGTCAAAGGATGTTGGGAAGCATGTAAGCCCTCTAGCCCAGAGGACTGGGGTTCCTTAACGTAAGTGTTCTTTCAACCCCACCCTCCAGGAAGTTGCTTCCCTATCTTTGGCTTACTAGGTCTCTTTGATCCTCCTTCCCCATGCAGAACAGACACTACCCTCGCCTGACTGTTCTACTTTCTACCCTGGAGCCCTTCCATTTCCATTTTCTCCTCAGTCTCACTTACCATTGGTTGAGAAGATGATGAAGCTCCACCCCAAGTAGACATGGACTATTTAAGACCCAACTCTAGAAGAAAAAGAGGGAGAAGGACAGGGGCTGGCTTTTGCCTGATCTCTGCCAATTAACAGTTGGCAGTGTCTGAGGCAGCGGGGTGGCCTTCAGCAGCAGCCCATGCTACACTCTGCTGGTTACTTTTGCCATTTTCTTTCTTTTTTTTTTTTTATTGGTTGTTCAAAACATTACACAGCTCATGACATATCATCTTCCATACATTTGATTCAAGTGGGTTATGAACTCCCATTTTTTACCCCAAATACAAGTTGCAGAATCACATCGGTTACACATCCACATTTTTACATAATACC
>NW_026000101.1:24024229-24052139 GCF_001458135.2 Marmota marmota marmota
TGAGGGGTGGGGGGATGGGAGGCTATCTATTCTAGATGTTTACTGTAGGCTTTCTGTGTGATCATGCAGTTCTAAAAGCCTGGGTTGGCAAGAAGTGGTCCAGAGGATGCTAGGAAAGGCGAATCTTTCCCTCCTTCTGGGAGGACCTGGCACCACCCTCCCTCCCCCCACACACTCTTATAATGAGAAACAATGAAAAACTGCAGGACACCTGCCTCTACTCAAAGGTCAAGGGCCAGACCCCTGCAGCTCATATCCAAGTCAGGGAGGAGGTCAGAGTCTAGGAAGAACAGCAAGGGTTGGTCACGTTGAGGTTTGGGTCTCCCTACAAGACAGGCACACATCCACTGCTGGGAGCACCAGACCCCAGAAGAATTCCAAATGTCATGTGAGGTATTTGCAGGTTGTCCTGTGCACGTGAGTGGTCTTGCGTGGTTTATCCTTTTTCTCTTCACCGTCTCCAATGTGGGATTATTGTCCTGTGCTCTGAGAAATGGGTAAGGGGGACCCATGGTGGAGAGTAGGACACCCCTGATGAAGGGGGAGGAACAGGCAGCTCAGCCTCTGCTAAATGTGGCAGGAGCATAGAGTCATTACCTTCCATAGCCAGCTGTTTCCAACCTGTGCCTGGGCAAAGATTCTAAGTGTGCCTTCAAGCTTCAAAATTAATCCTCCAAATCCAGCTGCCAGTGGAGTAGGAAATCTTAAAATGTTTTTAAGTTTAGGAAATAAACTTATATATTGTGTAACCCACACACACACTTTTTTTTTTTTGGTAGTCCCTATTAAGTTCTTAAGCCAAAGTAACTCCAGTTTGAAAATCAGCACCCGCCATCGCCATCTTAAGAAGCCTACCCAGGCATGACCTTCTCCTTAAGTGCACCCCAAAGAGTTCCTAACTATAGAAACCACAACAAAGAGCCAAGTAATAATCACAGGACTAGATAGGTTATTTTTTAACCACTTCCTTGCCCATGATCATATAGTTAAGAAGGTTTTCCAGCAGGCTGCTGTGCCTTGCAGAAGGGCAGCCTGGCAGATATTCTCTGACAATAAACCTTTGCTTGGCTCAGTGCTGTATCTCTCATGGATATTAGTGCCAGCTACCCTAACAGTACCCTACAGCACTGCTTACCAGCCCTTCTGAATCGCTAGGTCTTAGTAGAATCTGGCTTCAGCATACAAGTGTATCTCTGGCTGTTTATCCAGAGGTATCCACCCATTCCAATTTATTAAAGAGAAGTTAAACCCAAGCATTTATGTTTGGATCCTGGGATCAGTCTCATTCTCCTCCTTGGTCCTCTCCTCCCTCCTCCATGCAAAGGTAACCTTCCCAGGTGCATTGTTTGGGATTTCAATGGAGTTAATTTCTTCATAGAAAAGGAATGGTAAGTTGAAAGGATCTCAACCAGGAGAATCTTTGTTGCCCAAGGAGGATGCATTTGTGTGTTTTGTAAAATAAACTGAATTTTTTTAATTGGTTGTTCAAAATATTACAAAGCTCTTGACATATCATATTTCATACATTAGAAATATTTAATACATTAAACATATTTAATACATTAAACTGAATTTTAAGAAACATATTTGGACCACATCTCAGATTCTGCAACCTCTTGTTTGGGAGAAAGAAAAGTGTTTAAATTATCCCAAAATTGATATAGGAAAGTGATTTTGTAAAGAGGGAAGAGGATCTGATTTCTCATAATACCAATTCAGGAAGGCCTGCCAGGGTGTTGGGGACAGATGCTCCTTCAAGCCTTGTGTCTCCTTTGGCCCTCTCCTGGATTTTCTCAGGAGTGTGAATCCAGCTAGTGCTGAAGTTTTGCTCTTTGTTGATTCTTAGGTTTTTGTGATTGTTGGGAGTGGTGTTTGGTGTTTGAAGCATTTTGTGGACGTCGGGGGCTTAGTAAGAATGTTGAGACCCACACTAAATGAAGGAAAGACTAACACTTTAAATTGCTGTTTCTCATGATCAGAGGAGATGTTTAGGTGCTGCCATTTAGCTTTCATCTATTTGAACCATTCCAAATTATCACTGTTTTGTAATAATAAGGTAAATATTTTATATCCCAAAACTGTGTTATTCGACAGTTTAATAATTATATTTAACTTGATGTGTCCTCTAACATAATTACTATAGTAATAATTCATGAGCATCCTTTATTGAGTATGAGAATGAGCTAGACATTTGAGAACTTACTACAGTGATAATGACCTCTCCTTTACCTTCTCAGAACTGCTTACTTAGCAAATTTCCCCTTGCATTTAAGATTTGTGTTAGAAGAACTGCTATCATGGAAGGAAGTTACTTGCCCAGGATATTCTAGGATCTGCATTTCATCTCAAGTAACTTTTAAAGATAAAGTTCATTTTCCATTGACAGCAGGGGTTCCAAGTATGGACAAATGGGAAAGATGCAAAAAAATTACTGAGTCTATCAAGACTGAGAGGAAAAGGAGAAGTGTTTGTTCAGGTGTACACTGGCATTGAACACATTCAGAGTCTTCTGGCCTCCCCAAGTAACAAAGGTGAGGAAAAATGTTCCTGAGGACAACCTATTCCCAAAGGAAAAATGGGCATAACCATACAATAATGGAGACAGTCCACCTAGAAAGTAGGTGATAGCCTCCAAATGTCCAGCACATGATCTTGACAGTGACTCTGGCTCAATTATTCTGCCAAGCTACCTGGGGCAACAAGAGCAAAGGGGAAAATCTTCATCAAGTTAGATTAGGGCCCAGCTTCCTTCACAAGACTCCTAAAACACAAGAAATAAAATCAATGAGTGGGGTGGATTCAAACTAAAAAGCTTCTTCTCAGCAAAAGAAACAATCAATGAAGTAAAGAGAGAGCCTACACTTTGGGAGTAAATTTTTGCCATACACACGTCAGAGCAGTAATCTCCAGGATATATAGAGAACTCAAAAAAAAACTTCACACACACACACACACACACACAAAAAAAAACCCAATCAATAAATGGGCTAAGGAGCTGAACAGACACTTCTCAGAAAAAGATATACAACCGGTCAACAAATATATGAAAAAATGTTCAACATCTTTAGCAATTAGAGAAATGCAAATCAAAACTACTCTAAGATTTCATCTTACTTCAGTCAGAATGGCAGTTATCAAGAAATTGCAAACAAGTGTTGGCAAGGATGTGGGGGAAAAGGCACACTGATATGTTGCTGATGGCACTGCAAATGGGTGCAACCAATCTGGAAAGCAGTATGGAGATTCCTTAGAAAACTTGGAATGGAACCACCATTTGAGCTAGCTACCCCACTCCTTGGTCTATACCCAAAGGACTTAAAATCAGCATACTATAGTAACACAGCCACATCAATGTTTATAGCAACTCAATTCACAATAGCTAAACTATGGAACCAACCTAGATGCCCTTCAATAGATGAATGGATAAAGAAATAGTGGTAGATATACACAATGGAATATTATTCAGCATTAGAAGAGAATAAAATTATGGCCCTTGAGGGTAAATGGATTGGAGAATATTATGCTATGCGAAGTAAGCCAATCCTAAACAACCAAAGGCTGAAGTTCTCTCTGATAAGTGGATGCTGATCCATAATGGCTAGGAATAGGAGGCATAGGAAAAACAGAGGAACTTTGATTGGGCAAAGGGGAGGAAGGGGAAGGGAAGGGGTATGGGGACAGGAAAGATGGTGGAATGCAGTAAACATTATTACCCTAAGTACATGTATAACTGCACATATGGTGCAATACTACATTGTGTACAATCAGAGAAATGAAAAGTTGTGTTGCCTTTATGTAACAATGAATCAAAATGCATTTATATATACCTAAGTAAAATAAATAAATAAATTTATTAAAAGAAAAAAGCAAAGGAAAGCCAGGAGTGGTGGGGCACGCCTATACTCCCAGTGGCTTGGGAGGCAAAGGCAGGAGGATTGCAGATCAAAGCCAGCATCAGTAAAAGCAAGGTGCTAAGCAACTCAGTGAAACCCTGTCTTTAAATAAAAAATAAAAAATAGCTCCTAAGCAACTCAGTGAGACCCTGCCTTTAAATTAAAAATAAGGCTAGGGATGTGGCTTAGTTGTCGAGTGCCCCTCAGTTCATTTTCCAGTACAGGAGAAGAAAAAAAAAAAAAAAGCGAAGGGGCTGAGACCCATCAACAGCACTATGACCCTTGCAAAACTCTGTGGGTAGAAATTGTAAGATAGCACTGGAGACCCAAAGACTTTGTTTCACCAATAAGAATTAAAGTAACATGAAGCTGATGAAGATGATCTTATAATAGAATTACCTCCAGTCGTGTCTGCTTAGGGTCTTCCTGAAGGTGACATGTGCTCTAGTTCTGATGACACATTGTAGGAAGGGCTTGGAAGTTTCAGTGAATCCACAGAAAATGAAGCTCAGAAGGGAAAGAATGCTAAGCAGGTTGGTGAATTTTTTCCCCCTATCATCCTTTTCCTTCATCTAAGGGAGTTTTCCTTAAATACATTATATCCTTAGCCTTAGATTATAGCTCCTGAGAAGTGTGACATTGGTTTTTTTCCCCCTAAAAAGTGAGATAGATTAAATCATTGCAGAATTCTCACAGTTCTTCTAAGTCCTTCAAAAGAAATGCTAAAAATTTTATAATTGGCTTTTTAAAATAGTGAATATACATATTCCATAAATTTTATTTCATACCTAGCTAGCATTTATTTTATTTTTAATTAATTAATTATTTATTCTAATTAGGTATATATGACAGCAGAATGCATTTTGATTCATTGTACACAATTGCAGCACAACTTTTCATTTCTCCAGTTGTACACACCTAGCATTTTTCTGAATGATGTGGTACGTGAAAGATGGGACATACTTCAGTTTGTTATAAGGAAAGTAAACTATGTACTTTGCCGTACACTGATCAGAGGACCAAATCTCAGCTTTAGGAATACAGCCGTGGCAAAAGCAATGCATAAGACCAGTGACTACCATGTGGTGGACACACAGGGGATAACATCCTCACCTCTGTCTTTTGTGAGAATTGATCATTTCATGCCTCATACGTTATTTTGTTATGAGTGAAATTACTTTCAATTTAATTTTACTATAAAACTTAATGGGGAGTTTTATTTCTTTTTTATATACAAAGTAGGAATACTAAATAGAAACATATTTTCTTGGGCCAAGGATGTGGCTCAGTGGGAGAGCTCTTTCCTAGCATGCATGAGGTCCTGGGTTCTACATCTAGCACCAGCAAGAAAAGAGAAATAACTTTTTTAAAAGATGGGGGTGGTGCTGGGGATACAGCTCAGTTGGTAGAGTGCTTGTCTTGCATGCACAATGCCCTGGGTTCAATCCCCAGCACCACACTCACACACACACACACACACACACACACACACAAAGTATGTTCTTCTTTTCTATAGTCCATTATTCTATATTTAACCAGATGCCGAACAGAAGGTAGCTCATCAGAAACAGACTTTCTTAATGTCAGAACCCTGGCCCATCATACCTCATGAGTAAGACCGTACTCTGTCAGCCCTTTTCTTGAGGAATATTTGAAAGTTTATAAAAGATAGAACAAAGCCCTTAACGAGGTCAAGATTGTATCATGTGATATATCTGAAGATACAGTCACACAAATCTGGTAACTAAAAGGTGGAATACAAACTCATGGGGTACAATTAGCAAATAACTTGATTCAGTTTCTCTTCACTACTTCTTTGAAGCCAGGCTGTGGGACCAATTCTTTCTTCCTGCTTGAATGACTTTTTCAATTTTTTTTTAAGTTATAAAAAGTCCCCTGGTTACTTCTAGTGATAAGAACTGGCTTAGTTTCTCACCCAGTACCTTGCAGGTGGTTGAATTTGGGTTTCCTCTGCATGTAACGGGCTGGCTGCAAAATAAAGCTAAGAAAGAGAAAACAGTGAAGAAACCATAGGACACAGGAAATAATTTTAGAAAGTGGGGGACAGGACAGCTGTCCCATATTAGGGATCAAGCTTTCACACTGAAAGAGCGAGGGAGAGCTCGTGTTTGCTTTATTTATATGGGGGAAGCATCAAAAGTTTTTCATGGAATATTCTTTTGCCAAATAAGGTAGGACCACTGTACAGTTTCTAATGTACAGTTTAATTTACAGTTTCTAAACTGCAGTACAGTTTCTAATGGGTTATGCCCCACTATGGAGCTATGGTCACGTGCATTGCACAATCCGTTGAGTGGGAGGGGCCACAAAATAGTTTGCAATGCCAAATCTAAGTCTTCCTGGCTCAAGGCCAAGTGAAGATGCTCAAATAAGCTCAAATAATTTACAGGTGATTGTGGGAGACCAACCTTGCACGTGACTAAACTACTCCCTGGCTGGGAGATGAGGTGTCAGGTGGCTGCTAGACTGCCCCGCCCTTCTTGGGTTGGAGGGACAGTGTTTTTGTGCATGGGCGTGCCTTCCTACAGCCCCATGGGTGGAGCTATGCTCACTTATTCCTTTGTAATATTACCCCTTGTCCTGTTTGGGATAGAATATTCCATGGAAATACCTTTTGTGTGTCCCCTTATCTTACTGTGTCCTTGGGTGTGGCCTACCCAGGTGTCAGTCAACCTGCTGATAGCAGACATCATGAAGCTAGACTCAGGCCCCTGAAACCTGACCCCTTGCCTCATTTGAATAGCTTCTCCTCAATAAAATGGGTCAGCACGTGCGGGCTCTCTCCCTCTGTCTCTTTCTGGGGACCCTTAAGGTCAGAGGAACCATCACAGCAACCCCAAAGAAAAAGGTATTTCTGTTTCTTGTGTGATTTTTTTGCGCAGCCTAGTTAGCCCAGTTCCTCTGGAGTGGCCCCTGAGTGTTTTAGTCGCAAACGCAACCTGGCAGGTGATGTCCCTCATTAGTTCCATTATTTTCATATCAAAGCAATAATACACTAATCAGTGCAGTTATCTTCCCCCTCTTATTTATCTATTTATTTTTGACACAAGGTCTTGCTAGATTGGCCAGGCTGGTCTTGAACTCATGGGCTCATAAACTTCATCCTCCCAAGAAACTGGGACTGCAAGCATGTACCATAATGCCTGATTTCTCTTTTCCCCTTTAAGTGGCATTTGTGCCTAATGAACCATAGTCCCTACCACTCCCTATAACTTACACCTGCTTATGTTCATCTACGGGCCATGCCTGGTGTCTTGGAAGCACCTGTGTTTGCAATCTCTAGTCAAAAGCTTTTTGTCCAAATTAAAACCTTTGAAATTGGTTAGCAATAGATATGTCCCCTACTTTTATGAATATCTTCAATACCCCATATGAACTGTGTGAGTAGTAGGGAGTAGTGGATTAGGTTAAAGGAGTCCTAACTAGTAGACTAAGTCTCACTAGGTTGAAGGAGTCCCATTTAAGGTGTATTAGACACTACTCAGCTCTGACTTTTGCAGTTTGGAAATTCAACTTCAATAATTACAGATTCCTAATCTATTAAGAGTTCTTTTTGTTTATTTGTTTGTTTATTAAAATCTTTACCTAAAATACAACTAAGCAAACACATGTCTGAACATTAGATTTGGGCTTTAAGATGCCATTTCTCTGACTGAGGTTCTAAGAGTTGTAAAAAGAACCATTGGTACATGTAACAAGAGACAGATTTCAGATCACCAAGAGGAAGTCTTTATAAATGATGTGTATCCATCAAACAGCTGCTTCACAAAGCAGCAAGCTGCCAATAGCTAGACATTTTAGGAATGCAGTTTTAAGTTGTCATCACAACAAGGAATTCCTGCACTGAGAAAAGACTGATTTAAGAATTCTTTTCATTAATAGGTAAATTTATGTACTGTACAATTTACCCATTTAATGTGTACAGTTTAGTGATTTTTTTTTTGTATATTGACAACTGCAATTTTAAAACGCTCTATCACCTCCCAAATTACCCTGTATCCTTTATCTGTCAACCCCACTCAGACCTTACCGTTCTAGGCAACTAAACTACTTTCTGCCTCTATTTATGTCATATGAAAGATACTCTCCTAAAATCAGTAAGAAATTACTATTTTTTATACACAGCTCATTAAGACAAGTCAGCAAAAAAAGATGGAATATGTGAGAAATAAGTAAAGGGACTATTATAATGATAATATATTTCATTATAATTCTTTTTTATTTCTGTAAGTTTTATGTTGTCCCCTCTTTCACTACCAATAATTTGAATATTTTCTCTGTCAATCTAGCTGAAGTTTTGTCAATCTTACAGATCTTTTCAATGAACCAAGCAAGTTTTAGTCCCATTGATTGCCTTTATTATTTTTCTACTTTTTATCTAATTAATTCCATTCTGGTCTTTATTATTTCATTCCTCCTCTTTCTTGGGATTTAGTTTGCCCTTAAAATTCTAGTTTCTAAAATGAAAGGTTAAGCTACAGGTTTGAACCTTTTCTTTTAAGATTTCTTTTTTAGTTGTAAATGGACACAATACCTTTATTTTGTTTTTTTTAAAATTTATTTTTAAATGTGGTGCTGAGGATCGAACCCAATGCCTCACAAATGCTAGGCAAGTGCACTAACACTGAACCACAACCCCAGCCCCAAACCTTTTCTTTTTAATAAAGCCATTTATAGGTACAAATTTTCCCTCTAGGCACCCATTTAGCTGCATCTCGAAAGTTTTCGTTTTTTATATTTCCATTTTTATCCATTCCAAAAATTTTTCTAATGTCTCATGTGATCTCTTCTTTGA
Organism: Marmota marmota marmota; assembly: GCF_001458135.2. Classification (NCBI taxonomy): domain Eukaryota; kingdom Metazoa; phylum Chordata; class Mammalia; order Rodentia; family Sciuridae; genus Marmota; species Marmota marmota. Next base: position 24,032,939 of record NW_026000101.1, read on the forward strand.
TGCATTGATTATTTAGGAGACTGTAAATTTAATTCTCACAAACTTATTTTCCCAAGTTTTCTATTATTGGTTTCTAATATCATTAAGCTCAAAGAACATGCTTTGTGTAATTTTGAGGCTTTTATGTCTAGTGAGAGTGATTTTGTGCCCTAACCTAAGGTCTGTACTGGAAAACATTCCCTGTGCTTAAGAATCATGTTATTCTATTCTTGTGGCATGTTCAATAGAGTCCATCACATCTAGTTTCTTCATAGTGTTGTTGATGTCTCAGTTTTTTTCTTGGTCTTCTGATTTGTGTCTGTTATTAAAAATGAGTGTTGTAATCGTCAACTCTTCATTGTTATTTCTCCCTTCAAGTCTGTTGATTTTCGCTTTATGTGTTCTGGTTCTCTGTTGTGAAATGAATATTTATTTATATTTGTTGCATCAACCTAATTGGTTGACCCTTTTATCATTGGAAAATATGTTTTCTTATCTTTGTTTTAAAATGTGTTTTGTCTGCATAGTCATTCCAATGATCTTTTTAATACTGCTTACTTCTTGTCCTTTTACTTGGAGTCTACTGTGTCTTCAAATCTAAAATGTGTCTTTATAGAAAGTCTATATATACCTCTCTTCTTGTGCTCTGTGATCCCAGTCCTGCAATCTGGATCCTCAGGTCTGTCCCTGGTCTTCCTAAGGTGCCTCTTCCCAGAGTCAGTGGTTGGGGGCCTGGTGAATCTGGCTTCCTTTGTTCAGGGCCAGAGCTCCTTTGTTGCCACACTCTGTAGAGCAAGCCAGTGGACACCCTTGCCTGAGTCACAAAGGGTGAGCAGGGCTAGATGTGCACTTTCCAGGAAGAGGTCCCCTCTTGCCTTCTCCATTCCCCTTGTTTGTGGTGGGGGCGGGGAGGGAAGTAGGTAGGATTCTCAACTATTTCTCTTTTTTTGATAACTAACATATCTAGTCATCAAGAGCAGTACTTCATGAACAAACTTGGTGTGCATTTCAGGTACATGGGAATCTTGTTAAAAGGCAGATTCTGGTCCATTAGGTCAGGAAAGAGCCTCAGTCCTGAATCTATAACCAGCTCCCAGGGCAAGAAGCTAGAGAAAAGGAGTTGTTTGAATTTGGTTGTATTTTGAGTAAAACCAAATGGTTGTGCTTCTCAAACTCCAATAAATCTTATGTATCAAAACTAAAGCAATCTAGACATTTTAGAATCACCTAATAACTTCTCACACAGAATTTTTCTTCTACAAAAGGATTTGCCAAAGAGTGCCTAGCAAATTCTGCTAGAGATTTTAATAAGAAATTAGAGAAAACTTAAAAGCAATCTATTAGAATGAGGGAATGTGGGTGTGGTTCTGTGGTTGGAAGCAGATCCTTGAACTTGAATTTTTCTGCCATATGAGAATCATGATGTATCCTTTATGGTTCATGCTTGTAGGGTTCTGTGGTATCCCTAACTGGACAGTATTAAGAGTCACTAAGCGTGAAGACCTGGATTATGTATCCTCTGTGCTATCTAAACTTGCCCACATGTTTTTACTTTTCTGAGCCTCATCTAAAAATGAGGTCAATATGCTTATCTTGCTAAGATAATGTAAAGTTTAAATCAAAGTCCTAAATTCATTATGAACCACGTATTACTGATATAATTCTTACTCCTCCCTTACACAGAGCATATAATGTCAGGCGGTACAGGGAAATATACTGTATTTTTTATTTTTATTTTTTGATTTTTGATTGAATGATGGGTATACAGACCTGGAATTCTTTGCGGCCATTGCCTTACTTAATATTAATCATATCTAAAAGGGTTAACAGACTCCAACATTACTTTCCCTTTTATGTTAAAAGGGGAGAAAGTGCTATTTAAATTTCATTGAACAACTCATCTTTTTTTTTCCTGAGTGCTCACAGGAATTATTCTCTAAAGACATCTTAAAGACTACTGCCTTCTAACTGAAGAACAATTACATGCCAAACCTTGACAAATCAGGAAGCATTGTTTTAAACCCAGGCATGACAAAAACTTTTGTAAATCACGGCCTGACAAAAACTTTTGTAAATCACGGTAAGTAGATTTGAACTTAAGTCACCCTTTCTACATGCTAAAACTGGAACATAGGAGGCCAACTGTTCTGCTATTTCTTAGTGGAATTGAGATTTGTGACCAGCATAATTAGGCTATTGATAAAAGCCTATTATTTCCTTTTCCTTTTCACCCCATTTTCATTATCTGAGTGCTTATTTTATTTAAGTAACCTATCTTGTTAAATCCTCACAGCAACCATTTTAGGCTGGTACTGTTAACAAATGAGAATCTGACAGTTAAAGGGCACTGACCAAATAAGCCTGGGTTTAAGCCCACAGAGTGCAAAGCCAGAGCTCCTACTCTGAGCCACTATTTGCATAGATACCCAGTACCATGCTTTGAACCCTGCATACCCTGTCATTATGAATTCTTAAGAAAATATTATTTTTTCTTACTTGTATTTTCCTCCAAATACTAGGTATTGTTAGTGTGTACATCCCTATAAAAGAGAAAAAGAGGGAAACAGAATGCATACCATCCATCAATGATCAGAGTTTGAAATGCAGTCATGGAAATGTTTTTCAGTAACTAGAAAATATTAATCTTCATCTTTTGAAACTTTAAAACTAATCATTGGAATCATCTTCGCCATTTACTGTTTTTATTTGTCTCATTTGGCTTTGTTTCTTGAAATCCCTTTGGTGGAGGGTAGTGTATTTTGTGGTTAAGAACAAAGATGAGAGCCGGGCAGTGGCACATACCTGTAATCCAAGTGGCTTGGGAGGCTGAGGCAGGAGGATTGTGAGTTCAAAGCCAGCCTCAGCAAAAGCAGGGTGCTAAGCCACTCAGTGAGACCCTGTCTCTAAATAAAATACTAAATAGGGCTAAAGGATTTGCCTCAGTGGTCAAGTACCCCTGAGTTTAATCCCTGGTGCCATCCTAACCCTAAAAAAAAAAAAAAAAGAAGAAGAACAAGGAGGAGGAGGAGGACATTAAGCAAACCCAGGGTTGGATGTCAACTGTCATTCACTTCTCTCATGCTTGGTTTCCTCATTGTGAATAATGGGGTGATGGTAATCATCCCATCAGGTTGCTATGACAATCAGTTAAAGTCATAAGGTGAAGTGCTGAGCACAATGCCTGCCTCATAGCCTGATCTCACAATAGATACTCAAATAGGAGATGCCCTCATCATCATCACCAGAAGCAGTTCAAGGATCATTAATAGAAAACAAATATTCATACAAGGGTCTAGTGAAAAGGCCAATGCACTCTCAACAAAAACAGAGATCATTGTGGGAGACAGTGGAAAGATAATAAAGAAGCCCTAACTCCTATTTCAGGGACTGTTACATGCTAAAGTGGGTGACTGATCAAGTTGGCTGTAGTCAACTTGTGCTAAAACTACAGTTGCCTGGCATTGTGCTGACTCCAGAGGTGGACAGGGGAGGCCCTGTGAGCAGCAGCAGCCCTGGTGCCATAGGAGCTCACCAGTGGTTCTCCTTTGAGTAATCCTGTCACTTTGTGATCACACTAGCTATGTGCCTGCTACAGGATCAAGAATGCAAAGGCAGGTTTCTGCATATGGGTCTGTTTTTCTTCCCCTCCCACCCCATCTAGTCATGAATAATTCTACTTTGTGTTTGTTTTAGCTTCTAAGAAGATCTATTGTGGATGTGGAAAAACACATGCTATGACTCCTGCAGGCAAACCCAGTCGGGTAGAAGACTGTAATCATCACTTTGGCCCAGTGGTAAGTCATAAAGGCAAGTATTTGGTAGTTCTGTTTTATTTGTTTGACAAACCTGTGCCACTGTTGTTCAGAGGAAAGTAGAATGAAGGGTTCAGTTCAATGTTTGTTAAATACATTCCTGGAAAGAGAAACGGCATCAACTCCAATGTTTCAATGGCAAACATCTACTGCTGACCACCACTTTTACATTTTTTCTTGGAGGCATTTGTCTCTAGAACCCTCAGGGCCTCCCCTGTTCACCTCAGGCTGTGACAGTTCTTCTGTCTTTTTAAGACTTCAAGTCCGCTGCCTCAGGATCTCACCTCCTAGCCATAGGGTCAACATTATGACAATGTCTTTGCTAAGAGCGTCCCTTCTGATCTCCCCTCCACTGCTCTCTGACAGAACCTCATCCCCTGTGAGTTTAGGGTTGCCTTTCTCCTTATACTTCCTTTTATAAAACCTAAGTAAGCAGTGTGTAACTGTTTTGCTCAGTTTTCCCCTTCCACCTTGGCTATTCCATATCTCCTTTTTTCAGGCTTCCCCAGACTCAAGCTATTCTCTGCAGATAACCTTAACTAACATTTTCCCTGGGTGACCCTGGAGGAAGCATCCTTGTTTCTGCCAAAGCTCCTCCCTTGCGTGTGCATCCTGTCCTCTAGCACTTACTCAGGGGCTCATCAGACTCTCCTCTCTAAGATCAGCTCATTTCTCAGCACACCATTCTGGTATCTTCCCTAGGTTTAAACAAACAAAACCTTAATGATCCCAAGTCTCCTGCTATATAACTACTCTCATTTTTCTGTCTACTTGTCTTCTCCAGCTGGCTCCACTCCCACTGAAACTCACACCAGTGACCTTTAGGCGGGCAGTTTTCTTATACATTTTACTCTTCTTTTCAGCATTTTCCCACCTTATTCTTCTCCTTCTCAGATTCCATAACAACCCACACTTGTGCCTTTCTTCTTTGCTTTCTAACTACTTCTTTTCAACCTTCTCTGCTGAATACTCCTCATACCTTCTAGTTGCGACCCTCATCTCTTCTTCCACCCCTTCTCCCTAGACAAACTCATTCTTTCCTATGGTTTCCTATGGTTTTAAACTTTATTATGGTCTAACTGCTGTCAGCTCCTAAATGTGCTCCTCTAAGGATACTTTTCCACTAGACTCCAGGCTTTGCTGAATATCCAGCTGTCCATCTCTCACAGGCCACTCAAGCATAACTTGAGGGAAGATGAATTTCTCGTCCTTATTCCTAGCCCTGGGTCTTCTCCAGCACAATGGACTCTTGTGGTCCACTCAGGTGTAATTTTTTTTCCTGTTTAAGCCCAGAACCCAGTTCCACCCTCATCACCTTCTTCATTGTGTTCCCTTTCATCCAGTGAATATACAAGTTCCATTTGTCCTACCTCAGAAATTTACCAGAATTGCTTCCTCTCTACTACCTGAATCCATGTCCCCTCATCTGTCCTTGACTGCCACAGTGGCTTCCTTCCAAGTTTCACTGCTTCTTTCTGTGCTCTTCCCTTTGTTCAGCTCCCCACTAACCTATTTTCTACCCAGTAACCACCAGAATAATTTTTTAACCATTATATTTCTGTGTATATCATGCCCTGCTTTAATTAAACCCCACTAGTGACTTTGCCTGCTCTCTTTGGTGCCCATTCCCCTCCTACACTCCCCCTCACTATCTTCATGCCCACTGGGCACCTTTCTGGAGCCTTCTTACCTAGCATCATTTCCACTTTTCAAGTGGCTGGTTTATGACCTTCTTTATGTCTCCAAATGTTGCCTCTCAGAGTCCTTTATTGATTTTGGTGTCTAAAATAGGGTTCCCTCTCCTAGGGCTGTACCCCATTCCTTCCCTTCATACCACTTAACTGAACTTTGTAATGACTTAATAATTTGTTGTCTGCCATCTTTAAAAGACTAAGTTTTTAGAGGAATCATGTTTGTTTGTTTGTTTGTTTCTCTCCAGAACTTAGCATAGTACCTGACACAGACAGGCCATCAGTAAGCATTTGGATAGATAGTGGACATGTGAATTATTTATGTGGCTGTAAACATAAGTATGGATGATATTGTAGTAAGTTCTATGAAGAAAACAACACAGAAGAAAAGAAATGGAAACTGTGGGCGATTAAATACGGAATAAATAATGTAGTAAAGTAAGTCAGACAAGTTTTACTTGTCTTTAAAGCATGGAGAACTCAGTTTCAGGGTGTGGGGGTGGGAGCTATGAATCTCCCAAAGAACAGCAAGGAGAGAAGACACTGAGGAATAACAAGTGTAGCGGACAAGGTGATTGGGTTGACAGAACCACACAGGGCAGTGAGCAGAATGAGGACTTTATGATGAGCAGACTTGAGCTTTGGGCTGTTTTCCCACCTGCTTTCTCTGGCCCGGTTACTTATGCTCTCAGAACTTTTATTACCACATCTATAGAAAGGGTTTTATATGGAAATTCAATGAGCTGATGTGTCAAATCCTGGACACATAATGAATGTTCTGTTAACAGTGGTTCTCTGCTTCCTTTCTCAGCAGAGGAGAAGAGGAAGCCGTGGGCTGCCAAGATTGGATGAGTAATGTCTGGGTTGGTTAAGCAAGAGCCTTCAATGCCAGCCAGCCAGGGAAATTTGCATTCGATCAGTAATGTGCAAATGAACTTCAAGTACAGTACTTAAGGAGAGGGATATAATGAAAATAAGCTTTAGGAAGATCAACCCTAACACACTTTATGTATAAACTAATACAGAGGCAGAGGATTTGTCAGGGAGCAGTTGACAGAACATTGTCTTGGGCTAGAGGAGGGGCTCAGTACCTGGCCAATTACACAAAACAAAGGGTGCATCTACAGTGCCAAGGTTGGAGCCAATGTCTGTATTGTGGCCTCAGTCTATGTAACTGGGTGATCTTCTTGGATTATAAGAAAACCTTGGATAAGTGAAAGGAGAAGGTGGTTGGAGCCAATCATTGAAAGAGTTCAGTAGAAAGAAAAGGTCGGGGAGTAGGAGTAGATGTGGAGAGGATATTTGAAGTAGTTTGTGGAGTCAAGACAGGATAATGAAGTGAGGATCTAGGGGAGCTGGTGGACCAGGGCAGATGATGAGGCGAGGGGATGAAACGTGTTCATGACTTTGGACATTATAATTCACCTTCAAAGCACAGCCCCTGAGAGTTCTTATGGTAAATTTTGGTAAATGTTTCCTGCTCACTGTAATATCTAAAAAAAAATAACTGTTGATAGTGGTAACATTAAAATATTTGCACAGTAGAGTCCTTAAGAGTCTTTGACAGTAAGATAAGACACACATTCGTGGTTCTTAACCATTTTGCCTTGTAAAAGCTTATTTGTTTTTATTTTATTTTTGGTAGGTTTGCAGTTCTTGTGGCATAGAATCTTAATACCACTGTTGTGAACTTAGATACCCTGGTGTCAGGCTGCCAAGGTAAGACTTTTCAAACAGGATGCTGCTTGTTTCAGTTACCACATCAGCACAGACCTTAATGATCAATAACAATTTGAAAAATGTTTCCATTGATGAAATTTTCATGACTTGCCTCTACAAAAAATAGAATAATATATTTGGCAATGCTTGTCCAATGCTCACAATCAAGAAGGAATCCCGGAAGGCTTTGTGAAGGTTTTTGTCGAAGTCCTGCCTGCTGATGGTGATCAGTGTGTTTGGGAGGTGGTGCATTGATTTTATGTTTTATTACTGTAGTTACAGCCAAATGATTGAATAGCATTCTAATTTCCAGGGCCTTATTTCTCAATCACCTTTAGCTTTTGAAATGTTTGTTCACACATTTTCAGATGAAGCATCTGAAACTTAAAAGAATTAGTAGACTTAGTTAGCCAAGTTCATATGCCTAGTAAGTAATGGAGCCAGGAATTGGCTCTTGATCCTCTTTTTATTTGCTAATTTTTCTTTGTATGTAATCAGTGGCAATTATAATTATAAAATTATTGAGATTATATGAGTGAAAAAGGATTATGATACTTGTTATATTCCCAAATTGGCATAAATCTTTAAATACTTTTAAAAACATCATTGTTTATAGAAACAGAGAAATCTTGGTAGAGATCTTCCTTCCTTCATATAAAAAATAATAGTAAAAAGTGAAGAAGAAAACAGAATTGGAAATCACAAAACCAGGGGTACCTCACCATTTACCAGCTGTGACCACTGAGCAAGTCTCCCAGGTACTCTAAGCTATCAATTATGGGATTAATGACAACTTCTCAATGAATGCAAGAAACAGATGCTAAAATACGGGGCCATGCTTTGTACATGTCAAACATCATGTGAGTAGTCATCTATAACAAAACATAATTAGGGTTTTATTCCCTATAATATATTTAGAAAGCAAATGTGTGGAGTTTACTTATAATAATGGTAGAAGGACAGTGTTACCATTTCAATCTTAGAACTTTCTGGAAATAACATGCTGCTTCTAGCTTACAAAGCAGATATCATTGTCATACTCTCTCTAGGATTCCATGTTTATACGGTTATAGTAAAGATTCTCTTGTTGAAGCTGTTTTTTTCATTCAACTGGGAACCTGGCACTATATTGTCCAGTGAAGTAGATACTAGTCACATGTGGCTACTTAATTAAAGTTTAAATTTTGGCTTCTGGGTTGGACTAGCTATATTTGAATGGTTGCTGAGATCGTGCTGATATTTTTCTTCTTCTAGTGAGGTTGTAACTTAGAAGATCCCTCTTGGCACAAGGTCTGGCTTGTGCACTATTTTGCAGTGGTACTGGGGTCTGATGAGTAGGGCCCATGGAATAGCCATGGAGCTGAAGCCTGAGCAAAGGAACATTTGGAGGGACTATAGAACTCTGGGGTCTGGGGGTCAATAGCGCTGGTACCTGGGGCGCAGGCATTCCCACTGCCACATTGTTTTTGAGGTAAGGGTGCTTGTGAAGTAAGCTGGGGAGGCACAAAAGAGTACATAGGCATGTGCTTGTTCAAGTGGCTCAGGGGTCAGGATAGGGCCTATTCTCTATGGTAGCTGAGCTGGTGACAGGAGAGGCGTATATGAGGGCTTAACTTTAGGGCCTGGAGTCTGAATTAGCTTGCTATGGTATCTGAGATGTGGACAGGCCCAGTGTGGGCCTGTAGAGCACCTGCAACTCGTCTCAAGAGCAACCGCTGCTTGACGTTGGAGCGAGTGGGGGTGTGCAGCTGTGCATCTCTGAGATCCCCCAGCAGAAAGAGCTGTTGGTTAGCTCAGTGGCAAGAGATGCCAGTGTTTTCTGCCAAGCAGGTTGCTGGGGACCAAAGTGGTTCCCACCCATCGTGGTGGGTATCAGTAGCCTCTGCCTTTCTTTGCACCTGTCTCTTTGGCATCTTGAGACGCCAATATTGCCAATAATGCTCTCCTTGTGGATCCTCTCGGGTTTTGCCCTGTTTTGTGACTGCATATTCCTTAGTGGGTCCTTGAGCCCAGTCTGGCTACTTTCGATTTGTGAATAGCTTTCTATATGTATTATATTCTATATCCTGTGGGAGGATGAAGGTTGATATCTCCTTCTGTCCCATCTTGCTCATGTCACTGGATATTTCAATGGCTCTTCATTTGAGTTTCCATTTAGTTCATTATGATAGGCTGGCAGCTTGCTCTTGCTCTGTATCTCCTCTTTAATATGCTACTGAGAAAAAAGAGCACTTGGGATAAATTCAGTTTCCTTATTTCTGAATACATGAGATTGTTTAGGAAGGCTAGAATCTCAAACTTTATGTAGCATGTTGAACTGCTATTGAACATTGTAACACAAAAAATTCTAAGCCCTGGGTTCACATTGGAAAATACCAAAGATATGCTGCCCTGAGACAAGAAAATGAACTAGATAGAAGGCTTCTAGGAGACCTTTCCGACTTTGTGAGCTTTGAATTTTGTTGTCTGATAGCGTATACTCACCAGCAGCCACTCTACATGTTTGTTACTGACAGAAGTTAATAATCAAAGAAAATTTTCTTAAAATATAACAAAGATTTGGCAATTCCTAGGAGACATAATCCTGGACAAACCATGGATAGGCAAGACATTTATTCACTTATATGATCTCGGTGCAACATGTTTTTACAGCTTAAATGGTAAACTCACAACTGATCTAAACAAACTTTTTACAATGTGCAATACATGTAGGAATGTTAATTCAATATGATACATGTCACACATCTCCCAAATCTCTCTCCTGGCTATTTTATTTATTGGAATACACAAGTCAATATTACCATAGAAACCAAAAGGTAAATTCCACTAATTCATCTATTAACCTTGTTTATACTTTTCTGAAGGTTCTTAGGTGTCTAAGAAATTTTTTAGGTGTCAGTTCAGAATGCTGACTTAGGGGCTGTAGAAACAGAAGACAAAGCTGTCATATGATCAAATGAAATTGGACTGGCTTCTTCAGGTAAGGGGTGAAATTGATAGAAAGATCTTCCACATCATTTGAATGTAACAGATATTCTTAAATATTAACCCATATCCTGTTAGAATTCATATATCTTCCTCGCTTTTCTTACCTGTGCTCTCAGGGTAACTGCTAGGTTTATTAACCATATTTTGCTTCTACACAGCTAAATATTTTATAGCATTCAATTATAAAGGCAAATATCAAAAAATATCTAGGACAATAAACAAATTATGTATTACAGTAATTGTAGTCTCATACCTTCCTATGAAGTCCATGTTTTTAGAAAAATATATTATTGCATAACCACAGGCACTCAGATTTCAGCACATTCTTACTTAAAACAGTATATACAGTCCTACTGGAGTCAGAGTATACTACAGATCCACTCGGGGGGTTGGGGTTGAAGGTCCCAGACGTACAGCAATATATGTACACACTCCTATATCACATCTCTTGGCAGAGGCTTGCTTGTTTTCTCAGCTTGCATCAAGGATCTCTCATGCCAGTGAAGGGGAACACAGGACACGCAGGTGAAGATGTTCTGTCCTAGGCTGCTTCCTCAGCAGAGCAGTCGATGCCCGCATAGGTAAACTTCTCATAAAGCGTGGTGTTCACGTAGGTCTGGAAGAGCAAGATTGGTTCAGACACAGGCAGCCTCAGCTCTGCCTCTGCAGGGGCAGTAACGATGATACCCTAGTTTTCTTTGCTTGTTTCAATTCACATCCTAGATCTTTAGGGACACTTTCCTGTCCTCAATCTCTCTATTGTATTTGACTTTTTTCCTGAAAGTGGATGTCGTATGCTTCCTGTCCTTAGTCTTTGAGCTTCTGTTTCTCATGATTTCTCAATGCTCCCCCTGAAATAAGTTCTCTGGGGCTTCTTGCTCTGTTCATGTGTCCCAGGAGTGATCTTACCCATATTACTGGTTAAATTACCACTCGGGCTTTGGTGAAGCCAAAATCTGTTTCCTAGATTTACTTAGCTGTATCAATCTGGGGCTCAACAGACAACTACCTTTTAAAAATATTGATAGGATTCCTGATCCTCCCTTTAGTAACCTGTAATCTAGACTTGATTATCTACTTGCTGAGTGTCATTCAGCAAGTTACTTTTACCTGAGTGTGTTTCTTCGCCTACAAAATTAAAGGGTCAGCATATAGGCCCAAGATTCTTTCTAGCCCCAATAGGGTAAGTCTGTGTGTTGTTCTAGCCTGTATATGACTTTATCTTGTACACAAATTTATTTCCCTCTAATTGTAACTTCCTTGGAATTGGGGGGCACATCCTTTATATCCCTATATTATCTAAGAACTCGTTAAAATCGTATCCGTGATTTTTGATGAATCGCCCTCGGTGCTTCAGGAACTCCAATTAAAGAGTTCCTGCTTCAAAGTGTCCACTCACCTTTCGTTCTTCTAACATTCTGTTTAAGGACACCAATATCTGGGCAAATGAAGGCCTCTCGTAGGGCTTCTCCCGCCAGCATTGTCTCATTAGATCATACCTTTGAGAACAAGAAGTTTAAGGGTTAACTCTGTGCTTCAGTCCTGGGTGTGTCTTAGTGTGGGGCAGGAAGAGAGGAAAGAGAATTAGCAGAAGATGAGAGCACAGCAGCCGGAAGTTTCCACTAGGCTTCCTGGCTCTCTATCCACATCCCTTCTCCTCCACCCTGAGTGCTATTCCTGCAGGATCTTGGTTTCCACTATTCGGATCATCCAGAATGAACTGTTCTGTGTGTGGAGCAGCATTTCTCTTAGAATACTACCTCTCAGAATGGGAGTGTGTCTTGTAAAATGCTACCCTGGCATCTTCCTCTTAGAGGCAAGACTCTCAGAAGCCCTGTCATTAAAAAAAAAAGGCTCCAGGGTCAAAATGGCAAGCAGGCCTGCTGTGGCAGCATCAGGATGGTGGCTGGATGGTATTCACAAATGGTATTATAATGCTACAGGATTTAATGAGCTGGGGTTAATGCGAGATGATACAATGTAAAAGAAGCCATAGAAGGCTTCCTGAGGACCTTTAGAATGACAGGGTGTTTTGCATCAAGAGAGCCCTGGACCAGACCATGAGGCATCAGATCTTGCCTAAAGAGCAGGGAACAAAAATAGGAAGAGGATAATATCAAAGAGGTCATTCAGGAAAGAAGACTGGAAATCTGTGGACATAACAGTCCTCGTAGTATTTTTACAAAATTGGTTAAGCCTGAAGCACACAATTTAAAAATCATTTGGTCTGCATGTATATTAGTTTAAATAAATGTCTATCACAATAATAAAGGCCTGTTTAATTAGGTGTGATGGACTGAATGTTGGGCAGTCACCTCAGAACCAGGAAACGGTTCACAGACACCAGACACCAAATCCACTGGCACCTTGATCTTGGATCCCAGCCTTCAGAATGGTAAGAAATATGTTTCGGCTTATAAACCATGCAGTTTATGGTACTTTGCTATAGCAGCCTGAACTGACACCAGGCTTAACATGAAGCCCTCTCAGCTTGCCTGACCACAGAGCTCCCTTCCCCTTGTATCATTTATTTCTTGCAAGACACTAGAAGATGTGCTCTCTGTGGTCAGAACCTCTTGTGTTATGCAGCTCTCTGGGACATGCCCTAGATGTACAGAAGCAGCATGTCTAGGAGTGGGCCCAAGACCCCACATACTGAATAAATGCCTTGAGGAAATCTTAGGTACACAAAAGGCTATCAACTATCAGTCAGTTACAGATACTAGAATGATTTTACTGTAACACATTTCTTTTTTCTTTTTTTTTTTTTTTTGTAACTCATTTCTTAATGATGGGAGTTAATCTCCTATGGAATGACTCTCACAAAGTGATATCTGAGGAACTTTGTCTACTAATGGTCCAAGTACATCCAGGTTTGCCCCTATGGCTTACATGTATGCTATTATTAATAGTTTTCATTCTCACAAAGTGGCATAGTCTGGACAATAAATTACTTGTTCAATCTAGAGCCTCTGAAATCTCCATGCAACATTAAAAAATTCTATGCATTTATTTCAGATGTTGTCCTTCCTCATTTCAGTCTTGGCAAGATTCATACCTTAAAATCCTCCTAGATTTCTATGCTTGGAAAACTACTCCTGCCTCTCCATTATGTAAAGGTCTTAGTATAGAAGTACTCCTTTTCTTCAGCTCTCTGGGGTCTCTATGCAGTGTGTGTTGATGGGTGTGTAGGTATCAGTGACTTCTTCATTAGGGTGGACCTGTCCAAGCTACACAGAGGAAGGTTGAGATAGAGCAGCCCTCAGGGTGAGGCCTGACTTACACCTCGTCGTCACAGTTCAGGGGCTTCTCCAGCCTGTAACCCTGGGGCAGCTTCTCATAGAGTTCTGCACAAGTCATCCCACAGTAGGGGGTGCCACCTGAAAGATAAAGTGGTGTAGCTTTGAGTCCCTCAGGCATAGCAGGCAGTGCATCCTGACCCAAAGCCAAGAGGTGAGGAGGGAGACAGGCTATCAGCGAGGTGAACACCTGCTCTGCACCAGGCTGGACTTGCAAGGCAAGAGTGCACCGAGGTGCGACCATTCCTTCAGGGGAAGCCCTATTACTGACTGAGCTATTTTTCTTCCCTAAGTCTGCCTATATGAAGAACAGCTGCTGTGCCCACAGGATTTTTCTAACTGGAAAGTCAGTAGTTATGGAATTCCTATTTTACCAATAATAGCTATTGTACATTTTTAATTATAAGATTAATATAGAAAAACTTGGGATACAAAAATAAGGGAAAAATCATAATGGTTCTTATTATTTTTTCTGTGTAATGCCTTAGTTTTCTTGAACAGTTAAGTATAAAATTGTAGAAGTAAACAATTCTGATACCCTTGCACAAGCAGAAACAACCTATGAAGTTCCTGGCCACTATGTCAATAGTATTCCATATGTTAGGTGTATGGCTTTCAAAAAGAGAAGCATGAGAATAACTATACTTTGTGGAAACCTGTAAGGTTGTATTTCCCAGTTACATCCTAGCACCACACACAAACAGTGACCTGTGGAATTATTAGGCAGTGCTGGAGGGTCCCCTCCCTTTGCCCAGTATCACCTGGTAGGGAAACATACTCACCTAAGCTCACGATCTCCCATAGCAACACACCATAGGACCATCTGCAGGAGGGAAGAATGAAAAAACCTTTAATCAGCAAATAGGTTGGCCACTCCACTTCCTGCCCCCAAAGGTCAGGGTGATCCATCCTTTCTCAAACAGAGAAATGTAAAATGTCTGCTTCCTGGAATGTGGCCCTGCACACAGTGTGGGCTCCTTGTAGGCCAATGGAAGGGTATAACAGGGAAATGGGCTCACTTTGCCAAAACCCTTAAATTACTTTAAGTAGGAAATGCAAAGTAGTACTGTGAAAAACGAGGAAAATTCTAAGCCAGTTGGGTCTGAGTCAAATCCCCTCTCTGCCACCTAATACTCCTATGACCCAGGCCAAACTACTGAACATTTGGTAGCCTCTTAGTGAGTGTGTGTGTGTGTATATATATGTATGTGTGTGTATATATGTATGTATGTGTGTATATATATATGAAATATTTTAACTAAAGTTTTATTCTATACAACTATGAAATACAGATTTTTACCCTTTTGTTATTGCAGATTGTCTAGAAACTGCATTACTGTGTGGCTGGAGGAGAAAAAATATATATAACAATGCTGAGGGGGCAGATCTACAACAGAGATGGAAAACAGTCACCCAACAGTCACCCAAGACTCAGCACTCGGGGCGAATTGACCAAGTGAAACCCAGTCCTTTATCTCAAAGGCCCCTCGTGCAAACACAACTGAGGGCTGGTAAATGAATATTTCATTTAATTTATTTGTTTATTTATTTTTGCCATTAGTTCACAACTATTGCTAATTGTTGTACCCAACAGATAGAAAGGATTTTTTTTTAAAGGAGCCAATTGCCCTCTGAGGAAAGGATAAAGACCACCTCAGCTCCTGGGAAATGTGGCCATGTCTTTGAAAGTTTTTTAACTTTCCAGAGTTAGATGACCAGCAGTGAGAGAATTCTGTCTCTGCAATTGTGCGGATCAGAATATCTTAGCATATTTTTATGAAAGTGGGGAGACCAATCACTGCTTCAGAATTATGCAGAGATAATATATGAAAGGGACCTTGCAAGTGAGGATATAGTAGCTGCCAGTCCCCAACGTAGGCATAAGCAAAACCTCTGAAACAAGTCACCCTCTGGGCCTCAGCTTTTTCTTCTGAAAATGGGGTGCAAGACAAGATGGTCCAGTCTCAATCCCAATCCTTTTGACCACTGCCAGCCTAAGACTTGTCACTGCAGGCAGACATGGCCCTACTATGCCACCACCTGTGCTCACCAGCAACTATTCTGGGCTGTGTCCTCAGAGCTAGGTCCAGGAAGGGGCGTCAGAGGCAGGATCATATGCCCTTCCTCTAGAGATCACAAGGACACAATGTGAAGCAAAGGAGCCCCCAAACCTGCTGTCAGTGATTTTACACTCTGGAAACTGTTCTGTGGCTTCATTTATTCTATATTTTCTCCACAGAAGTATAGGATATTCCTGCTTCTCTTTTAAGCCTGTTAGATGTTGATTTTTTCTTGGGGGGAAAAAATCCCTTAGCAATAAGAAGATTACTCACACATCACTGTTGGTTGTGTACACGCTGTAATTTAGGGACTCGATTGCCATCCAGCGCACTGGGAGCCTTCCCTGTAGAGAAGAAAGGGAGAGGTCACTCAGACAGGGCAGGGACCCTTCAGAAGTTCTGTGCTGGGCCTGTGTCTTACTCAAGGCCCATAGAGAACCCTGTGTGGTGCTCAGCAGACCTAAGGCACGGCAGACTCAGGAATCTTTGCTTTATGAATATCCCAGCCACAAGCATGTTTTCAAATTCAAAAATGTGCAAATAGTGCTTCACTTACCTCAGAGGGCCCCTGTAACAACTGTACATGAATTTGTGGATACGCACATTGACACATATTTGACCATTTACCTTGTGGTTTTCAAGACCATCCAGTGACTTGAAGAGGCAACAGGTGTAGAAACTGAGAATTGGAATGTGGGAAAGGGTAAAGGGAACACTGGGGTGGGGTGGAAGACCATGCTTGGAGGCCATGAAGGATTGCATTTTCCAGAGGAGGAGACACCTGAGCCCTATTCTTTAAGATGTATAGGCATCATCCAATATATGAGGAGGAAAGAGCATTTCAGGTCTCGGGGAACAGGATGCATATGTATCAACAGAGGCTGAGATAATTTCTAGCCAGTGCAATTTACATTGTGTTTGGAAATGAGACAAAGACACACACTCACCCTTTGGGTGCCTGGCCCTCACTCCAGTTACTCCCATTTTTTTGGCTCATTGAGTCTCCATAGGCAAAATGAGATGTGCACTAGACATTGTGAAGCTTGGTTTCAGACTTTTTTTTTCCATTTCCTCAAATTCTATATGATTTGTAGCTCTTTTCCCATCCACCCACCCCAGGAATCATATGATTTGCCACTGACAGATCATCTCTCACTTCCAGAGTTTTGTCCAAACTTTATCAGCTGCACTTCAGCTACATTAGCCGGTAGCAGGGCAAACCCAGGAGTACTAGAGCATGTTTCTCAGCACTGCCCAGCAGGCATGCTCCCAGGCCACTCATCCATGCAACCACCCCACCCCCATCCCAAGGATGATTCCTCAATGTGCCGTCTTCTCCCAGTTCCACGTGGAGTGACAATTTTCAGAAGCATACATATATGATTATAAATCCCAAAAGGTACTTCTGTACTTTTATATTCAAACATCAAAGTGTCCTTTCCCACATCTACACCTTTAATATTCTCATAATCACACCCTCAATCACTCTGCATCCACCTCACCCTGTCTCCCACCTGTTACTCCAGCTCTCTTCCCTGACATGGCTAAGGATGGAAGGTAAAGCCCACTCTGACTGTGTCTTAGGACTCACTTACTTCCAGCCTGCTGACTCTTCTAACCTCACAACTCCCAGTTACCAAGTTCCATGTGCACTTTTTGTTTTTCTTTTTACTCCAGTTGGATCTGTCCCTATAGTTACCACCTTGGTTCAGGCCACCATCATCCACCACCTCATGACAGCCGCTTGTTCACTGACCTCTGTGCCTAACTGACCTCACTCTAATAGTCTGTCCTCCACACAGGACATTTAAACAGCAACTCTAACCACATGGTTCTTTTCCTTAAAATTTCTTAATATCCCTGTCCCAAGTTTCCAAATGCTTAGCTGGAATTCAGAGACCCTGTAACCCTGCTCCTGTTTCAGCAGTACTCTCCAGCTTTGTTGAATTACTGGATTTCTAAAGGTCTCTTGGGCTCTCCTTTCACTCTGTACTTTTTGTATATGTGTACCTCCAGCTCAGCTGACTCATTTTCATATCCAGTATCTATTCGACATTTACTGTTAAACTCAGGTTTTGACCTCCTCCAGGAAGCCCTCTCTGACTGCCCTCAGTCTTGGTTCAGTGCACTTCTCCGGCCCCCACGGCATGTGTGATTTCCTCACCCTTAGCATTCATCGACTACTAAAATTGCTAGTTGTGTGTCTATGTGTGAGCTCTCCAAAAGTGGAGTCTGTCTCTAATATATGTTACCCCCAAACCTAGCATAAAGCATGAGACATCATGGTACTAAATAAATCAATGATGAGGGATGATGGTAAAATTTTAAATCACTTAGTACAGGAGTTTGTGGCAACACTTTTTATAGTAGAATACTCTAAGAGGATTTAACAAAAGCCCAAACTAATGCAGGACCACTGGTATCAAAAGTATCTAGATGGTAGGACTCAACATCTGTACTTTTTTAAAGCTCCTCAGATAATTCCAAGGTGCAGTGAAAGTTGGAACCCCAATTTAAAAATTGGACCAGAGTTTAGCTATTGTGAATTACACTGCTATAAACATTGATACGACTGTATCCCTGTAGTATGCTGTTTTTAAGTCCTTTGGGTATAGACCAAGGAGAGGGATAGCTGGGTCAAATGGTGGTTCCATTCCCAATTTTCCAAGAAATCTCCACACTGCTTTCCATATTGGCTGCACCAATTTGCAGTCCCACCAGCAGTGTATGAGTGTGCCTTTTCCCCCACATCCTCCCCAACACTTATTGTTGTTTGTCTTCATTATAGCTGCCATTCTGACTGGAGTGAGATGAAATCTTAGAGTAGTTTTGATTTGCATTTCTCTAATTGCTAGTGATGATGAACATTTTTTATATATTTATTGATTTACTGTATATGAATGGATAAAAAATGTGGCATATAGACACAATGGAATATTACTCAGAAATAAAAGAGAATAAAATCATGACATTTGTAGGTAAATGGATGAAGTTAGAGAAGATAATGCTAAGTTAAGTCAGCCAATCCCAAAAAACCAAATGCCAAATGTTTTCTCTGATATAGGAGGCTGATTCATGGTGGGGTAGGTAGGGGGAGCATGGGAGGAATAGATGAACTCTAGATAGTGCAGAGGAGAATGGAGGGGGCATGGGGTTAGAAATGATTGTGGAATATGATGGACATTATTATCCACAGAACATCTATGAAGACACGAATTGGTGTGCATATACTTTGTATATGACCAGAGCTATGAAAAATTATGCTCTATATGTGTAATAAGAATTGTAGGGGATCCAACATGGCGGCGAGAGGGGAGGCAGCGCTTTCAGTACCTCCTCAACAACGGGGTCAGAGAGACGCATGGATACGCTTAGATTCGACCTGCTGAGAAACTCCTAGCAAAATTCCACTAAAGAGAGACCGGCCGGGAATTGGAAGGATTTTTGGAGGTGACAGTCTGCGCTAGACGAGTGAATCTCCGCCACGCAGCGCAGAGGTCCAGACCCGCCAGCCGCTGCCCGCGGGACTCGGCGACTGTCGGCTGCCTGCACGCGGCCCCCGTGTCAGGGCAGATAGCCTCCGAGGCGCAGCGCAGCAGGAGCGGTGCAGGGACTCTAGGAAGAGGTCTCTCGCCAAGCCTTCATGAAATAGC
>NW_026000101.1:24055463-24076434 GCF_001458135.2 Marmota marmota marmota
GGGGAGGGGAGGGGAGGGGGGATAGTAGAGGATAGGAAAGGTAGCAGAACACGACAGTCACTAGTATGGCAATATGTAAATCAATGGATGTGTAATTGATGTGATTCTGCAATCTGTATATGGGCTAAAAATGGGAGTTCATAACCCACTTGAAGCAAAGTGTGAAAGATGATATATCAAGAACTATGTAATGTTTTGAACAACCAACAATAAAAAAAATAAAACAAAAAAAAAATAAAACACTCAGACAAGTTGCTAAAAACTAAAAAACCCAAAAAACTATTAAATCATGTAAGATAACCACTGTATAAAATATTTAAAATTTCCAAGATCTAGATTCTACATTTAGAATAGCTTTACAAGTTTGTAACCTCTTCTTCAATTTTACAGAAACTAAAACGGGAAATTGTACATGAAATGTTGCATGGTTATTTTAAAAACATACATGACATATAATACAAAACTTCAACTCAAAGAAAATCCTGATCAACATCAAAAAAAAAAAAAGAATTGTAATCCATTCAGCTGTCATATACAAATAAAAAAAATTACAAAAAAAAATTAGACCAGAGAAGATAGGCACTCTGCCCTCTAGTGGTGCCTTGCTGCACTGCACCATCCTTGCAAAGAGCTTATACCTCTCTACTCTTTTCTCCTTTCTTTTCCCCTTCTTTTTTCCCCTTGCCCAGTCCCATGCTGCCACTGAACACAATACTCTTCTCTTATGAAACAGAGTTGGTCCCTGATCATTCTCTGCCCCTCTCAGCATCCCTAAGCTCTCCAAGAAATCCTTGTCCTTTATGAAACTCCAAGCAAACAAGGGTTAGTCTTAGGAATCTGAGAGCATCCAAACATGTAGTCTATGGAGCAACCATCACTGGACTTGTATAAACCCCTCCATTCCCTCATTTGGGATGCCACAACCCCCAAATGCCAGAGTGAAGCAGCAAGTAATTCTGTGAAGGAGATAGGAGTTGGGAGGGCTAGACTGTCCAGTGATGGGGCCTGCTTTCTTTACAGAGGAACACCTGCATTGAGTGGGTCAGTCTGCATAGCCCTGGAAAGAAAGGACTGTCTGGAAGTCAGCCCTCAGTGGGGTGTCTGTGGCTTCTGAAAGTGCTGGTAATAAGACTGCAGGGCCATGGGTAGGGCCAGCGGGACCCCATTTCAAGCCCTCATCAAAAAAAAAAAAAAAAAAAGATCCAAAATGATTATGTTCACTAGCTTTCGACTATATAAAAATAGGTATACTGTGGAAAGAATAACCCCAAAATAAAAAGCTGTCAAGGTAGTGAATTATGGGTGCCTTCCTTAAAAAAAAAATGCTTCAAGTATTGTTTCTTGTTTATCTTGTTAGTACCCAAAATAAATACATTAAGAAAAAAGGAAACCTGGATATGAGGATAAATGCAGGACTCAAGCCTGGCTAAGAGGTAATTTGGTGCCTACCAAGAAAAAAGACCTTCTATTTCACTTGACGACTGGAGCAATATCAGGGAAACTGAGCCTAAGTAATTTTTCTGACCTAGAAAAGAGACAGCCATAAAGAATAAAAAGGGCTGGAATGTAGCTCAGTGGTAGAGCACCCCTGGGTTTAATCTCCAGTATCACACACACAAAAAAAAAATTACAAATTTCCTACAGGGTCTCTTTATGAGTTAGGAACCCATTAAATATATTTCCTTGATTTGGGAGAAGTTAGTTTTTGTTTCTCTGAGATATTTGCTGTTCATGAAGAGATTGTCAGAGCTCCTCAGAGAGTTGAGACAAAGACATTGAAGGTCCTAGACTGAATACAGACAAGACACCCTGCCTGAATCACAAGGTCTGAATGTTCAATTACATAGTCACATGAGACAGTGTGTCCATCATTGACCATATGGAGACCGTATCATCTTAGGAACCAAAACTTGAGAGATTGCTTGCTGGGCCAGGCAACATTTGCCAAGATACAGTCCTATTTCAGTCACCACAGAGCACTGGAGTTCTAAGAGAAGTGCCATGAGGAGAAGGAGGGTCCTTGGGAAGTATGTTGGTTATCAGCGTCTATCCTGAACTCACCATCGTCTTTTTCACATATACTTCTTGACCTCGGGACAATCCAAAATCTGCTATTTTGGCTACGTAGTTTTCACCTACTAAAATGTTCCTGGCAGCCAGATCTCTGTGGATAAACTGAAACAAACAAACAAAAAGCATGTATTTTCAGCATAATACTTGCTTTTCCACTAACTTATGTTAACACAAAGCCCTGGGGGCCAGTTTAAGAAACAGAGAAGAAATAATAATATGAAAAGAGATTTTTAAAAAGTCACCAGAATACAGTTCCCTTAAAGTACCTCTCCAAAAGTCTCAGATAGTATATTGTGCCAAATGACCCTACCACATCCTGGTAGAAGCATTTCAGAAAAAAAAAAGTACAGGTCATTAAAAGTTCTAGTTACAATGTAGTGCCCTTTGCTATTGTGCATTATTTAGAGGCAAACCAAAATAAGATTTAAGGATTCTCACCAAATACATATTATGAAATGTACTAGATAAATAACTGTCATTATTGGGCATTGAATTGTATACTAACAGATGGGATATTAACAAAATAAAATTAGGGAGACTGTAAGAAGGGATTGAAAGGTTGACAGAAAAATCATGCAAAACACGAAAGCCCTGACTCCAGAAGGAAAGATGCCCAGAGCAGGGTCCTCAGAGCAAACCTGCTTTTGGCTCAAGTAGTCCATGCCCCGGGCCACGTCTGCAGCAAAATGAAGCAGCTGCTGGGAAGACAGCGTGGAAGCGGTGCTGTTGGCGATGGCGAATGCAGGGTCTGTCTCCAGCACGCGGCTCTTGCGCAGAAAGTCCAGGAGGTTTCCGTGGGGGGCGTACTCGATGGCCAGGTACAAGTAGCCTGTGGGGAAAGGACCAGGGCATTGCTGCATCATCAGCTGAACAGTTGTGAAATTTGGGAGATGTACTATGGGCCTTGGCAACTGCTTACAAACTCCCTTCTGTCTAATGGAAACACGATGGCATTTCCCCCCAAATGGATAGAGCTTGAGAATGTCTTGCTCAGCGAAATCAGCCATCCCCAACACCAAAGGCAGAATGTTTCCTCTGATAGGCGGATGCTAATTCACATTGGGGGTGGGGGGGCGGCTAGAGAGAATAGAGTTACTTTGGATTAGGCAGAGGGGAGTGGTGGGGTAAGGGGGTCAGGAGGATAGTAGATAGTACATAGGATAATAGAATGAATCAGACATGTGCGTATATGACCACATGACTGGTGTGATTCTACATCATGAACAACCAGAAGAATGAGAACTTATACCCCATTTATGTATGATGTGTCAAAATGCATTCTACTGTCACGTATAACTAATTGGAACAAATGTAAAATAAAGGGTTAAACAAACAAACACACAAAAGAAACACATCCAGTGCTACCAAGCTACTAATGCTGGGGACATGAGGGACTATAAGTGGCTTCCTCCTACAGTACTCTAAGCCGGCAGCCAGAACTCATGGCATTTCTCTCCCCGACTCTCCTCTCCATTCCTACCAATGTGAACTAATGTGCCACCCAG
Source organism: Marmota marmota marmota (assembly GCF_001458135.2). Lineage (NCBI taxonomy): Eukaryota > Metazoa > Chordata > Mammalia > Rodentia > Sciuridae > Marmota > Marmota marmota. Next base: position 24,059,042 of record NW_026000101.1, read on the forward strand.
AAGTGCTTTCACCCACTGGGGAATATGACTAGAATGAACTCAAAGCATCCTTTTCCACATCAAGAATATTCTCTTCAAGTCACCTTTAATTATTCGTAAAGAACTTATTATGTGTCAGGTATGTTATTCCAGCCTGTCTCCAGCTTTCCTTAAGGTTATTAAAAACAATACTCACAGTGGAAGGACCCACGCATTCTCCCCTGCCTTCTACTCATTCAAAACCCTAAGTCACCATTTTGCTGATTTAGGCCACTGGCCAGCAGAATATTGTTTCAAAATTTGTATGTTGCATAAAGAAACCAGAAAACCCAACTAGGAAAAATAAAACAATAGTTCCTAGAAAAAATTATGGTCCATAATCTAAATTTTAATTCCAAGGGTTTCCCATCCCCCCCTCCTTTTTTTGCTTTGATAAAATTTTTGCTCTTTAAAGCCAGTGAAATCTAAAGCAATTTTGCTGGTGTATTTTTTTATAAGGAGGTTTTATTTTGATAAACAATTTTAAATGTCAAATGAATTTGAACTTCAAAACTATTCTAAGAAATCAAAATTCTGACAAAAAAAGAAATCTTCTAAATTTGAATTCTGTTGTATTATCAGGAAAGATAGAATTAAATTCTGGTATGAATATGCTTTCTCACATCTTTAGTGAATTATAAATTTTAGGAGCCGAAGAATTATGTGCTAATATGATGATAGAGCAAAATTTTAAGACACATATTTTTTTCTCAGTTGTTGATGTGATTTTCTTTTTAACTCACTGCAATCCCACACTGATTATTGTTTTCAGGAAGTCACTCAAAAATAAATGTTATTACTTCATTATGTAACTAAGGGACATGATCTGGCTTCCAGAATTACACCCTTATTGGATCATAAAATGATATACTGTTGAAAGTACTAATATTTTTAGTTTAATAAATTGAGGAAATAGAAGTAGTCACTTTTCTATTGTTGGTGTTTGTGCTGCAAAGCCAACAAGAGGTTGTCAAGTTTATAAATCACTGCATGGAGCTTTTCTGTGGAAGTAAACTTTTCCATGAGGAAATCAGTTTAAGCATAAATTCAGAATTACAAACCTATGCAGCATGCAGGGGTGAACTCAGATTTTTATTGTAATCTACTCATCCATAGCTCATCACACATCACAATAGCAAATACTCAATAAATATTTGAGTTCACAATGTAAGTTTGAAAGTGTTATGCAGAATAGTTGTAAAGCTCCAATCTAATTGAACATGAACACCCTTTGGATACAAAGAATATCATATATAAGCTGCTTATTATCATTATTATTGTCATTATTTAATCTAAGTATCACCAATGCTTTCATATTACACTACATTATTGGTATTCACGGTGTTAACATTCAGATTACCAATTTTCTTGGGTTCTAAGAACAATGAAAAAACAGACAAGAAGAACCTGTGCATGGCACTCTTTCAGCTGGTGACGGTACCCTACTCCCCACTAGTAGTAATAGTAGTTGAGAACACCCCTAGGTTTGTGAGGATGGGGCTGGTAGGAGCTGTGGAAAACTTTGGGCAGTAATAGACCACTGCAGAGGCCAAATGATCCAGCCTCAGCACCTCTCCACAAAAGATGGCAAACTAGCCTAGAATTGGGATTGGCAGGTGCAGTTAACCTCACATTCTATGTTTTTCAGCTATAGCCACCACATGTATTCCCTTCTTGACCTTGTGTCTGATTGTCTGTTATCACCTAGCAACCTGGAAGTCTTCAGTGTACAATTTCTAGTTTCAGTGTGAACTCAGTATATGAGTAAGATCCAGATCCATAAGAAGAGGAGATGGTCAAGAATCTGGATGGTCAAGAATCTTCCAGCCCAATTAAACCTGTGATTGCTCTAAAGCACAATGATTAAAAATATATATACCTCAAGAGGAACCACCACCAATTTAAGAGTCAGAAGGAGAAGGAGAAGAAAAAGAAACAGTTGTGGTTGAAATTGAAGAAGAACTTGAACTTGATGTTGGTTGCCTGGAAAAGGACTGTAGGTGAGGGTAGAAATGACCCCTGATGTGAAAGAGAAGATTCCACCTCTCCTAGAGAGTGTTAAATTTCTGGAAACAGATGATGTACAATCATAAGTCAAAAAGAAGACAAGCTGAAGTCCTACATGTTGTTGTTGTATCGAAAATTTGACTTGTCAAATTTTCTTAATAAAGCTTTACAATTAAAAAAAAAAGATGGCAAACCATGGCTCAATCCATTAATAGGACTAGAATTCAATTGAAACTGCAACTTAATAGGTAACCTTCTTAAGATTATTATTTTTCTTAGTTTCAGTGTGGAATGTGCCTATTTACAAAAAAAAAAAAAAAAAAAGATAGCCTGGCAGGAAAAACAAGAAAAAAGCACCTTACCTCGATGTTCACATGCTCCCAAGAGATTGATGATGTTTGGATGATGTCCAAGTTTACAAAGCACCTCTAGTTCTCCCGCAAAGTCCCTGTGGTCATCTTTGGAGGCATATTCTGGGAAGGAAGTCAAGGGTTGTGATCCTTCTTCACTGAACCTTTTCAGATGTAACTGTCTCCTCTTGCTCCCCAGGACCTTCAGGTGCACTCAGTCACCATCAGGTCTGGAAAACTGTACCCACAAAGAGATGCTCTAAAGTAGAGCTTCTCAGCCTCAGCCGAGGGCTGACAATTTTCTGCCATTAGGGGCTGTCCTGTGCATTGCAGGATGTTTATCAGCACCCAGACCTCCACCCCCTAGATTCCAGTAGCCCAACCAAAAATGTACAAGACATTGCCAAATGGCACTCAGGGGAAAAAATTGCACCTGAATAAGAACCACCACTCTATAAAGTTTTCTTGATTAACTCTCAAATACTCAATGAAATAACTCAGTAGAGGTTGAGCTGACCCAATGTTTAGATTTTAGCTCTTCCAGCTAAATCTGCCTTCTAGAGACAAAAAGCTAAGGAAGAGAACCAAATTTTTGGTGAAATATCACCAACAATGCACTTGCTTTACTTTAATAATTTTAACTTTTTAACAAACCAGTCTTGCTAAACAAATCAAATCCCAATGACATTTTATAGGCATTCCTGTAGTCACGAAACTGAGTTGCATTTTTTTTTTCTATTCTTTTTGCCCTGTCTTTTCAACACACGTTGGCCAGAGGGAAAACCACCAGCATGGTTGGTGCATGAACTGACCCATCAGACTTGAGTGTAGGACAGGGTGCTATTATTACTGATTTTGGAAAAATTACATGGTAGGGGACGGGGAGACTGCAGGTGGCTGTCTGTATGGTTGAATGTGCTGAGAAATTGCAGTGACGTTTTAGGTGGGCTAGTGATACCTATAAAACTGACAAGAAATTTCAAGTCCAGTGCCCTGTTCACAGCCACAGGAGCCTCACCGTGGCTCTGGCCCAGAGAGTCAATGTCTTAGGAAAATTTTGCTCTTGCTTCAGTAATCACCCTTGGATGCATTGCTCCTGCTGCCTCATTAAGCTATTTTACCTCTTCATATGGGTATAAGATGGAAAATCAGGCTTGGGTCATATCCCAGTACAAACTGACTTCATGTGATTCTGCACCCTACCCTGTCTCCTCTCACCATTTACACAAATTCTCCATGACTAAAGTAACAGAACAGAAGAAAAATTTCTGGCTATTAAGGTTGTTTTTTTTTTTTTTTTGTGTGTGTGTGTGTGTTTGTATTTTTAAAAGAAATACATTACTATCTCTAAGCATAGGTAATGTTTTGTTTCTTGATGTGGTCTTCTTAACAATGCAGAAAGCAGATAATTTAAGAAGCTCTAGAATTAATTCTCATCTTGGGTTCTATATTGCAGTCTAAAAGAAGGAAAGCCCTCAGTGACCTTAGAGAGTCCCCAACATAGAACTGCACAACACCACAGTTAATCACATTTTCTGCTCTAAGGGACCACTTTTTGGACACATAGGCTGTAAAATCAATAGGCAGCTCCACAGTTAAGTCCTGCAGAAACTGCCACTTCACACAGAAGGCAGCTGTGCTGCCAGTAAGCCAGACATTCTGCTTCCTCAATACTTATTATCCCATCTTATTAAACAGGTAGGTACAAACAGTCTTGAGATGGATGCTGTTAGAAAGGATTTAGTTCTTATGGCTTTAGATCAGTGCTTTTTACACTTGAGTATGCAGAAGAACTTGGTGGAAGTGAAGGGGTGGTTACTGGAGATTGAATCCAGGGGCCCTTTCTACCTCTGAGCTGCATCCCCAACCCTTTTTGTTTCTTACTTTGACACAGTTTCCCAGATTGGCTTCCACCTTGCAATCCTCCTGCTTCAGCCTCCTAAATCACTGAGATTACTAGCATGTACCACCATGCCTTGCTGTAAGAACTACTGAGTAAGCCTGTTTAGAACAGAGTCTCATATTCATTCAAAAAACTTGAATGAATTGGGTATGGGAAGGTCAAGTGGATGCATTTCTAACAATGTCTCCTGCTGGGAACCATTAGCCAAGTAGGTATGACAATTTCCTTGCCAGCGTACCCCATGTTGCAGTGACATTGAATGTAGGCGACCTTGCTCAAGGACCAAGGCGGATTAGGGTGTTCCCGGTTTAAGATAATCGGGTTTAGGGCGTTCCCGGTTTAGGTTCCAGGTTTAAGGTTTAAGATTATTCCTGCTGGGAATAGGGCGTATCCTGCTGCCTGAGTTCCCCTTGAGTTCTCACGGGATTCAGACAGTATTTTTTGGGAGACAGAAGCCCAGTGGAGGTGGATTTGGGCAGAGAACGTGGATTTCCCCAGAACGTGATTGTAGACGGCTGGTGTGATTTCGGGAATAAAGAGTTGCTGTTTGAATCTACAAGCTGTGTGGTGGCTCGTGATTGTGTGCCCAGCCAGACTGCGGCAGTCTCCAGACATTTTGGTACAGAAAACCCATGGAGATTGTTATTCAAAAAAGTATAGTTTCCAAATGTAATGCACTCCACTATTGTCATGTATGTAAGAAACAAAAAAAAAAAAAGTATAGTCACCAAATAGGATCAGCATCATTTAGGAATTATGAGATCCAAATTCTTTGTCCCTGCCCCAGATGCAGCCCAACAATTTTGGGGGGTTTTGTTTTGTTTTGTTTGTATTTTTCTTTGTTTTTGCAGTAGTTGGGATTGAACCCAGGGGCACGTTACTACTGAGCTGCATCTTCAACCTTTTTTATTTTTTATTTTGAGATTAGGGTGTTGCTAAGTTGCTAAGGCTAGACTTGAACTTGGAATCCTCCTGCCCTTGTCCCCTGAGTTGCTAAAATGATAGCCATGTGCCACTTCAATTGGCTCATCAGAGTGATTTTAAATAAACCTTCTAGGTGATTCTGATGCATGCTCAATTTTGAAACCAATCCATTATGATAAATAATGACGTGCCCCAAAATTTAGCAGAATATGACAGAGAATCAGTGTTTCCAAATTCCCAGAAATCATGACACTGGTGTTGAATGACTCCCACCTTCACATCTGCCTCCTGATACTATCACAGGCTGCATCTCAAAGGAAGCATCATCTTCAGCTGCACACTGCAGGCACAGCTGACAGGCCAATTTTTGGTTCAAAAATATGTAAGGGCATAGCGGAAAAACTTCAACAGGAAATCAAGTTGTCTCCCCACCCTGCTGAAATGCTGACTATCTGTGTAACCACTGACCTTTCATTCTCTTGATGGCAGCGTCCATCCGTAACCCATCCTTCTTGATGCGCGCCTTAAGGACCTGGCCAAAGTTGCCCTCTCCAATCACGTCTTGAAATTTGATGTCATTCCAGTCAAGCACTGGATAAATTGTGGGATCCGGGTTGTTTTTGGCCTTCCTGTTCAGGGCCAGAGTTCCTGAGTTGAACTGCACAGCTGGTTCTTCCCGCTGGAAAAATAATTTTTTTAAATTGTTTTTGTACTATTCTAAGGTGAATGCCTTCTGATTTGTATCCACACCATGTGAAAAAAGAAACAGTATATCTAGTTCTAGAATGGAAGTGGAAACTGGTTTCATCTCACAGGCCACTCTGAAGAAGCCACTACGTGGGTTTAAGTCTGGGCCTCAGTGGAAAAGCATGTCAATTAGCCATGCCCTCAAAAGCCAAGAAAGGACAGAATAGCTATGTATGCCATGGGTTGGTCATTCCCAATTTGGTCACACTTGAATTTTCTAATCTGCCATGAGTGTTCAGTTCTGGTGTGGAAAATAACCTGGGAATCCTATATGGAACAGGCACTGAATATGAGAGCCCTCCTAGCATCATCTTGGTCCTGGTCTATTCTTGGCACTCTCATTCTCTCTTATCCAAAAGTTTAGAATCTCTTAAGCCTCAGGACAGATACTGGTTACAGCAAAACCCAGCATGGTCTCTTATTCTCTTGAATCCAAATGGCTCCTGACAGTATCCTAACAAAGCACTGATATCATGACAAGCTGCAGAACTCCAACCCCCTTGGTCTTTTCTTTCCAGTGACAGCCAGAGTTGAGCCAGCTCTGGCATGCAGTCAGACAGTGCAGTTCCCCTGACCTCCATGGAGGGGAACCTTGGGGACTCTGGCTCATAAAGGAATACCTCATTTCAAACATGGCATTATACTTGTTTTATGTACAGAACTGATAAAGTCAGATACCAAGTAATTTTACCCAGCTTGAAATCATAAACTAGAGAAATGTCTAGGTTTTAATATACCAATAAATAAATAAAAGACTCACGTGGAATGGCTATTGGTAAAGCATGACCTGGCAGATCTTTGCTATAGGTCAAAATTCCTAGATAAATAACAAGGCAGCACCAGGTGCTACAAACCAAGTGCAGGCTGAGTGTTCACAGGAATGGGAGGCATGCATACGTGTATGATTCTTATAAATGTGAGGGATGATGGGATTGAGGGATATGTTAGAAGAGGGAATGGGAACTAAGAATAGGAACATGTGGGGAGACCTGTCTAGGACAGTACATCATTTCCTGTCACACTGAGTAAGGTCTGGTTACGCTCATGTCCTTCCTTACCCAGAATGTTCAACTCATCCTACTGCAAAATTGTTCCCTCAAGTAACTTATCACTAGGACAACCAGTCCTCTCATTTTGGGAAGGAATGGAGAGCAGCTCTGTTTCAGGCCTAGCTTCCTGCATAATTAAGAGTGCCTGCTTTACTCTCAAAATTATTCTGGTTTGAACAAGAAATAGTCATGCTACATATATCCATTTGATAATGGAAGCCAAAGAGAACATAAGACTTGCCTATGGGAATTGTTTACTTTGCAAGTAAGGTCTCCTGTTCCACATCGTTAAAGTGAAGGTCCTGTCTACATGTGGAATTGCACTTATTAGCTAAGAAGAAGATGAGACACTACCACGTTTTGGAAGGCTTGGGCCATTCTCCTTTGAACATTTGCCTTCTTCAGCTGCAACATGATCAGAAAGGCCAACAGTACCGTCAGGCAGGTCATTCCAGCGGAGCCAAGGATGGCTATCAGCAGCATCTTCCCTCCGCCCAAGTCTGCTGGGGCTGTGCAGGAGAAGAGAAGCGAAGCAGATGGGTCAGATAGGTAGACAGATGGGCCAAGACTGTCTGTGGGAGAAGACACCATGTAATAGGAGTGAAGCAAGCCCTAGTCCTGCCACTGAACCACTGTGACCTTGGGCTGATCATTTTATTTTCTGGAATTTAGTGAAGATAAGTCTGACCCCCAAGGTTGTTACCTTTTATTTAAAGTGTGCTTCTAAAATAGCAATATGCTAATCATTATCTATTTGTTCAACTTTTAATTCCAAACAGGGTCACAAGTAGATGAACAATATTGAATAATAGTGAGAATGACTGACCAGACGGATGATCTCAAGAGAGTGCCTCAATCTCCCCACCCAGGATGCTTTAATGTTCTGTGATGCTAAGAGCTGAGTGTATAAGTTGTTTAGTTTTCTTCTTTCCTTGTTTTAAAGACCTGAGAGAGAACACTGGATGATATCCAAGGGTGGAAAGGAGGGAAAGATGGTAGAAGGGAGAGAGGGATAAGATAGGAGGGGAAAATTTTAATTTAAGGCTCGGGTCAAAATAAGCTATTAAAGACTGATCTAATCTTTCTACTTCTTTCCCTTATTTAAATTTAAATGCAATTAACTCAATATATTTTATTAATAACAACACATAGATCATGATCCCAATTGAAGTATTTATCTGTGCTCATCTTCCTCTATTTCTATGTACTGTGCCTGAAAAGACATCTAGAAAGGTGAGGATATTTTTTATTGTGTTATTGTTTTTAAATATTTTTTCTTTGTACTTTATATATAGCTTGGGTTTAGTACCAATAGACATTTTACCAAAACATAGTAATTATAAAAATGATACATTTATTAAGAATGTGATCTGAAAACTATAATTCTCTGCAATTGGCAGATGCACCATTCCTTGGACATTTCAAAATTGTTCCAGAATCAGAAATGAAAACACAGCTTCATTTATATCTTAAGCCATAAGCAAACCTTTAAGAGAACCAGGAAATTTTTAGTTCTCTAAGACTTTCTGTAAAAAACAGATTAAAATCCAAATTATAAATTTGTACAATTCATCTTTCCTTCTGAAATCCTATTATCTAGCTCCCTTACACACATTGTACACTGCAGAGGGCTAGGAGGCGCCATGTGCAGACCTGGAGGAGACCCTCAGTGGCAGGCTGGACCACGTTGGGACACTGCTACATGTGATGACATTCAATGATTACAAGCAGTGGCACAGTGTGCTAGGCACCCTGGGAGGATCTCTCTCAATCTTGAAGAGCTTACCCTCCCCAAGGCAGGGGTGAGGTTGGAGTTAGACATGAAGATCTAATAACCTGGATTAGAAGAGTAGAAGAAAACTCAGAATAGCATAGTATTATCCAAGCCAAAAGGAGAATTCATTTTGAAAAAGAACAGAAGGTAGTTCTTGGATCCTACTGAGGTGCCCAAATCAGCCTGTCTTCCATAAGCAGGTTCCTCACTCTTCTTTCACCACAGAATCAAAATTCTTTTTCCTCAGAGTATTCTTAGAATGTCAGATTGGGTATGGCACTAGGCTAATCTGTTTCAAGGTTTAATAGAATATGGACTGACGGGGTCCTTCACTTGTGCACTTTGATCTTAAGGACCTATCTAGAGATAATAAAACCTATTAGGACAAATGAATTGTGACACATGTATGGGGTAAACCCATTGAGGATTTTTTCCTAATGCGATCCACTCTACCTACCTTGAGACTCTGGGAGGGTCATCAGCTCATGGGAAAAGGACGGGTTGCTTGACCCAATGTTGTTCTCAGCAAAGATGTCCACCTGGTATGCCGTTTCAGGCTCCAGGCCCTTGAGCTGATACTGAGTGATGGTGGCATTCTTGATCTTCACATCAATGTGCTGGTCTTCATTCTTGCCCTGAACCTTGTAACGGATGATAATGGAAGAAATAGAATAGCCATCCAGTATTGTCCAAGAAACCACAGCCGAGGAATCTGTGATGTTGGAGATCTTGATGTTTTCTGGTTGAGGCGGGAGAACTGGAAATTTAAAAAAGAATTAAGATATACCACCATCTCTTAGATTATCATGCTTTTGAGAAGCAGTTCATATCACCTCACACACCATGAATGGCAAATGTGTGTTTTCTCAGATGGTAATTCCAACCCACTGGTAGTGGCACCAGACTCTGTGCAGACTGGGAAGACTGGCACAGACAGAGAAATGGCAACACACCTATCACCTACTTGTCTCCTTATACTAGATGAAGACCTCAGAAATTCTGTTACTCTACAATCTATGACAATGTTTTCTCGATGTGGGGAAGAATGAAAAGAATAGATGAGCCAATGTTTACATAGTGTTTACAAAGTACCAGACATCATCTAGATCTTTCTATGTATTAACTCATTTACTATCTTACTGTTAAATACTCAATCACAGAGAGATTAAGTGACTCAGCCAAGGTCATACTGCTATTAAGTAGAAGTAGGATTCAATTCTGTTAATATGGCTCTGTTGTCTGTAGTCTTATACAATGTGTCACATGGCCTTGGATTCAGATTCAGTGGGTCTGGGACCAACATCTGCATTTTAGAAGGTTCTTCAGATGAGTCTTTGCCATAAATTCATTTATGGAATAGAAGGCAAGTCTGTGTATACATAAGAAAATGTGTTAAGCTCTTAGTAGACAAAGTGCTACAGGGATTCTGGGAAAAGTAAGATCACATTCCATTCAGGACCACAGGCAGGAGAAGAGAGAGAAGATTTGAGGTTTCTAGGTTTGAATTTGACATGCACAGAATCAGTCCTGAACCTCACTGTAACTCCTCCCTAAAGGGCACAGGCTACAGGGGAAGTTAGACTGTTTAGAATGTGCCTCCACATTTAGACCTTCAGAAACACATCAGCAGGTACAGAGGTGGTGCTGATATTTTTATTCAAATTTTAGAAATGAGAAAACTGACTTCAATAACTTAAGGAACTTGTACTGGTCCCTTAATTGGCAATTAGTAGACTCAGGCTGTTTGATTCCATATACCATTGTCTTCCCATATGAAGGTTATAAGTAAATAAGAACCTTTTAGAAGTGTCCTAAGCCATGCTATTTCTATCCTAAACCCTCAGAGATTCTTCATTCTAAATTTCCTGTTTCTACCATATCGATTCCCCATGTCATGCTCTTTAGGTAACTGTGGCAATTTATGAGAATTAGATATTGGATTTTGGGCCTTTCATTCCAATTGTTATTCTCTTTGTCTCGCAGGTGATAAATTACCCAAAGCACAATTAATCAACAGTCTGTCAGAACTCCCTTATATCTAGTAGTTAGCTTTTTGGATTTTTTTTACAAAAATATAAAATAACCTTCCTTTCCACAAGAAGATTACAGAGTAATAGAAATGTGAACATTTCCAGATTTCTATGAACACACGTTTAATATTTGTGTAGTTGTACCTCAAAAAATTCAACTTCATAAACAAGTTGTCTTCTGAGCACAAATGTAATCAGTGCCCTGTTGACATCTGCTAGAAGAATTATGAATATTGATACCAACTAAAAATCATGAATTTACATCAGACAGTTTATGTGTTTTGGGCCTGAAAGGAGTTATCCTCTGAGATAACTCAATGAACCTCTGATTTAGAGTCAGTGAACCTGGGACTAGTATCTCCATGTTACTAGGTTCCCCAAATGAGTAAAAAATGGATTATAAAATACTTTAGGAAACATTAATTAGACTTTAAGTAATTTTGAAATGTGACATAACCCCTAAAGAAACCTTCAAGACCCAGACTTGCTTTGAAGCTGTTGATTGCCAATTCAGAGACAAATCGGTAGCATGGTTTGAAAGGAAAAAGGATGATAGGAAAGGAGGGAGAAAGGACAGAAAGGGAAGAAGAAAGAAAGGATAAAAAGGGAGAGTAGGAAAAGAAAACTGAAATATGACTTAGGATACTACTTTCAGTGAGTATAATTTTTGTTTAATTCAATAAATATGATGCTGATCCTATGATCAATAGTCCATAATCCTAATGAGGGTAAAATTTATACAGAATAGTAAATTAGCATAAGATAATTTTATAAAAGAATATAGTAATTCACCATACAGTTATCAAGACACTTTACAAATATATAGTTAATTTAAACAGGCTGGAAATGATATAGTAACCAACATAGGTCAATGGAAGAGAACAGAGAGCCTAGAAGTAGAATCAAAATCAATATGAAAATTAGGGATATGATACAGAAAGTATCACAAGTCACTAGGGGGACTATTCAATATATATGGCATTGGGACACATGTGAATCAATAAGATTTAAAAAAAATATTAAAATATACTGTATACTCAAATAATATTCCTATATGTTAAAGACCTAAATATGTAAAACACAACACAAGAACTACTAGAAAAATACAAGGAATATACTTATGGCTTGTAGCAGGGAATGATTCCAAAATACAAAAAACAGACAATCAAAAATCCAAAATGTACAACTGTACAGGAAAATATTAACAGGCCTGAGTGCATCAAAATGTGAAGGATATACGGGGTAAAAGACATAAATACATAAGGTTAAAATAAACGATTAGAAGAGTATATTAGCAATGCATAAAACAAGATGGAATACAGATTATCTTTCCTGATTAGTAAAAATATATAATCTATAGCAAATGGACAAATTACATCCACAAGTATATTTTTTAAAAAACACACAAATGACCCATGTACATAAGAAAATGTGCTTGACCTTGTTAGTCATCAAGGAGATGAAGCTTGAAATTAATAATGGGATTTCTTTTTTGCTTTTAAGATTGGAAAAACTAAAAAGGGCTGCCAGTATTAAGTGATATAAACACAGGGGAACAGTATAGATACAGAGATGTGAATCCAGTGCCCTCAAACTCCACGACACAGTACACATTGAGTGGTGCCCATGAGTATCACTTCCGGACATGTTCCCTAGCAAAGCTCCTCCTCTGCACATGGAGACATGAATAAGGTGGCAGTTGCATTTTTGTGACAGTAAAACAATGAAAACAACCTAAATGTCCATCTAAAAAGAAAGATATAAATGATATAACTTGTCGTATATAACAGACGTGTATAAGGAATACATCAGATCCAAATAAATTAACAGATAAGAATCTTGTTTATTAAGAAACAGATGAGTAGTCTGTATGCATATTTACACTCATAGATCTCTATATATTATTATATAACAATGAAAGGAAAGACAAAATTTCATACTTTTGGTTGTCTCTGGAGAGAGGGGAGTAGAAACAGGAATGACAGTCAAAGAGGATTTTAACATATCTGTATTGTTTTATGACTTCAGATCAACAAAAAAAATGCTAAAAGCAAACATGACCAAGTGCTAACTATTGTTAACCTGGATGGTGAATGTGTGTTGTGTTAGTCTCTGCACTATTCTGTAACTTCTAAATTTTACATAATGCGAGTGCACACACCACACACACACACACACATACAAACAAACAAAAAACAACCCTAAATACTAGCAACACAGGTCAGACTTTCAAGAGTCACCAACATGAGAGAGTGACTGGAGAAACACCGAGCCAGCTTGCACACTGTTAATGAGGAGGCAGAGAACCAGCTGAAGAAGAGAGCCTCAGACTTTGGGGATTGACAAGGGGCCACGTCACACTGACTTATAGTAGTGTTATGCCCAAGAAGAACCTCGTCTTTCCTAGGCCTCCAAAATGTAATGACACAGTTATAATTCATTGAAGCAAAACAGCACTTGCTGTATAATGACATAAAAACTTTCAATCCTAAAAGAAACCCCAAAGTTGTAACAAATTCTAAATAACCAATCTGAAATATTGAAAAGCCTGAACTGTAGACTATTTTGAAAGAAAAAAATGGTTTTAATGCTCTCAGATACATATATTTTAGCTCTAGGAACTGTGTTTTAAAAAGTTTTCAAGTAAGTTGTTTAGCTTTTAAGATTAAGAAAGACTCATCCCTCATTACTGGGTATCCATGTACTCACAAACCTTACAAAACCTTATTCGTGTTACTAGTCTACTTAATAAAGCATAACAAGGAGAGGTGAATTTAGCACTCCTGCCTGAATCACTGAAAATCCTAATGGGCTTTGTTCTGTATTGCAGGTTAGTAAAATGACTAGGTGAACATTAATTGGCCTTAACTAAAAAATTACCTTTTATTATTTCTAAAAATAGTCTTTTTTTAATTTATATATGACAGTGGAATGCATTACAATTCTTATTCACATAGAGGGCACAATTTTCACATCTCTGGTTGTATAAAAAGTATATTCACACCAATTTTTGTCTTTATACCTGTACTTTGGATAATAATGATCAACACATTCCACCATCATTAATAACCCCATGCCCTCTCCCTTTCCCTCCAACCCCTCTGCCTATCTAGAGTTTGTCTGTTCCTCCCATGCTCCCCCTCCCTACCCATTATGAATCAGCCTATTTGACCCAGCTATCCCTCTCCTTGGTCTATACCCAAAAGACTTAAAAACAGCATACTACAGGGACACAGCCACATCAATGTTTATAGCAGCACAATTCACAATAGCTAAACTGTGGAACCAACCTAGATGCCCTTCAATAGATGAATGGATAAAAAAAAATGTGACAATGGAATATTACTCAGCAATAAAAGAGAATAAAATCATGGCATTTGCAGGTAAATGGATGCAGTTAGAGAAGATGATGCTAAGTGAAGTTAGCCAATCCCAAAAAAACAAATGTCAAATGTTTTCTTTGATGTAAGGAGGCTGAGAACAGTCTTGAAGTGGCAGAAGCTAAGCCCCAATGTCAGTAGCTGAGTGCTGTTCAAGTGTGACTAGAGAAGCATCAATGACTTACTGTCGCTGAGGGTCCACGCGATGAGATCTTCACTCCATTCCCCCTGGGCCTTGGTGTTGACTCTGGCGCGGACTATGTACTGCTCTCTGGGGTGTAAGTTGTTGAGCAGCACTGAGGTCAAGTTGCCTGGCACTTTAATATTCTGCTGATCACTTTTTATTTGCACCGACCTCCTCTCTACTTCCACATAGAAGTCATCTTCTGAGCTTGGAAATATTGGTTGCCAGGTCAGATTTAGCGTGGTCTGACTTTTTGGTAGAAGACTGAGACCTCGTGGGGGAGGGAGTCCTAGGAGAAACCAGAAAGATCATTATTTGACAGAGGTCAGAAGTGATGACGTCCCCAAGGGACATCTTGGAAGAATAACTTTGGCTTCTAGAACAATATACAACTTCACACGCCGTCAAAGAAACACAAGCTAGCAGTCATATGACACTTGTTTTGCTGCCCAAATAGCAAATCTTTAAAATAATATGTAGTTTGAGTAACTTCAATACAGGAGTATAACCCCACTGGAGAACTTGGGGGATATTTCTTTAAGAGCCTTAAAAATGACTGAAGAAATAAATCCTGAAGGAAGAAGAAAAACTATGTGCATGGAGATGTTCATTATAACATTATTCATAACAGCAAACGATTGGAAAAAACTAAATAGTCAAAACAGGGAAATTTTTAATGAATTATACTATAGCCATCAATACATTAAAATAGATAATTAAGAGGAGTGTGGAAACCTAGTAAAAATATATATAGTGCATGAGTGAAAAAAAAAACTGAGTGCAACTTGGTAAAAGTCATCTAAAATTGGTAAAAGATAGGAGGGAAACTATTGAAAATAAAAACAATGGGTTTTCCTAGGTTGTAGGGTTGTGAGTATTTAGCATTTGTTACCATTTTGAGAAATACATTTTAAAGCTGTTTCAGGGATACTTCCCCTAAGCAAGGGGAATTTCAGACATTATAGCAGCTGTGAGGGCAAGGTCATCCCTTTCCCTGCTCAGTTCACATCCAGGTATCAGCTATGCCAGTTCTGATGGTTCACACCTGTAGTCCCTACAACTTGGGAGGCTGAAGCAGAAGGATCTATCACAAGTTTGAGGCCAGCCTCAGCAATGTAATGAGGTCCTCACTAACTTATTGAGATCCTACCTCAAAATAAAAAGTAAAAATAGCTGGAGATGTAGCTTAGTGGCAAAGCATCCTAGAGCCCCCCCACACACACATACACAAAGTATCAGCTATGACTACACACTGCCATAATTACCCACATGAACCTCCGTGACCAAAGAGGTGGCTGAATGGAAACAATATGGATTTTAAAATCAGAGAGCAGGAGCATGCCACTTTAGTTTCATGACCTGGTGCAAATTCATAGCCCCTCCAAGTTAACATGTAAAGTAACACGAAAATACTCTCTTCCAGACTTAGGAGGAATGAATGAGATAATGGATGTGAAAATGCTTTGAAGGTATTGGAGGCTCTGTTTATATTTCT
Source organism: Marmota marmota marmota (assembly GCF_001458135.2). Classification (NCBI taxonomy): domain Eukaryota; kingdom Metazoa; phylum Chordata; class Mammalia; order Rodentia; family Sciuridae; genus Marmota; species Marmota marmota. The sequence goes on from NW_026000101.1 coordinate 24,074,903, forward strand.
TCCCTCCCATCCTGCTTCCTTCTTTCCTCTTGTGTTAATGAACAAAGGAGGAAACTACAGGTTCAGTTAATAATAGTAATCAATGTATAAATCCCAGATATAAATTCTTTTCAAAACAAGATGAGTATCCCCTCATTCGTTCATTCTCAGTGGCAATGTTACCAACCCTAGGGGACAAAAATTGGCTCTTAACAGCATAAGAAAATATTAGATTATTACAATGGTTCATAAAGGGTCATGATACACAGATGGACACTATCATGGTATTAAAATGTCTTGGGGAGAGGAGAAGCCTATTAGGACAAAAGTGTTTTTAAAAAGCTACTTATGGAGTGATTTAAAAAAAAAATGAGGTTAAGAAACACTGCTCTGACTCTTGGTTAGAGATGAGAGGAAGGGGCTGCTTTCATTGAGCTGGAAATCACACCAGCCATCCTGACTGCTCTCAGACTAGTGAGAACCAGCGACCAGGCATGCTCTTGCACTTTAGCATCATGCTAAAGATGGTTCTTTGGTTCTTTCTCTAAAATCTAGGCAAATTGGGTGAGATGGTGTTCACTCCTTTTGCTAATCTCTGAAGTTTAAATTCCAAAGTCAGCCACCCAGAGTGGTAGGCAGGCTTACAATGGCAAAGTGGCCTGAAGAGATGATGTTTTGGAGAACACATTGGAGCCTCCCAAGTTTGTGTCTCACAGAGGAGACGCTGGACAAATACAGACACTTCCCTTTCCCTTTCCCTTGAGGAGCATGGCAGCCCTTCCCCCTGCCCTGACTGCCCTCTTTCTCCAACATGTTCAGAATATGTTTTCTTCCCTCTTCTGTTGGTCTCCCTGGCTTTCACCACCTCAATCAACACACATAAACAGTGCAACTTTCAGATGAATTAAAAACCAGCATCAGCAAAATTCAGATGGGAAAAGGAGAACCTTCAAGAACTCCCTTCCCGTCCAGCCTTGAGAAGTACTTTGAAGTATTCCAAGAGACTTCTGAATACATCCTGGTTGGAACATATTCTGAGGACTATATGGTGTGGGCCTGTGAAGGATTTATATTCTGTTCCATAAATACTGCCCATCTGAATCAAATTAGGACTTCCTTCTTCAGATTCATCAAGAGAGAACAACGATTTGCCTTTTGGCAGCACCCTGTTGACACATATGAGTTCCCTTCATTTTCAGTTACAGAGATCCCTTTCTAATGTATATACACCTTCTAGTTTTATTTCTTTATTTATTTATTTATTTATTTATTTTGCTTTCACAACCTGATGGGTTCCCAGGAAGCCAGTTCTTACTTGTGCTTAACCTCTACAAGCCCCAGAGTAGCTTTTGTGTCTCATTTGGTTCTTTAAGGATGCTGATCAGATGAGACTGGTGGGTAATGAGGGGAGAGCTGTCTTTATTGGGGTGCACAATCCCCCCAGAGGATCTAGGTGTTCTTCCTAGTTCTCTCACTGAACACTGAATCATTCCATATCCTCCTGCCTTTAGTAAGTGGACTAAAAAAAAAAAAAAAAAAAAAAAAAAAAAAAA
>NW_026000101.1:24076455-24188768 GCF_001458135.2 Marmota marmota marmota
ACTCACCCACCACCACCCTTCCTGGTCTTCCTTCCTCTTTCCCTTTCCTCCCCCTCCCACCCGGCTCATGAATAAATGCCTGTTGGCTTCAACTGACCGATGGAAGCTGTTGTGAACCGTCTCACGGGTCCAGGATGCCCTTCCCCGCCCTCTCCGCGACGGACCAGCTGCACACAGAGCTCGTACTCTGTTCGAGGTTCCAAATAGTTGAGTGTAACAATCTCATTTGTCACTGAGAAGAGGAAAAGACCAGGAAACTTCAGTTTGCATTTTGTTAAATTGTTTAAACTTGGGAGGTTATTATTGCAATGTAAAACAAATTTAAATTTTCAAAAAGATAACATCTGGGTGAAACAAGCAATTCTATCTTTAAGGCCTCACTTTTTCAGAATAAGAAAAATTCGACTTTTGAAAAAATGTTGCCAGGTCACAGTGTGTCATTATGCATATCTCTGTGCCGCCTGCACATTTCTGCCCTTGTGCTTTTATCTTTCCATTTGCAAAATAAGACCTTACAAATTTACTATATGAAACATCATACTTAGGAGGAAAAACTCAATTAGAATAATTTTATTTTTACCGTTTTCAAGTTCATACACTGATTTTAATCAAGTTATTGAGCAAAAAGACTCTTGAAGGGTTTGCTTAATGTGATTGGACAACCGATTTGTAATAGTCACATCATTATAAGGAAGGGATCTGAAGTCCCTGGAAAATACAGGATTATTTTCAAATAGCATTTTCTCCTTAGTTATTTGCTTTAGCCAGCCTCTGTATTTCCATTGACATTTCAAAGGTAAATTTTTTCTTTACCCTAAGATAAGTTCCTAATTGGCAAGGGGGGGTGGGAAATAGACTATGTTTAACAGTTCTTAGAAAGGTACTCTATGGATATTCACTGGTAGACAAGGTGATGGCTTATTACCGCCATATGACAAAACGGGACTGGCCACTGATGTTGGAAACAGCTGTCCAGCAAATCAGCTCAACATCTTTGAGTCTAGATTTTATTTGAATCTACAGTAGAACGAGAAGAACTCAGTAGCAATATTTTGACTTCATCCAATCTACCTAGGTTGTCAGCAGCATTATTGAATCCAAACCCTACTTTTCTTCTTTAATAACTTTCTCAATTATCTACATACAGTAGATACAGAATCATTTTTAGGAAATCCTGGGCAAAGTAAGATTAAATATGGAAGGATACATGTTTCCTACAAGCTGCATAGTGGCAGGTCTGTCTATGAGATGGCTCAATTAGAGCATCAATTGATATTGCTGTTCTATTTTAATTTTTAAATTATGATTTTATATCATACAAACAGAACTGTAATTTGTGTTTCAAAATAAATTTAACTGTTATCGTGAACTTTTGACATTTTGCTACATTTTGCTAATTTTTTTTCTTTTTTCAGGAAGTTGGAGGAGCGTGATAGAGCTCTCTTTAACCACACCTCCCTCTTCCCCCACCCTAGTCCTGTTTGCAACTGCCCAAACTTTTCAGGTTCAAAATCCTGAACCTGTGTGTTAAGAGTCTGCAGGACAGGGCAAGACATGAAAAGAGAAAAGAGTAAATGACTTAACAAGGCACAAAGAATCACCCCTAGGATTTAGGCAAATTAAGTCTGCCTTTCCAGCAAGCCCTGGGCTTCCTGTTTCCACATTCATGGTGTAAACACATGTTTTCACCATGACCAGGCAAGAGAGAGTGCTCAAGGCAGAACTGGAGATCCAGAGAGGCCTAGACAGGAAATACTGACCTAGATAGTTACTCACAATGCAAACGGGCCCTGTGCCCCTAGTACACAGAGACTTCCAGAAAGTCAGTCCCAGAACTTAGAGGGCCCCCCACACTCTCCTGAATATTCTGAAATGGAATAGAGGGTAGTGGCAGGGAGAAGGGGATTTCTATATTTGGGGAATAATATTTTTCCTGATGTCATATCCCTGGGGCCCCTGCTGTACAAACCTTACCTTGAATTTGTCTCCAAGCCTCATAATGATTAACAGGTTTATACAGAAGTTTCTTGGATTTGATTGGCCCATCCCCAAAGTAAGGCTCAGAGCTGATGTTGATGATGGCAAAGTTATGTCCAGTGTCAATCACATTCGGTGCATTCAGGGGCTTTGGAAGAACTAAATAAAGTTAAAGCAATAACATTAGTCCTTAGGCTTTGGGGTTTTGTTGTTGTTCTTAACAGGGGTAGAGGAAGAGTGCTTTACATTTCCAAGTCCTCTTGGAGTTCTCTGCTCAGATTCAATGCTCTCTGAGCTCTCTTGCTTTGATCTTGTTCCTCCTACCCATTATCCAAAAAATTCTTCCCTAAAATACTCCTCAGCCCACACCCCTTCAGTGGATTCTCCTTATGCACATAGGATTAAAATCAAAACCTGTACCATGACCTGCCAGGCCTTGCATAATTGCTCACTCTAACTCCAAGCCTTCTCTTCCCTCATCCAGTACCCTCCAATCCCATTCACCTTTTAGTTCACTCAACCAACACGCACCTAACTCCTTTCCCTCTCAGCCTCTCTGTTGATGTGCTGCAAGGAATCCACCTCCTATTATTCTTCCAGTTAACTCCTACTGAACATTCACCTTTTAGCTCTGATATGGCTTCATCACAGGAGGCTGTCCCAGAACCTCAATTAGATGCCTGTGTTATATGCTCTCAGAGAACCTCTACTTATTTTTCCTTGTAATTTTCTGAGTTAATTATTCTAAGTTATTGTGATTATTTTATTGGTCTTCCTACCACGTCATGTATTCACTCACTCATATATATGCTGTTTTTTCTGTTTAACAAAACACAGATTTATTATTTTACAGTTGTGGAGGTCAGGAGTCTGACATGAGTCTGACTGGGCTACCATGGAAGTGTCTGCAAGACTGTGTTCCTTACTGGAGGTTCTAGAGCAGAATCTACCAGAGACTACCTGCCTTCCTTGGCTCCAAGTCTCTTCCTCACCTTCAAAAGCCAACAAGGTCAGGTCTCTGTGACTCTCCTTCCACTATGATGCCTCTCTTTCTGGCTATGGTCAGGAAAGATTCTTGCCTTAAGTCTATCCAGTGGGCATCCACTGGAGAGTCTAGAACAATCTATCCATCTCAATAACCATGCATTCTCAATGGAAGTGAGAGCAACTCCAAGAAGCTGAAAACTGGTTTTTGGAAGAATCAAAAAATTTAGATATTATAATAGATTGTAGACCTCCAAAAGGTCACAGTCCATAAATGGATGTACAGTACAGCTGTAATGTTGAAACTTTATGGTGCTAGGAGTTTTAGAATAAAATTTTTAAAAGAGCTCCTCAGTCGAATGATAATAAAAGAAGGTTGTAAAACACTAGACTCTAAACTACTATAGGGCAAAGACCATGAAGGTTTGTTCACCAGTACAGAACCTACCAGGTGCTCAATAAGTGTGTGTCAGTGAGTTTCCAGGAGCTCAATAGCTCCATTAGAAAGAGACCTTCTTGGGCTGGAGATGTAGCCCCATGGTAGAACACTTGCCTAGCATGTGTGAGGACCTGGATTCCATCCCCAACACCTCAAAAGTGGCGGAGCGGGGGAAGGTTTTCTTAGAAATACATACCTGGGTTTTCTTTCCCTCCTCAAGAATGTGTATTATATGATACGGAAGCTTCAGATATCAGGGGACAATTCAACATTCAGTAATTTTAATTTTCTTCTTTGTCTCAACACTTTGACTTAGAAGTGACCTTCAAGGATACCCCACTTAAAATTGTAGTCACCTCTCCAGCCTACCCCAGCATTCCTTACCCCACTTCTGCTTTAGTTTCTTCCATGGCACTCAGCATTTTAAACAATGTTACAGGTTATTTATTTGCCATTTATTTCCCCATAGGAATATAAGCAAGGTGTAAGAAGTTATTTTGATCATATGAATTTTCTACTGAATAAAAGAGATTTGGGCTTTTTTCTATAATTAAAAAATAAATAAATAAATAATGAGTCCAAGATGGTGTACATGGATTCTCAGGGCAAAGAATTAAAGTCTATGCAGTTGTGTTTATGTCTCTGCTATTACTGACCTCCTTTTAAAACACTACTTACTATGTTCTGAGTACTTACACCATTTCATTATGGAGGTTACATCTGGGATCTCCCAAAGGATTTCTAATTAAATAATGGGGTGGACTAGATGCTATACAACTTTGGCCATCCTGCTTCCTCATCTGTAAAAGAGACTTCAAAAGCAAAATGGTCTAGAAAAGATAGTTCTGGTGTTGAGGTCAGGAAACCCAGATTTAAAACTAAGATTGGCCACTTATCAGCTGTGCTACCTCATACACTTTAATTTGTTTCCTCACTGGAAAAGGAGATAAAAATATCTGCTGTCCAAGGCTCTTGCAAAGATTAAATAAGATGAAGTATGCAATGACTTAGTATTTAGATATTGTAATATCAGTGCCATTTGTAGAATTTATACCAGAGAGCTATTAGGTATTTTTGTCTAAATGAGTTCATATGTCACTTCCATATTTAAAATTCCTTGTTATGTCTATGAATGACCAGCCAAGTTAATTTGTATTTACCTCTAATTTATTGTTTCCCTTCAAGCCACAAATGTATACATATTCACTCAGGTTAACTAAAAAATTTGAAATGCCAATTTATAACAGGAAGAATGTCCACAACCCTGAATTCATGAACAATCATTCATGTTAATTTTTTAAAATAGCTTCATACTAAGTGAGTGATCTTCCAAACAGATTCTCCAAATCATTCTTCATGATGAGTAGGAAGTCACAATGATGAAGCTAAACTTATTGAGAAAATTTACTGAAAAATGTCACAACAATGATGATAAAATAACTCTCAGGGGTTGAGAAAATAAGCTTCATTTATAAAGAATGGCTCATGGAGGTTAAGTTCATTTGTTCAAGACCACATACAAGATTACCAGCTGTTAGAGACAAAACTCAAACCCAAGGCTATGTGACTTCAAAAAGTATACTCTTGATCTTTTTATTCTACTTTCATGGACATGATTTTAATAAAAAAGACTCAGTATCCTAAAAAATACCTCAAAAGTATTTTGGTTCCCCAGCAATACATAAACACCACGCATCAAGGGTGTAAGATCTTCCCATGGAAAATGAAGCTTACCTTTAACAGAAATGTTGAAGGGCTTTTCCACCATCCCAGCCACTGTGTTCACACTGCAGACCCACACCCCTGAGTCAGGGGGGAGAATCCGGTGGATGGTGAATATGGCCACTGAGAAATGATCTGTGTGGTTAAAGTCTTTTGGCTGAAATAGTCACGTACAAAAAAAATTAATTAAAACTTCTAGGGAGTCATAAACACAAAGGTCCAAAACACTGACCCCATCTCATTGTTTAATAAGTTTTCTAGGAGAGATTAAGTAGCTAAATGTAATGCTAATATAATTATGGCTTATTTCCAAAGCTATTGTAGTAGCCCTGAACGTTTATATTGGATGGATGCCCTCTCAGATCCTGCTGTTGTATTTATGTTTGGGAGTGTGAGGTAAACACAAGTGAGGAGTCTAATTCCCTTTAAACTGCTTCTGATAGCATTTGTTCCTTTCTGGTCTTATACCAAGATGGCTGGGTGGGAGGATAAGTGGTTTCCTAAGTGTCTGAGGAACTGTTGGGTGTGGTATCATGGAAAAAGCCAGGGATCTGAAGACACGTGGACCTTGGTTTACTTTTGATAAATTCCTCAGCTACTTAACCTCACCCTGCCAGTCTCCACTTCTGTAGAAAGGGGGACAGGTAGGGCTACGAAGCTATGAGTGGAGGGCAAGATGGCAGCTGAGTAGGAGGTTCCAGCAATTGTTTCCCCACAGAGAAATCAATTTGAAGAGCTATTCACACTGCTGACACAAGAGCTAAAGAAAACCCAAAGCGAGATCATTGTACCTGCTCTTAGAACAAAAATGAAGACATACTGAAGAAGGTATCAGAATAAATCGAACAGAAAAAGAATAAGTAAGCTTGAACACAGGCTGTGTGGATATGGAGGAGAAAAAATGGGGAAAAAAAGTGAAATAAAGAAAGCTTATGGGAATTTTGGGATAGTATTGAGAGAAAATATTTAGGTTACTGGGGTTCAAGAAAGACTTGAGAATATCATAGGGGTACAAAATTTATTCATACTGATAACAGAAAAATTATCAAACCTAGAGAAAGATACAAATGTCTAAGTAAGGAAGATAAAAGATCACTGGTTTGATTTAACTCGACCAAATCTACCACAAGATGTATTATAATGAAATTCTCAAGGGTTAAAGAGAATTTTCAGCCAGATGCAGAGAACATACCTGGAATCCCAGATACTCAGGAGGCTAAGGCAGAAGGATCACAAGTTTGAGACCAGCCTGGGAAAATTATTATCAAGACCCTATCTCAAAATAAAAGGGCCAGGGATGTAACCCAGTCGTAAAGCACTAGCCTAGCATGCACAAGAATTCTCATGAAGACAAAGGAAACACATAATGCATACGGGTGTCCCAATATCTCTGACAGAAGACTTCTCAGCAGAAACTTTCTAGGCCAGGAATTAGTAGGATGAGATTTGTACACTAGGGAAGGGAAAAAGAACTGTCAACCAAGGATGCTTTACTCAGCAAAGTTATCCTTTAGACGTCAAGGAGGAGAAAAAGACATTCTAAAACAATCTGAGGGAATTTATCACCACCAATCAGAGAATTTATCCCAAAAGGAATGCAAAAGGGGATTGTCAAATTATAAAACAGAGACACCAACCAGTAAGGGGAAAATATCAAAAGAGAAACAAACTCACTATTAAATTCAAAGATGAATCCAGAATACCCTAACAGTGCAAACATGGTACCTAAATCACTCGTATCTTCAGTGTGAAGACTAAAATATAAAACAGTTAAAATAATAAATATTAATATATCAAGAGATAAGCAATGTAGAAGTATAAGACATCAAAAATTCAAATGTGGAAAGAAATATAAAAAATTTTATTAGTGTTTTAATCTTTTTTCTTTGTTTATTATCCTCTATTTCTGAATAATTTCAAGTTGCTATGACTCCAAATAGCTGGTTATAATTAAAAACTATTTTTTGTAAGTCTCATGGTAGCCACAAAGCCAAAGTCCTTATTAGACAAACCAAAAATAATGAATCAAAACAGACTGCTAGAGAAAATCAGTTAGCCATAAAGGAAGACCATAAAAGAAGGAGAAAGAAACAAATAACAAAATGGTAATAGTTATACCTTCCCTATCAAAAACTTACCTTCAATGTAAATGGGTTAAATTCTACAATTAAAAGACAAAGCAGCAAAATGGATGAGAAAAAAAAAAAGACCCAAATACATATATATATTGCTTATAAGAAACTCACCACCTTAAAGGACACGTGAGGACTAAAAATGAAGAGATGCAATGCAAACAGAATCCAAAAGAAAGCAGGAGTAACCATATTGATTTCGGATAAATAGAGTTTAAAACAAAAGCAATAAATAAAGTCAAGGATATAATGATCAATTTAGTCAGTTTAGCAAGAGGAAATTTTACACACACACACACACACACGTAAAGACAAACACCCAATCCAATAGTAGAGCACTTAAATATATAAAGCAAATATTAATAGTAGAAAACTATATTAAATATTAATGGGAGAGATATATTTCAGTACAATAATAGTAGGGGACTTCCAGAAATGGACAGATGATCCAGGCCAAAAATTCAAAAAACTAAGACCAAATAGACCTAACAGACTTTCCATCTAACAGTTTCTACATCTGACAGTTGCCACAGTGCACTTTTTCCCCTTCAGAACAGAACATGGAACATTTCCAGGATAGATCATGTTATGTTAAGCCTCAAAAAAGTCTCAACACTTTACTTTTTTACTCTAGGGATTGAACCCAGGGGCACTTAATCACTGAGCCACATCCCCAGCCCTTTTTATTTTTTATTTTGAGACAGGGTCTCACTAACTTGTTTAGGGTGTTACGATGTTGCCAAGTTTGACCTTGAACTTGCGATTCCTCCTGCATCAGCCTCCCAAGTTGCTGGGATTATAGACATGGGCCATGATACCTGGCCTCAGCACATTTTTTAAAAACTGAAATCATATCTTTTTAGTCACAATGCTTTTAAACTTGAATTAATAACAAGAAAGACTTTGGAAACTATATAAACACATAAAAATTCACCAACTTACTCCTGAAAAACCAATGAATCAAGGAAGAAATTAAGGAAATTTAAAAATTTCTTGAAACAAATGAAAATGGAACTAATATACCAAAACCTATGGGATAAAGCAGTATCAAAAGGGAAGTTCATAGTAATCAAAACAGAAAGGTCTTGAACAAATTATCACTATGCCTCAAGGAACTAGAAAAACAAAACAAAAGAAACCCATAATTAGTAAAAGGAAAGCAAGAATGAAGATCAGAGCAGAAATAAATGAAATAGGGACTGAAAAGAAGAAAGCAGAAAAAAATCAATGAATGAAGAACTGGATCTTTGAAAAGATTTAAAAAATTAACAAATCCTTAGCCAGACTAGGAACAAAAAAGATGACTCAGATAAAATCAGGTATGAAAAAGGAGACAACCAACACCATATAAATGCCAACAATCATTAGACATTATTATACACCAACAAAATGGAAAAATTCCTGGATACATATACCTTACTAAGATTAAATTATAAAGAATTAGAAAACCTAAACAGACTAATAACAAATAAGATAATTGAATTAGTCATGAAAAGTCTATCCAAAAAATCCTAGGATCAGATGTCTTTATTGCTGGCACCAACAGCTGATGCCATCTACCATGGGCAAGTCAGAGAGGGAGATTAAGAGAACCCACATTTTGGATGGCACTAAGGCATGTCTTAAAACAGAGAGGACAGTGATCAGGGACATTATCAAGCACACAGTGAGCTGTGCTTTGTTTTTGTGTGAGAAGGATGTGGTGCATCTCCCAGTGGCCCACAATGAACAGGGACAGCCACCATCTTTTCCTACTGTGTTTCCATGGCCAGTGGGTATGGGTCCAAACCCAGGTATCCAGACCTGTATAATTCTAGCTGGGTCTGAAAAACTGACCTGGCAGAGGCTCACCACATGACCCAGAGTGTAACTAGAAAACCAGGTGATTATTCTCTCTTTGCTGGTTTTAAGTTTTATTTTTCATGAAATATTTTATTGAGTATATTTTGTAGTGAAGACTTCCTAGTTGTGAATTCTTTTAATTTTTGTTTATTGTGGAAGTTTTCATTGCATCATCAAATCTGAAGCATTAATTTCATAAACAAGCAGGAGTTTCTACCCTCATATCAGATAAAGTGGACTTTAAACCAAAGTTAATCAGAAGGGTTTTTAATACTGCTTAAGGGAATTATACATCAACAAGATATAACAATTATAAATATTTATGCCCCAAACAATGGAGCATCTATGTACTTCAAACAAACCCTTATCAATTTCAAGAATCAAATAGACCACAACACAATAATACTGTGTGACTTTAACATGCCTCTCTCATCACTGGATAAATCTTCCAACAAAAACTAAATAGAGAAGCTATAGGACTAAAAAATACAATTAATAATTTAGACTTAACAGACATATAGAATATTTCATCCATCAATAACTGAATACACTTTCTTCTCAACAGCACATAGACCCTTCTCTAAAATAAACTACATTTTAGGCCACAAAGTGATGCTTAGCAAATACAAAAAAAAAAAAAAAAAATCGAGATAATATCTTGCATTCTAACAGATCATAATGGAATGAAATTAGAAATCAGTGACATAACAAAAAAATAGAAGCTATTATAATACCTGGAGACTAAATAATATAATACTGAATGATCCATGGATAGCAGAAAAAAATCAGGGATGAAATTAAAAAATATTTAGAGGTAAATGAGAACAGCGACACAACATATCAAAATCTCTGGGACACTATGAAGGTGGCTCTAAAAAGAAAGTTTATAGCACTGAGTTCATTCACTAAAAGAATAGAAAGTCACAATTAAATAACCTAACGTTACATCTCAAGGCCCTGGAAAAAGAAGAACAAATCAACATCAAAAGTCATAGAAGAAAAGAAATAATTGAAATCAGAGCTGAAATGAATAAAATTGAAATTGAAAAAACAATTCAAGAGATCAACAAAACAAAAAGTTGATTTTTTGGAAAAAAAATCAATAAAATTGATAAGCCCTTAGCCATGCTAACCAAGAGAAAGGAAAAATTTCTAAAATTTGTGATGAAAAAAGAAATATCACCATAGACATCACTGAAATACAAAGAATAATCCAACTATTTTGAAAATTTAATACTCCAAGAAAATAGAAAGTCTTGAAGATATCAACAAATTTCTAGAGACATATAACCACCCAAATTGAACCAGGAGGACAGAAATTTAAACAGATTCATTTCAAGCAATGAAATTGAAGATGCCATCAAAAGTCTACCAAGAAAGAAAAGCCCAGAACCAGATAAATCTCAACAAGTTCTACCAGACCTTCAGAGAAGAATTTACACCAATCCTCCTCAAACTATTCCATGAAATAGAAAAGGAGGGAATGTTCCAATCTCATGAAAGCTAGTATCATCCTGATTCCCAAACCAGACAAAGACATGGAGGAAAGAAAACTTCACACCAATATCCCTGATGAACATAGATGCAAAAATGTTAATGAAATACTGGAAAATCACATACAAAAACACATTCAAAAGATAGTGCACCATGATCAAGTGGGTTTCATTCCAGGAATGCAAGGTTTTTTCAACATATGGAAATCAATAAATGTACTTCACCACATCAATAGATATAAAGACAAGAATCACAAGATTATCTCAGTAGATGCAAAAAAAAAAAAAAAGCATTTGACAAAATACGGCATCCATTCATGCTCAAAACACTAGAAAAACTAGGGATAGTAGGAACATACCTCAACATTGTAAAAGCTATATATGCTAAATCCAAGGCCAACATCATTCTAAATGGAGAACAATTAAGAGCAGTCCCTCTATCTGTATATGGGGTAAAAATGGGAGTTCATAACCCACTTGAATCAAAGTGTGAAATATGATATATCAAGAAATTTGTAATGTTTTGAACAACCAACAATAAAAAAATTTAAAAAAAAAGAGCAGTCCCTCTAAAAACTGGAACAAGACAGGGATGCCCTTTTTCAATTCTTCTAGTTAACATGGTCCTGGAAACTCTAGCCAGAGCAATTAAGCCAAAGAAAGAAATTAAAGGGGAGTGCCCATGGGGTTGGGGTTGTGGCTTAGCGGTAGAGTGCTCACCTAGCACGTGTGAGGCCCTGGGTTCAATCCTCAGCACCACATAAGAATGAAATAAAAATAATGTGTCCAACTACAACTAAAAAATAATAAATATTTTTAAAATTTTTTTAAAAGAAATTAAAGGGATGTATATAGGAAAAGAACTGAAACTATCCCTATTTGCTGACAAAATGATACTATATTTAGAAGATCCAAAAACTCCACTAGAAAACTTATAGAATTCATAAATGAATTCAACAAAGAAATGTGATATAAAATTAACATCCATAAATTAATTGTTTTCCTATACACAAATGATGAATCAGCCGAAAGAGAAATTAGGGAAACTATCTCATTCACAACAGCCTCAAAAAAAAAAAAATCCTTGAGAATTAATCTAACAAAAGAAGTAAAAGACCTCTACAATGAAAACTACAGAACACTAAAGAAAGAAATTGAAGAAGACCTTAGAAGACAGAAAGATCTCCCTGCTCTTGGATAGGCAGAATTAACATTGTCAAAATGGCCATACTACCAAAATCATTACATAGATTTAATGCAATTCCTATAATATACTAACAACATTCTTCATAGAAATAGGAAAAGCAATCATGAAATTCATTTGGAAAAAATAAGAGACCCAAAATAGACAAAGCAATCCTTAGAGAGAAAAGAGAAGCAGGAAGCATCACAACACCAGACCTTAAACTATACTACAGAGCTATAACAACAAAAACAGCATGATATTAGTACCAAAACAGACATGAAGACCAATGGTACAGAAAACAAGACATAGATACAAACCCATATTAATACAGTATCTCATACCAGACAATAGGCACCATAAATATACATTGGAGAAAACATAGCCTCTTCAACAAATGGTGTGGGGAAATCTGAAAATCCGTATGTAGCAAAATGAAATTTAACCCCTCTCTCACTGCACAAAACTCAACTCAAAATGTATCAAAGACCTAGGCATTAGACCAGAGACCCTACATGTACTAGAACAAAGTGTAGGCCCAACACTGAATCATGTTGACTTAGGAACTTCCTCAACAAGACTCCTAAAGTGCAAAACAAATCTTTGCTACCTGCACCTCAATGCAGGATATATAAAGAACTAAAAAAATTAACACACACATAAAAATAATCCAATTAATAAATTTGCAAAGGAACTGAATAGACATTTCACAGAAGAAGAAATATGAGAGGTCAACAAATATATGAAAAAATGTTCAACATCTCTGGAAATCAGAGAAATGAAAATTGAAACTACACTGCAATATCATCTCACTGCAGTCAGAATGGCAACAATCAGGAATATAAGTAATAATAAATGTTGATGAAGATGTGGGGAAAAAAGGACTCTCATACATGACTAAGTGAGACTGGAAACTGGTACAACCAATCTGGAAAAGAGTATGGAGATTCCTCAGATAATTTGAAATGGAACCACCATTTGACCCAGTTATCCCACTCCTTGGCATATATCCAAAGGATTTAAAATCAGTATGCTACAGTGACACAGCCACATCAATGTTTACAGCAGGTCAATTCACAAGAGCTAAACAATGAACCAGCCTAGGTACCTTTCAACAGATGAATGGATAAAGAAAATGTGGTATACATACACAAGGGAATGCTACTCAGCCAGTAAATTCATGGAACTGGAGACTATCATGCTAAGTAAAATAAGCCAATCCCCCAAAACCAGAGGATGAATGTTCTCCCTAATATGTAGATGCTAACTCACAATAAGCAGGCAGGGTTGGTGGTAGAGAAGAATAGAAGTACTTTGAATTATACAAAGGGGAATGAAGAGAAGGGAGGGGAAATGGGAATAGGAAAGACAGGAGAATGAATCAGACATTACTTTCCTATGTGCATATATGATTACATGACCAATGTTATTCCATAGGAAAGACAATGAAATGAATCTGACTTAAAGTTCCTAAGTTCACACATAAATACACCACAATGAATCTCCACATTATGTACTACAACAAGACTGTGATCCTAATTAGAGTAAGATGTGCTGTTTGTATAAATATATCAAAATATACTCTACTGACATGTATAACTTAAAAGAATTTTTAAAAATCCTAAAATTTTAAGAAACCATACATACACACCGCAGATGGCCAAAGAAATACTGAGCAAAAAGAATATAATAGGAGGTTTTACACTTCTTGACTTCAAACTAGACTACAAAGCTACAGATTTTAAAACAGCATTAGTATTGGCACAAAATTAGACACATAGACCAATGAAACCATATAGAGAGCCTAGAAGTAAGCCCACACATCGGCAGCCAACTGATTTTGACTTAATTGCTGAGAATTTGCACTGGAAAAAATGACAGTCTTTTCAGTAAGGAGGAAATTGGATATCCAAATGCAGAAGAACAAAACTACTCTCTCTCTCATCATCTACAAAAATATAGAAAAATCAAATTAAAATGGAATAATAATTAATAAATGAAGTAATAATTAAATCTATTAAACTACTAGAAGACTACACAAAGGAAGTTCTTGAGGACATAGGTCTGGGCAGGGTTTGAGAAGATCCAAAGCCCAGGAGACAGAAGCAAAACTGGACATAGGCAATTACATGACAGTAGATAGCTTTTGACCTCAACAGAGGTCAAAAGTCATTGAAGTGAAAAGACAAGCTATACATGAGAGGGAACATTTGTAAACTATATATCTGACAAGAGATTATTAGTGGATGATACACTCGAGTAGACAGTTCTCAAAGGAAAACATACAAATGGCCAACAGGTACATGAAATAATACTGAACTTCAGTGGTCATTAGAGATGTGCTGTGAGTCTCCCTATATTTTTCACTTTGTTCTTCTAGCTTATACTCACCACCGAGGTCTCAAAACCTCATTCCCGTTAGAATGTCCGTTACAAATTGGTACAGCCAATTTGGAAAGCAGTATGGAGATTTCTTGGAAAGCTGGGAATGGAACCACCATTTGACCCAGCTATTCCCCTTCTTGGTCTATTCCCTAAAGACCTAAAAAGAGCATGCTCCAGGGACACTGCTACATCGATGTTCATAGCAGCACAATTCACAATAGCAAGACTGTGGAACCAACCCAGATGCCCTTCAATAGACGAATGGATAAAAAAAATGTGGCATTTATACACAATGGAGTATTACTCTGCATTAAAAAATGACAAAATCATAGAATTTGCAGGGAAATGGATGGCATTAGAGCAGATTATGCTAAGTGAAGCTAGCCAATCCCTAAAAAACAAATGCCAAATGTCTTCTTTGATATAAGGAGAGTAACTAAGAACAGAGTAGGGACGAAAAGCATGAGAAGAAGATTAACATTAAACAGGGATGAGAGGTGGGAGGGAAAGGGAGAGAGAAGGGAAATTGCATGGAAATGGAAGGAGACCCTCAGGGTTATACAAAAGTACATACAAGAGGAAGTGAGGGGAAAGGGAAAAATAATACAAGGGGGAGAAATGAATGACAGTAGAGGGGGTAGAGAGAGAAGAGAGGAGGGGAGGGGAGGGGGGATAGTAGAGGATAGGAAAGGCAGCAGAATACAACAGACACTAGTATGGCAATATGTAAATCAATGGATGTGTAACTGATGTGATTCTGCAATTTGTATACGGGGTAAAAATGGGAGTTCATAACCCACTTGAATCAAAGTGTGAAATATGATATATCAAGAACTATGTAATGTTTTGAACAACCAACAATAAAAAAATTAAAAAAAAAGAAGCATAACCTTGCCAAGTGTTGGCAAGGATGTGGAGTAAAGGAAAGGCTTGCATACTTTTGGTGGGAATGAAAATCAGTACAGCCATTGTAGACATCAGTATAGAAGTTTCTAAAAAAAAATTAAAAATAGAAATACCATAAATTCCACTATTGGGTACATATCCAAAGGAAATGAACTCATTATGTTAAAGAGACATCTGCACACCCATGTTTATTGCAGTACTATTTACAATAGCCAATAAATGGAAACAACCTGTCTCCAACAACGGATGAATGAAGAAAATATGGCAGTAGACACAATGGAATACTATTCAGCCATAAAATGGTTGAAATCCTGTCGTTCTTGATAACCTGGACGGAACTGGAGGCCATTATATTAAGTGAAATAATTCATGCACAAAAAAGGCAAGAACTACATTATCTAACTTCTATGGGAAGTCTAAAAAAAGTTCATTTCACAGAAGTTGAGAGTAGAATGTTTACCAGAGGCTGGAAAGAGTAGAGGGGAGGAAGGATGTGAAAATGTTGAGTAAAAGGTACTACATTAGCTGGGACTGGTGGAGAGGGCCTGTAATCTCAGCTATCCTGAAAGCTGATGCAAGAGCCACACAAGTAAGAAGTCAGTCTCAGCCACTTAGTGAGAACCTGTTCCAAAATAAAATAAAAAGGTCTGTGGATACAGTTCAGTAATCAAGTGCCCCTGGGTTCAATCTCCAATACCAAAAATAAAGAGAAGGGAAGGGAAGGAAATGAGAAAAGAAAAAAAAGAGAGAGGTACTAAAGAGCCCTTGCCTAGCATGAACAAGGCTCTATGTTCAATCCCAGTACCACAAAAAATAAGTAAGTAAATAAACAAATAAGAAAGAATGCACGCACAATTCTATGATTAGATAGAAAAAAGATTTGTGGTTCTATTATCCAGTAAGCTGACTTTGGGTAGTGTTTGATGATAATATGGATGCACTTATCCTCATTTGAACATTATACAATGTATACATGTATCAAAGTATCATACAGTGACCTATGTACATGTATAATTTTATGTATCAGTTAAAATTTTTAAAATAAAAATAAAGGATTAAAAAAAGAAGAAGTTAGAATAGTATAATTCACTGTTACTGGAAGGTGGGCATTACTTCTACTAGCTCATGGTAAAGCCAACAAGATTTTTGGGAACTGTCCATTAGTTTCTTCTACCTAATGCATTGTTTGAGATTAGGAACATTTGCTGTGTGGACAATGGTAACGGAGAATTTTATATACCCTGCTCCCAAGAGGTCCCTCATACCTATCTTTAGTCAAGTTGATTTTTCGGTCATCTTTATTTCAAAATCTATAACTTTCTATTAATTAATTAAGCCATTAACTTTCCAAGGATTGCTTATAACATGAAAACATTTAGAATGGCTCCTTTCTCTGCTACATTTGGAATGGCTGGGAGAGAGAAAAGAAGATGTTGGATAGTTAGATCAGTCCTATCCAGCAAAATAGAAGTGCTGTGGCACAGCCCTAACTAGGAGAGCAAAGTGAAGATGTACAGGGAATCCTAAGAAAGGCACTCAGATCTAAGGGGTTCTGGGGAGCGTGGTTTCTGAAGTGGAGATGTGGAAAGGAGATTCAAGACCTTTCCATGTAGAGTCAAATGGATCATGCTGAACTTTCCTCTTCTATACTCCCATAATTGCTGCTCTGAAAAGCATGATAGGAGTAGACCAGTCAATAAAACTCCATGTCCTAGTAATACATGAATGTACGGGCCACCTTACATTTCCTTACATTTCCTGAATATGAGGAGTTACCGATGTGGGGATATGGTGAGGGCAGAGTCTTGCAGTGTGGCATGTATGCACAGTGTGGTATGTATATCCAGCTCACCACACAGAGTTGGACAGTTCTGTAGGACACCTTCCATCCTTGATACTCAGCTCCATTGACCCCGCAATGGTGGCATATTCCCAACCTCACACTGCAGAACTGGCCATGCAGAAGAAACTAGTGAGGCTGCTCTGAGTCTGTTCTGCATCCACCAGAATATGGCATTTTATCAAAGCATGCTGGCCAAGGAGGATGTAAACACTGAGTGAAAATCTAGCCTTGAGAGAGTGATTACCATACTGAAACCATCTCATGGTATTAGGAAGGCAGATTAAAAGTGGCTCTTACTTGGAGCACTGTCCCATCTGGCTTCACCAGGGTCATTTCTTCATTGGCAGGTAGTGGCCGACCAGAGGCTTTGCAAATGGGATTAAATTTACCACTGTTTACTTCTATATGATCTGGCAAATCCTCTATCTTTGGAGTCATCCTTGGCATGCCTGAATGAAGAAAAGAGAGCCATGAAATCTGATCCTGAACCCAGCAGTAATAATAATAATAATAATAATAGCTAGTTCAGCAAGTCATGCACAGTGCAAGAGATTTACAAATATTTTATCATCACATAATAAACATGTGAGGTGGGTGCTATTGTGATCTCCATTTTATAGATGAGGAGACAGAGGCTCCAAGGCCAGAATC
This sequence comes from Marmota marmota marmota, assembly GCF_001458135.2. Lineage (NCBI taxonomy): Eukaryota > Metazoa > Chordata > Mammalia > Rodentia > Sciuridae > Marmota > Marmota marmota. The sequence goes on from NW_026000101.1 coordinate 24,094,013, forward strand.
AAGCCTAGCCCTTTATAAATCTAGTGTCTACACTCTTCACCATAGGCCTATGTTCCCTCAGTGAACCTAGGGGAAGGAGTCTCAATATTAAAATGATCATCATGGCCACATCTTCCCCTGACATTGCAGTTCAGTCCCTGTCTTGCTTATTAAGAGTATTATTACAAAACCAAAAGGCAAATTCTAGTTTCTTCCACTTAGCAAATGACCACACAATGTTGCTGATCAACAGCATTATTCTTAGTTGGGGTAAATGAAAACTATCTATTTGATTGGGAAGTCTAAAAGTGACACATAAATTAGAAGGAAAATGTGATTTAAATAATAAACAGTTCAAAGAAGTGATGTGAAATGTAACTTCTCAAAATCAAATTCTAGTCAGCAGCCAACTCCAAAGTAGTGCTGCCAATAATGAAGGGAAAAAAATGTCTCTGGTATTAACAAAGGTAAGGGGATCAGACTTCTTTGCCTAATATCTGCACAGTAGAGAATGAATTATGATGAAATGCAATTATATCATTCTGAACTTCAGGGTCTTAGGGAAACTTGACATTTGTGATTTAAATGATCCATTGTTAGTATGTATGAGATATGGCTTAAGTGTGCCCCCCAAAGGTTCCTCTGCTGGTAACTTGATCCTCAGTGTTGGGTTTTAAGTGTTGGGATCTAATGCAAGATAATTAGGAAATTAGGGGTGCCATCCTCAGAAGGTGTTAATGCGGTACTTTTGGGACCCCATTTAGTTCCCTCAAGAGTAGGTTAATATAAAAACAGTGAGCCTGATCCCGGAATCTCTCTGCCTTCCTGCCATATCATGTGATCTCTTCTGTATACACTCCTGCCATCTGCCATGAAACTCACTAGAGCCCAAACAGATGGGACCACCCGATCTTGAAATTTCAGTTAAAGAAGTCTATTTTATAAAGTACCCAGTTTCAGGCATTTTGGTATAGCACAGAAAACAGATTGGCATAGGTCAGTAAAGGATATGGGAACTGATCGCCCCAACACAATGTGGAGAAGGGAAGGAGGAAGAAGGCAAAACATTGATCCTTTCCCAATAAATCCTTTCCCAGTGACAAGACAATCCTAAGAAGGAAGCACACATCAATCCTAAAAATGGCAGTCCCTGGATAAACATTGATCCTTTACTATACAATAACCCCTGGAGGAAAAAAGATAAGCATTGAGACCCTCCATTCCTGCCCAGTAAAAACAAGTTTCAAATTCTCACAACCTATTTCCAAAGTGCCCAAACTGACGTGTTCTGTCAATAATTAAGTCACACCTCAGTGTAACCTATAAAACCCAGGCCCCTCTTATAACCAGTGGCTGTTTTCTACCCAGAAAATGAGCCCCTCTGATGCCTTACTCCACTGCTGAATAAAAGGCCTTGCTGATCCATGAAGTCTGCTCTCATCCTGGTTATTTGTGCTTTCATTATGGTGCTGAAACCATTTTAATTATTTTTGCTTATAAGCAAAACTTGTCTAACACTTAGTAAAATATAACAGGAGACAGAGGTGCCCTAAGAGCAGCAGTAATTTATGTGCTCTTGCATATTGGTGGTGGGAAAAGGTGAAGTCAAAATAAATACATCAATATTGATATTTCATCCTGATATCTCATTTCTCAGGCTTAAATTGACATGGATAGACATGGATAGATGATTAGAAAAGCTACAGAATTTTGGAATCTAAGTAGCTATTCAAGGAGGAATTTTTAAAAAAAGTGCTTTGACACTTTAAAAGCATTCCATTCCTTTATTCTTGCATTTTTTGAAGTTGATCAGAGGTGAAGGGGATGTGCTTGAGGAGTGGGAAATAGTGGAAGGGAGCTGCTCTTTGAAAGCAGGGACTTAGGGAGAGTGCAAACTTGTGTTAGGGTCGCCCAAGCAGAAGCATACATTTTGCAGCATGAACCTTAGAACAGAAAGGAAGCAGTAAAGTACAAAATCCAAATTCTTTAACTTATGAATTGCCCGTTTTCAATTCAATTCCCTGGTACCTAAGGCATTTCCTTCCCTGCTCAGCACTTAATCTCTGCCCTGCTGCTAAGTCCAGACTTAGAAAAAAGAAAATGTATAAAGCTATAGAGTTTAAAAGCCTTTGGGAAAACCAATTTTTGGTATCCTCCTCCCTATATTTCTGATTTCAAAACTAACAAGAGAAAAGACTCTGACTGTCTTAATCTGAGTGTAGATTTCACTGAATGTATATCTTTTTTAAAAATTATGATTGAAGAAGTAACATTTTTTATATTTTTAAAATTTGAAAATACATAAAAGGCATGCCTCTCAATTTTTTTAAAAAAGCATATTTGTGGGTATTGATTAGCAAACTTTCTGTAAGGAAAGCAAGTATTTTTAGCTCTATAAGCCACTGTACAGTCTGCCCTGGTAGCATAACAGCAGCCAGTGTCTGTATATGGTAAATTAACAGGTGTATCTGTGTTCCAATATAATTTTTATTTACAATAACAGTAGAAAATGAAAAAGAATTAAATACTGATACATTCTATAACACAAACTTAAAAAATAAGGTAATGGAAATGAAAGAAGCTAGCTACAAAAGATCATATGATTCTTTTTTTTATTGGCATAAAATCTTTACAGACAAAGTAAATTAATGATTGTCAGATACTAGGAAGGGTTAATAAAAGTTACTGCTAATGAATACAAGGGATTTGGATTTTGCATGTTGAAAATGTCCTAAAATTAGATTATGGTTATAATTGCACAATTCTAAATATACTTTAAAAACATTAACTGTAGATTATAATTGGATGGTCATTATTATCCAAAGTACATGTATTAAGACACAAATTGGTGTGAATACACTTTGTATACAACCAGAGATATGAAAAAATGTGCTCTATATGTGTAATAAGAATTGTAATGCATTCTGCTGTCAAATATAAATAAAAATTAATTTTAAAAAGTGAGCATTATGGAATAACAATTATATCTCAAGAAAGCTATTAAAAACAGTGGATTGAATTTGACCTGTGAATCTGAATATGCTGACTTCTACTCTAGGGTAATTTCTGAAGTAGGATTATTTAAAATCTCATTTTGAGTCTAATTTTTATTATCTGTTTCATTTTTTTTTCTCTTTTTGAAAGTATGCTTTGTCCAAATCCCTCCAAATAACTCTTTCCCTGTTATGCAGTTCAGGGGAATGCCTGGTTCCAGGGAAGGGAAAAGAGACGACCAAGCTCTCTAGGGCCTGTCCTCACTTGCTGTGCGACAAAGAGAACAGGGTTTCCTGCTGGTGGGAAGAGGAATTTAAAGATAGAATAAGGACCAGAGAAGAGAAATTGAATGCTAGTTTTTAAGCTTTGCAATAAGTTCTTCTTAACTTCTGGAGGGAAATGGAAGTAGTGGGAGGATTCTGGGGCAAGAGCCCCACAAGGACAGCTCTGTGGAGACGCAGTGAGCATGCCCCTGTCTACAGTGTTACCTTGCTTTACCTTCTCTCTCACACTGGAGCCCTTGCCATCCTGGAGAGCAGAGACACCCTTGGAACCGGTCGCACGTCTCCCCATTAGTGCAGCTGCACCTCAGTTTACAATCTGGCCCATAATAACCAGGGAGGCATGCTGTAAACGAAGACATCACAACCACTGTTAACACAGGGGAAGGAGGAAACGGAGGCTGAGAGTAACTGGTTCTAGTTTTCCCTCCCAGCTATCAACTGTGCTGATTCATATAAGGTAGTATGTGATTGATGTGAATTACCAGGAACTTAAAAGGTTGGAGAGTTCTGCTTCCAAAGAGTTGAATAAGTTCCTACCAGGAAAAAAATAATAATAATTGAAAGCACTGAAACGTAGAAAAAAAAAAAAGAAAGAAAAACAGAGAAACTGAAATTTGAAAGACATAATGGTATGTTTCTCATTTTTCAGCTTTTTGCTTAATTCTTGGGTACAACTGACACCACACAGGGTGATTAAAACTCCGAAGAAAACCTGTAGTCTTACTGGCCTGACAAATCAGAGGACAGAGCTGGGACAACTACAGCCACTGGAAAGTAAGAGGGAAAACCTCAGAAAGGGAGAATCAGAGAGAAGACTCAAATCTTTGGCTGACCCTTGAACCACACATATTCAGGACCGATTCAAAGTAGCCCAGCTAAAGATTAAAGAGCTGACCTGAGTTTGACCTGACGACTAAGAGTCAAAGTTTGCAGCTCAAGTTCTACCTAGTTAATTGCTTATGAAAGTAAAACAAAATCAACATTCCTCAAAGGAATCAAAGCAACTCTGGAGGCTGACGCAGGAGGATAGCAAGGTCAAATCCAACCAGGGCAACTTAGAGAGACCTTGTCTCAAAATTAAAAATAAAAGGGGCAAAGGGTGTAGCTCAGGGGTGAAGCACTGTTTACAGTACTTAGTACTATAAACATGTAGGTCAGTGGATCAGAGAGCCCATAAATAAATCCACGTATTTACTGTCTAATGATTCTACACAGGTACCAAGAACACAAAATGGGGAAAGGATAATCTCTTTAACAAAAGATGCTGGGAAACTAGATAACCACAAGAAAAAAATTAGATCTCCATCTCTCCACATAAACAAAAATCAACTCAGGGTAAATTAAAGACTAAAACATAAGACCTGAAATTATAAAACTACTAGAAGAAAACATTCTGAAAATCTTTTTGACACCAGTCTGGGCAATTTTGTTTTGTTTTATTTTGACATGATCCCCAAAGTACAGAAAACAAATGCAAAAAATAGACAAATAGGATTGTATCAAATTAAAAATCTTTGACACAGCAAAGGAAACAACAGAGTGAAGAAGCAATGAATAGAATAGGAGAATGTATTTCCAAACTATACATCTGATAAGGGGTTAATATCCCCAATACATAAGGAACTCAACTCAAAAGCAAGAAATTAATCTGATTAAACATGGGCAAAGCAGGTTAATGAATGGAGTTGGAGAACATCATCCTAAGCAAAGTAAGCCAATCCCCAAAACCCAAAGGCCAAATGTTCTCTCTGATAAGTGGATGCTGACCCATAATTGGCGGGGAGGGCATGGGGAGAATGGAGGAACTTTGATTGGGCAAAGGGGATAGAGGGGATGGGAGGAGGCACGAGAGCAAGAAAGATGGTGGAATGAGAAGGACATCATTACCTAGGTACATGTATGATTGCTCGTATGGTGTGACTCTACATCATGTACAACCAGAGAAATGAATAGTTGTGCTCTATTTGTGTATAATGATTGAAATGCATTCTGCTGTCATATATAACTAATTAGAACAAACTTTAAAAATGCCCCCAAAATGGGCAAAGAATCTGAATAGACATTTCTCAAAAGATAACATACAAATGGCCAACATGTATATGAAAAACTGCTTGATAGCGCTGATTGTCAGGGAAGCACATTTCAACAATGAACTATCACAACCTGTTAGAATAACTATTATCAATAAGACAAGAGATAAGTGTTGGTGAAGATATAAAGAAAAGGAAGCCCTTGCACATTGTTGATAGGAAAGTAAATATGAAAAATAATGTGGAAATTTCTTTTAAATATAAAAAATAGAACTCCCATATTGTTTTAGTCAACCTTTTCACTGCTGTGATGAAAACACTTGGCAAGAAGAATTTTAGAGGAAGAATGTTTATTTTGGAGCTCATGGTTTCGGAGGTTTCTGTCCATAGATGGCTGGCTCCCTTGCTATGGGACCAAGATGAGGCACAACGTCAGGGCAGAAGGACACAATGAAGGAAAACAGCTCGAGAGCTTAGGGAAGGACAATCAGGAAGCAGAGAGACAGCTCTTGCTCACCAGGGACAAAATATAAACCCCAAAGGCACATCCCCAGTGACCTAAATCCTCCAGTCACACCCTATCTGCCTATAGTTACCACTCAGTTAATCCCTATCAGTGGATTAACACACTAATTAGGTTAAAATTCTCATCACCCTACCATTTCACCTCTAAACTTTCTTGAACTGTCTCACACATGAGCGTTTGAAGAACACTTCATATCTAAACCATAACACATGTGATCCAGTAATCTTACTTTCTGGAAATGAAATTGATATCTCAAAAAGGTATGTGCTCTCCCATACTCCTTATAGCATTTCACACACACACACACACACACACACACACACACACACACACACACACGAGTAATATTCATCCCTAAAAATGGTAGGAGATCCTGTTATTTTTGAAAACATGGTTAAATCTGGAAGATATGATGTAAATGAAATAAGCCAGGCGCAGCAGGGCAGAGACTACATGATCTCTCATAAGTGGAATCTAAAAAAGTCAAACTCATAGACGCAAAGTCCAATAGTGGATACTATCAACTGGGGGTAGGAGAGGGCAGGATGTTGGTCAAATGGTGCAAAGTTTGTTTTGCAGGATGAATAGTTCTGGAGATGTACAGCATAGTAGCTGCAGTTAATAAACACTATATTGTGCATTTGAGATTTTCTAAGAAAATAGGTCTTAAATATTGTCATCACAGACACAAAAAGATAATTATGTGAGGGAACAGAGATGTTAGTTAACTTGATAACTGTAATCACCAAATGCTTGAATAAGGTCCATAGATGATAAGATCATAACTTTTTCATTTTTGAACCTTGGTTTGGATCTGACCCCCAGACTGATTTTTGTGGTTCACTGAAATACAACAAACACACACATCTTCCAAGATCTTCTTATTCAAAGAGTGATCTAAAATTCAACAGAAATAGAAGCATCTGGGAGCTTGTTAGAATGCAGAACCTCAGGCCCCATTCCAAACCTACCAAATCACAACCTGTGTTTTAATACAATCCCCAGGTGATGTGTCTGAGATACACTATGACATGCACAGTCTCGTTATGAAAACATCATTTCTCTTGAATGAAAACATCTGTGATTTAAAACCCTGTATCCTAGCAACAGATGGTTGACTGTGCTGTCCAGGTGGGTCCTACTTTGATTCCCAGCAAAATGCATCTCCTTTGCACACCAGCTAGAATGTTTTACCATTAAGGGAGTGACCAGTGCATACCTTCATTGCACTGCAGACCCTTCCAGCCTGTGGCACAGGAACAGCCATAAGGGTCTGGGAGACAGAACACATAGGACTTGCATCCCTCTGGTCCACTACACTTTTCTTGACAAGTTCTGCCGAATGTGTGTAGTTCACAAGCTTTGGGGGAAAAAAAAAAGCTGATTGAGAGTCCAATTACAACTACTTGAAATGAAGGATTTTTTTTTTAAGGAATCTCTCAGGCAGGTGAACAGAAAAGGTAGTCTGATCTCAGCCAAGGCTTGGGCAGGATGAGCACACATTTATGGCCCATTTTACACACAGTCATACTGCCTCACAGACAGGATATCAAGGCTGCCACTCGGTTTCACAAGTTATACACTGCACAAACCAAGGTGATAACATTCACATTATAGGCATCATGGATTTGTGTATTCGTTATAGCTTTAGAGTGGCTGGTAATAAAGCATCTTTTGGAAAGGGTATCATTTTTTAATTCTTGCAAAGGCAGCATATAGACTAATAGAAGCCATTTAGCTTCCATTCTTGATGCCCAGATTTAGAATTCTAGATCCAATTAGTGATCGCTTTTTAAATCCACAGCTTACTCACCAAGGACTCTCTACTTACCCTTCTCACATGTCCTTCCCATAAATCCAGGAGGGCAAATGCATTCCCCAGTATCTTCATGGCAGACACCATTATTCATACAAGCAGTACAGACACGCTGACATTCAGGTCCCCACTTCTGAGCTTTGCATCCTTTTTTATGAGAAACAAGGCAGTGGTGAGCAAAGTACAATCACTCAACAAACATTTACTGAGCACCCATTATGTGTCAATCATTTTAGTGGACATGGGTAAATGAAGATAAAATAGCCTCTGCTCCTCACCATAATAGTCTAACATAGGAGATATATCTAAACAGTAACTAATGATAGAAACAAAGACAAGAAATACTAACTCTTATCTTGCAGGTATAAGAGGGCACAAATGAAAGCTTCCCAGAGGACATGGGATAGGAGTGGAATTTGTAGGACCACCTTAGCAGCAAAAAGCACAGGACTGGAAAACGTGTGGCAGGCAAAGGCAAGGCATGGGAAAAGAGTCTGGCATGTTCAGGGAGCTGCAGGTGCCATTAGAGACTGTAGCCTTATTTTTTAAAGTGTAATCCCTGACAGGCAGCATCTCCATCACCAGGGAATCTCATAGAAATGCAAACTTTAGACAGATCCTCTACCCACAACCTACTAAATGAGAAACTCTGGTGTCTGCCTAGTAGTCTATGCCTAACGAGCCTTTGCAGTGTTCCTCACGTATGCAAGAGTTTGAGAACCACTGGTCTTGAGTACATGAAGGAGGGATAAGGCTAAAAAGGAAGAGCATCCACCCCTTTGTGAGCTGGGAAGTATACAGCAAACAAGTGAAACAAGAGACACAAGCCAACAGCACAAGGATGGGGAATTCAAGAATCATCTTTCCTGATTATTTCCCTCCAATAGTTGGATATTTTAAGTTGTTCGTGAGGTCTGAGGATACCTTCTTATATAAGAAACACCCAGCAGGTCTGGGATGATGCTTTGTGGTCAGGAATTTGGTTTCATTTCTCATTTAGAAGGAATTAGTCTTTGTCCCTGAATGTTAATCTCACAGAGGTGAGCTTGGACCTGTGCCTATAGCGGATGCAACCTGACCATCTCTTATGTCAAGGATGCCTGGCTATCGGTATTCTAAAATAATCAAGAGAGATTATTCTCTCCTGTCAACAGAGACCATTTCTTACAGCCTTCCACATAATAAAGCCACAAATTGTGGAAAATCCAATATTTATATTCCTCAATAAAGAGAGGAAGGGTCTGTACAATTAACGATTTCTCAAGAGCCAGACCACAGGCTGTTTAAAATGATGGCAGACAGTGTAGATGAAACTGTCCTCCAGCTCCGTGCCTGCCCATGGAGCTAACCCAGACTCACTCCTGATCCCAGAAAGGAGGAAAAAATAAAGCTTCAGGGGACAATAGGGTGATCTCTTAGGGATGGAGAAGTCAGGACTTTGTTGATAACCAACAAGTACGCAATTAGGCATCTGTGATTTTCTTCAAAACCTTGTGATTCTGTATTTTAAGATAACAATATTCCTGGCACAAAGAAAAAAAAAACTACTGTGAAAATTTTTTTGTCAGGGAGAAAATTTATACTGAAAAGAAATGCAATAAATGTAACCAATGTTATTTTTTAAAAATATTTATTTTTGTAGTTGTAGTTGGACACAATAACTATTTATTTATATGTGGTGCTGAAGTTCAAACTCAGGACCTTGCACGTGCGAGGCGAGTGCTCTACCGCTGAGCCATAACCCCAGCCCCACCAATGTTATTTTTAATACAAAATCTTTTAAGCTCCTAGGCTACAGTTCATCCCAGAAAGATACTCTCCAGCTATATGAGGGGAACAAAAGCCTTCAGCTTCCCTCATTTCTTACTAATATCAAAGAAATCATACTGGGGGAAATATTCTCAAATAGGATGATTTTGGCCCAATTCAAACTTCCTTAGATTGATTTCAGATATTAGCAGTGCTTCTTAAATAGTTTCATTAAAATTCCTTGACAGTATAAGGGGGAGAGAACACACACTCCAGGCAATCAGGACATCAAAAATGTGTTTTAAGTCTTTTGCTTTATCTTGAAAATTCAGGTGGGTTTCAAGTTTTAGTCTACACTAAATTTTATTTGTTCTCACATTAAAAAAAAATCAACAACTTAAGCTCATCCCACTGTGATGTTGTAACATACTAAAAAATACTTAACTGGTCTCTGCCCCTGGTTCCCAGCACACAGCTCCTAAAATCCTTGGAATCTCCAAAGTAATGACTTCCCTATGTATGCTAATGAGGTGAGTGGCAGCCAGGAAGCCCTAAACAGCTTCACAACAGGAGCTGATCACCAGAAAGACCAAAGCATCATGTGAGAGTTGGGACACTCAGTACCACCCCCCCCACCCCCGCCCCCAATCTTCAGAAAGGGGGTAAGGGCTGTAGGCCCAAGTCCAAGTTCATCAGTGTGAGATCAACATTCAGGCACAAAGGCACCAATGGCCATTGATTCAAATAATCACACCTGCCTAAGGGAGCCTCTATGAGATCCAAAAGGACAGGGTTCAGAGAGCTTCACATTGAAAGGTTCCTAGAGGGTATCTGTGCCCTATGTATCTCTTCCTCACAGTTGCTCATTTGTTTCCTTTGTAATATTCTCAATAATAAACTAGTAAATGTGAACATTTCTCTGAGCTGTCCTAGCAAATTAATCAAACATGAGGAAGAAATCTTGAGAAACTTTGATTTACAGCCAGCCAGTCAGAAGCACAAGCCATAACCTGCAGCTGGCAATTGGCATTTCAGATGAGAGCAGTCTCATGGAACTCAGCCCTTAGTAGGTGGGATCTGATGCCACCTCCAGGTAGACAGAGTCAGAACTGAGTTAAATTGTACGATACCCAGCTGATGTTCACTGGAGAATTGCTTGGCATACAGGTTTAGTGAGAACAGAGAATAGGAAAACCATTCCATTGTCAAACAACCATGTATCAATCTGAAGTTTCTGATGTTCCTAGACAAGGATCCCCATTACCCCAGACCCTAAGTTCCTTGGGAACATGGGAGTGAATCAGACTAAAAACTATCTAAATGTAATGAATGAAAATCATTTACTTGCCATTCACATTTGTTTATCTAATTCCATATGTAATTCTGACTGGTAATTACCCAAGGGACAGGGATTTATATTGTTATACTCTTCTCAACACTAATACAATGCTTGGTCTAGAGTTATGATCAATACATTGTACTGAATGAATTAATTTATTGAATGAATTAATTTATTTATTAAGTTATGTTATCTTCATGAATCATAGATAGTATTCGGAAGAATGATAGCAGCTCATGTACTTAGACCTGAAGACCTGAATATTTAATATCACAACTAACCTAATTTTTCCCCAAGAGCTGGGAAAAAATCCAGGACAAATCTTCTGCTTTCTGTAGATAAATTTCATGTAAAAATTGCTAATGGAAAGTCCCACTTCAATAGTTATAACAGGTAAAAAATGTTTTCACTAGCTGAGTGTGGTGGTATACACTCCTGAAATTCCAGTTAATTGAAAGGCTAAGGCAGAAGGATCTCAGGTTCAAGACCAGCCTTGGCTACTGAGACCCTATCTTAAAATAAAAAATGTAAATAACTGAGAATATAGCTCAATGGTAAGGCATCCCTGCTTCAATCGAAGGAAGGAAGGAAGAAGGGAAGGAAGGAAGGAAGGAAGGAAGGAGAGAAAGAAAGAAAGAAAGAAAGAAAAGATATTTGAGAGTTAAATGACCTGGAAAATGTGGGATTTTTAGAAAACAATGTTTAACTAGAGGTTAACCCAGTTCACCCCACCCCACAGCAGACACTTTTCAGGGAGATTATCCTGCTCATTGCAATCCCCCTTTTAATAGGAATGATTCTGCTATTCATGTGTGAGCCCCTAGTGTCTAACTATAGCATGTGGCTCCTCTCTCTTGCCCATAACCCCTTAATCTAGGCTGATAGAAATCAGATATATGTTAGGATGATCCCATCTTTTCTCCTGGGAATTCAAGATCTGAAAGGAAAGTACATTGTGGGAGCTAAGGTACAGTAATGGCAGCATCCTAGAGAGAAAGCACTCCCCATTCCCCCACCACTGAGCTTCCATCTTTCCTGGAACTTGCTTGTTGTTTTTTTTTTTCATCAATTCTCTAAGAGTCTTTGTTGTCTTTCCAACCAATCCCTGTTTTTTTGTTAAGTAACAAGAATAGGTTTCCTTCCTTAAAACGGAAAGTCCTGCCGGGCACAGTGGCACATGCCTGTAATCCCAGTGGCTCAAGAGGTTGAGACAGGAGGAGCGCAAGTTCTCTGAGGCGCTAAGCAACTCAGAGAAACCCTGTCTCTAAATCAAATACAAAATAGAGATGGGGATGTGGCTCAGTAGTCAAGTGCCCCTGAGTTCAATCCCTGATACAAAAAAAATAAATAAATAAAATAAAATAACTGAAAGCCCTAACACTACACCATCACAGGGGGTGGCCTTACAATCACTTACTCCGGACTATCAGCCTGGTGAAGGCCGATGTGAAGAGGTTTCCTCCTATGTACCTGGCGGAGTACACTCCAGCATCCTGGGGCTCAGCACGATGCAGGTTCACTTCTAAAATATCAGGTACTTCGTGCCGAGGCACAGAGTGGATAAAGGAACCTGATGAGAGAGAAAAGCAGGAACAATAGGTTGTACTCAAACACTCCTATTTCCTCATCTATCCTTGCAATCAAACCATCTCACATTTTACATGGATGAATTTGGGCCTTATCATATGATGATGGTCTTTTATTGTGTAGAATGTCATGCACATTCATGAGTGTACAGTGTGCATTTGAACACCCTCCCCCTTTACTTAGGTAACCAGAGAACCTAAGAAGGCTTCTATCAGCCAGAACTGAATCAACTTGCATCATCATAGCTTTACGGCAAACATCTGCCCCTGAAAACCACAACAGGATAATGATCCAGTACATCATCTGTGTTATCTGATGCCCCGCACCCTGGTTCTGGAAGGAAGTGAAACATGTACTCACCATTTTTGTAAATCACTGCATCTTCTTCCTTAATTAACACCTTTCTGAAAGATATAGTCACATTATCTCCCCTGTCCACAGTCATAGTCAACGTAGCTGGTAGGAAGGAAGCTTTTGAAAGAGACGACAAATACCAAAAATGAGGTCACACATTTTCCCCAAGGAACAGTAGAACACCAAATTTCGAAAGATGAGACCTGGCATTTGCTAGGAGTCAGCTGGTTTTTATGATATGGAAAACAATGATGGCTACTAGATTTCCATCTTTCTTAAGATCTTTTTGAAAATTCTGACAAAAGAAATGGTCATTTTTTTCTGTAAAAATAAAGATATATATACACAATAGACATATAGATAATTATCCTATGCAATTGATTGGAGAGGCAAGGACTGTTAACATCTAATACCCACCGAAGTCCTGACATTAACTATAAACTATATACTAATCATAAATCTGCCATTCTCTTCCAATTCCTACTGAGTTTCCTCAAAGTGGAAAAGAACATGAATAGAACATGAATTTCCTCAAAATGAAATGAGCACATCTGCCACATGGCTTTTCCCTTGGTCCTTGGGTGTGATGGTAGTTGCTTCTCAAACTAATTCTAATTCCTTTAGAATGCTCCAAGCATTTCCCAAAATGGAATGAGCACAATGCTGGACTAATGAAATATTGAACAGTAAAGGATGAAACCTAATATCTTATTTTTCTATCCTTTAATTATATATGTGTGAACTGACATAGTTATGGAACTGGACAGTACTGGGGGAAAATGGAACATTATTCTATCTTTGACTTATAAATTCAGAGTCAATTCATTGAAAACTTCTGTCGCTATGCCAACACTGGAATACAATATTGCCTGAGACCTTTGGGTTATTGGAAAAGATGGTGAATATAATCTTGTCACATTCTCCCAGCTGCAAGAGTTTCTGAATTCCTTTAATTTATACCATAATCTGCAGAGAACCACACTCAGTGGAATGAGGAACGATTAACTTTAGACTTGTAAAATTAAACAACGTAAAATATAAGGATTACCACTAAAAGAAGGGAAACAGTACATATAATTTTATTAAACATGGAGGGCAAGAGAGAATGTAAGTAAACAAAGGAATAAAATGAAAATACATAAAGCCAAAGAAAATCATGGTGGAGAAAAGACAGAAAAAAGATGGCAGAAGACATGCAAAATACATGGTTTGAAAAATTGAACAACTCAGAATGAATTAAAATAAATATGTAACCATGTACTATTTTCATGAGCTATACATAAAGACAACTCAGGTTGAGAATAAGGGGATAGAAAAATAGGTACTGAACTAACTAAAAGAAGCTAAGCTTTGCAACATTAATATAAAAAAAATTACTAAGGCCAAAATTTTTAGGGATAAAGATGGTCCTTACATGAAAAAAAAAAAAAAAAACAATCCACCATTCTAATAAGTCTCATTACAAGATGTCATTCTCATATCTTGTTCAGGAAGATACAATAATCCTAAAATTGTACACATACATAACAATACAGCTTCAAAACTCATGAAACAAAAACTATTAAAGGAAGAAACTACAAGCATACTGGAAACTTTCAGAAATTGGTCAAATGGAAAAATCACTATGCAAAAACATAGAAGATTTGAAAAACACCATTAAAATGTGTTGAATATTCATGGGATCCTTACCCAGCTATCTCAATACATGTTATTTATAAGTGTTTTACCTCCCTATGAAGCACAAAGCACATCTCCATGAATAACAAATTTCTAGAAGTCAACAGCAAAATAACAAAACACCCCAAGATATGAATTCAAGAGTTTCAGTCAAGGGCCAAGATTTGAAGAATAGAGAGACTCCTGCTGAGGACCTTGTGCTTACTCAGCCAGTCATTGTGCCTTAGTTCTTGTTTCATCTGTGGCTTTCTGAAGGGGGCTTGAGAGAGACTGATTAAGAGCTGGACGCACCTCTGGTTTAGATAGCAATCCTGTGAGGGCAGAAGATGCCTCTGAACCATGCTCAGAAGGACTTGGTTTCTCTCCTATTGTCCTTGGCTGTGGGCTGACCCTGCTAAGTTGGGCATAGCATACTGCCAGGACTTCTCTGGGAGGCCAGGTATGTAAATATCTTTAATGCAGATGACAACCTGGGGCAAACCCAGAGGGAGCATAGAGTAGCCCTCCCACAGTATGAGATGCAAGACCTGGGTTTGATTCTGCCCTCTGCCACTTACTCATTCTTGAGTCACTTCACCTCTGCAAATCTCAGTTTTCTCATAATTTGGAAGTAGTAACATCTACTATAAAGGCTGTTAAGAATATTACATGATTGTTGGGCATAGTGGTGCGTGCCTATAATCCCAGCACCTTGGGAGGCTGAGGTAGGAGGATCACGAGTTCAAAACTAACCTCAGCAAAAGTGAGGCACTAACCAACTCAATGAGACCCTGTCTGTAAATCAAATACAAAATAGGGCTGGGGATGTGGCTCAGGTCAAGTACCCCTGAGTCCAATCCTCTGTACCCCCTCCCCCCAAAAAAGAATATTAAATGATAGATGCCAAGCCCCTGAGTTGCTAATAGAATCCTTTCAACAAATAAACAGCAACAGTGCTGAGCTGATATTTGTACTATAGATGTGAGTGGGAGCTTTCTTGATGGTTCTAAAATAAACTCACTGCAGGGAAGGCAGCAGGGATCAGGGAAGGGGGAAACTGGCTTTATGGGGCTCCTTCTCTCAGTGACTAAGTGCTTCATGAAGCCATTCTAACACATGAAATTCTTGCTCTCTGCAAAAGGTTTCTGGGCTCCTGAGAGAGTTTTTCCCCCCAACCATTCCATGCCAGTTTTGCTTCCTATGTGGTTTGTTTATATTTTCTGGCCCTTTGTGCAAAGGTTATTTAGTTGACCATGGGACTTCTCACTCAGCATTGTATTCTGAAAAGGACCTGAGATTCTCCAGTAGGCTCAACTCCAGTGTAGTTCTCCCCCCTACTCTGGCCCTTTTTTTATTTCAGACTTTGTACCTTTTAAGCACCCTGCTTTCACACCAGCGCTCTGTTGCTGTCTAGTCCCTTGCCTCCTACATTCATGTGTCCAGGCTGACTGTCCTCTGCTGGGTACTAATGAGGAAGGGCTAACTTTCATGTTCTACTTTGAGCTTCCTGATGCACAGGAGCCTGGCTTGGGTTTAGTACACATATTGAGGTTGTGTGACTTTGGTGATCATAAAAATAATAGTGCCTACCATGTACTAGGTACTGTGTCCTAAGCCCTTTAAGCAAACTAAATCTTCATAATATCCCTATAAGATGGGTACCACCATTATGTTAATTTTACAAAAGAGGAAACTAAGCTACAGAGAGTTTAAGTAACCTGTTCAAGGTCACATGAGAGCTCGGGAGACCAAGGATTTGAATCGGGGAAGCTGGCTCCAAGGGCTCTCATAGATTACATAACATGAGCACTCAGAAGGGTTTCAAGTCCAAAGAGGGCTGGGGATATAGATCAGTTGGTAGAGTGTTCATCTAGCACGCACAGGGCCCTGGGTTCACTCCCCTGTACCATAAAGAAAAACTGGAGGAAAAAGTACACAGTAGTCAGTTATAAACAAAGATGTTTTTCATGGATTAAAAATAATTGATCTAAATTTCAGCTGTCTCCTTTAAATTTAATATTAGATCAATACTGATGGCAATAATGCAGTATTTCATCCACATCCACAATTATTTTGTCACAACAGCTTTGTGAAACTAGCACATCCTCAATTTACTCACGTCAGAGACAGTTAAGGACAGCACAGTCCCGTACCGAAGGCCTCCTAACTGAATAGGTGAAGAAGTTGAGACACGAACACAAGAGGTCCACACTCACTCCTTGGCACCAGCTCTGTCGGCCTGCACCCTTAGCTCTCATCACTCATGTCCAAGTGCTGAGTTTCCTTCCTTCTCTTCCGCTTCTTTCCCCCACACCTCACCAGCTCCTACTCATTCATGGGTCTCCATGTAGATGTCTCTGGGGGCCTTGCACACTTTCTAGAATCCAGGTCAGGTGGTCTCATGGCTACTCTCCAAATACCCTACCCTTCCCCCATCACATTCCTGCTCACGGTGAATGTCCCCTACCAGACTGTGTTCCAGGGGTATGTGGAGGCAGGACCTAGAGTGTTTTGAAAGGCAGCACAGTGATGGTTAGAGCCTGGCCTCAGGATGGGACCTGAGTTCGACTTCCAGGTCCAATGCTCACTAGTGAATGCGTTGAAACAATGATGAGCCTCATCTATTAATGAGTCTTAGTTGTGCTCCTCTGATTAGCATAAATGAGATGGCAGCATATATAATGTTGCCAGGGGAAATGTCAGGCACAGAAAAAGTATTCAGGAAATATTAACATTGCATCTCCATTAACATTGCAGCACAAGACAGACTCAAGAATAGTTATACGATGAAAAAAAAAAAAAGAATGAATTTAATTTCAGGTTTTCCCATCTCCTTTATGCTTTTAATGTGTTTATTTGTGCTATTTGGATACAGATGGTTCCCCTCCATCAAACTCACAAGTCATGTTTGGGTAGTTTGATGTTCTTAATGTAAAGCTATTTCTCAAATGAAAACAGGAAGAAAAAAAAAATAAACCCTGTGTCTTTTCTAATGGATTATTCTGAAATAGTTCTTTGGATCAAAATGTATTTATAACTTCCTACCCCCAAATGAAATCACCTGTGAGGTTTGAACAAACTGCTGTTGATTGTTTTGGATGAGGCCATTGATAAAAATGATTTGGCTATTTGGGATGTGTGAGCCAACATAAGCTGTGTTTTGGCACATCTCAGATGGATTTTCCACTTCCTCCCAGATGCACATGTCAGCAGAAGTGGGAATATACTGATGTTTATCCTCTCCTGCTGTGTCCCTGAGCAGGCATTTCTGAGATCCCAGGATGTTTTACTAGGGAATGAATAGCAGCATGAGGACAGTTGGGGAGGTTTTCTTGATTCACCATGATGGATATCACTTACGCTGTGCCATATCTCACCTACTGGGTGGTCAATTAAAAAAAGCAGAACCAGTTCCCCAATTTGAGAGGCTGTTATTGCAACTACAGGAGAAAACATGCCATCTATTTTTCCATTTTGATTAAACCTCTGCAGTTATGTTAATACGTGATATTTAAAAATTCTACAATTGAGTAGGAAAATTAACAGTCCCACTAAATTATTACTCCAAGGCACCAAAATAAGAGTTGTTGAACATGTTCTGTGAACCAGATAATGTTGGTATTTTTATTTGATTCTTAAATTTGCTTGTGGTAAAATCTTTATCTTCCACTCTTTTTCAAATAAGGAAAAACTAGAACCCCAATTAAGTGATGTGCCTGAAGTCCTACCATTCAGTGCAGAGCTAGGATCAAACCCATGTCTGGCTGACTTCCACACTTCTACTCTGTGCCCTGGGTCATTTTGTAGGGTTGTAGAATTGTTTTCTTATTTAAAGAAAAAGTGCTCAAAGAAAGACAATTGTTATCATTGAGACCAATATACAAGGGTATAAATGTGAGGGTTACAAATATAGGCTCTGAAATCATATCATTAACTCTATTCTGCACATCGATGTATGCATGGGAATTAACATGTACACCACCTTATTTAAAACAGCAGAATTATGTAGGTATTATAACTATTTCACAGATGGTGATAAATGAGACTAACAGAAGTTAAATGACTTGCTTAAGGAAACACAGTTGGTAAGTGGTAGAGAATTCAAATTCAGGTAAGTATAGGTCTAAAAGCCAATCTCTCTTCACTATTGCTCACTATCCAAGCCTGCCTTGCCTTATCCTTTACCTGTGGTGATCTAGACTCTCAATTGGGAGACATTATTGCAGTTTATTTTTAACTCCCAATGGGGATCAATACATTTTACTATTTATATATTGTCAGGAGTAATCTTGGGAGAGCCTAAGAAGAACAGGGTGGTGCTCCTCACTTCACTTCCATGAAACCATAGAGTAAAAATCTCATATCATCTTCATTCAGGACATGGACACTCAGCAGAACATTACTCTTTACACAAGTCAAATCCAAAATGACATATGAAAAATAATAGAGCTGACTTTCAGCCGTGATAGCTTTGGCACACCTCACATCCTTTGTTCAACCTCTCTTCCCTCACTGGAGGGCTGCATTCCTGGGAATTTCTGTTGTATGCTTTTCCCACTTGCTCTGGTGTCACTTAAAGGTGAACATTTCAGTTTTGGTAAGAAAATCCTTTCCTTCATTTGTAATGAATAGCGATGTTATCACTTTTGACCTTAAAATAAGCTTATTGCCCTCAAATTTTTTACTTACCACCATTAGCAAATTCAAAGAAATGTTTTCAGGTGGACCCCAGATACTAGCTGACTAAACTCTTGCTCCTCAAAATATGGTTTGTGGTAGAGCATTTTCTTATCACCCAGAATCTACTACCCAGAAGAGTCTCAGGACTCTTCCCTAATGACTGAGTCACGATCTGCATTTTAGCAAGACCCATAGTTGATCAATAAATATGTTCAACACTGAGAAACATGGACCTACAAATCCTGTAGATTCCTATATAAGAAACTAACAATGAGAAATGTGCAGAGGTGTGTTACTTATCTGGGTCAGCTTAATAATAATAATAATAATAATAATAATAATAATAATAATAGTTGTTGTTATTATTATTATTATCATTATTATAAAACTAAATCCCCAAAGAGCTCACAATACCATTATTTTTTAAAATAAATTCTGAGCCTTTGTGTCTAGACAGTATTAATTTGGAAAGGACTTCTGTATTTTAGATATCAGCAACCCAGAGAAGGTGTCTGGATGAGAGGCTGGATCATTCCAAGGAGAGGGCATCACACACAGCTGGAATCCATGCTTGTTGCCACTTAAGTTTGCAATGCCCTCACTCTGAATCTTTGACTTGCTTTGGGAAATAAAATGAGGCATAATCATGGGTAATTCTGTGCCTACATTGTTCTCTTGCACTTCTACCATATTCATGAGATCATACCTAGGTTGGCCTGCTGCAAGATAATAGCCACATGGAACCGAGCCAAGTTGCCCCAGCCAAGGCTAGAGTGAAAAGCCTGCAGCCAGCCAACACCATGTATTAAGAAAGCCCCACCAAGGCCAACAGAGTCACTCATCAACCCAGCTGACAGCCTCACACTAAAATGCTCCATGTCATATGCCATTGTGATTACATTACACAATATAGTTGTGGCAATAGGTAACTGATACATCAAGTAACCAATTAAATTGAGCTACTTACTGATAGATATTTCCCTTTTGAAGATTTTATTTCTACATAATTTTCTCATGAAAATATTAACTTCTAGTATGAGCATTTAGGAAAAAACAAAACAAAGTATCAAATGAAAACTTAATGAGAAATCTCAAAATAACCAATAATTTGGCAATGGATTTTTTTGCCATAATTTTCATATGAAGACATGACTATGTTACATGTATACAATAAATGTCATAAAGTGAACCTATGATATATTTCATATCATGAACTAGACACAATGTCTACCGAGGGAGTTGGGCTGGATGGTCTTTTATGTCTATTATTCTAGGTACCCGAGACAGCAATCTTAGGTCCCGAGACAACAAAAAGGTCCTTGAGCTCTACACTCAGACAGCTCATGCAGCCTCTGAGGGAGCAGCTGCCAAAACAAAAGGTATGTGCTCCCAGTGGACCTCACCTGTCCACATTTAGGGGCATATTACCTTGTTGACGCATCTTCATGGTCCGTATCCTTATTGCCCGTCCTCGAACTCGCCCTTCACAGAAATAGGCGCCATTGATTTTACTAGCCTTTTCTCTCTTCCACACGACTTTTTTAGCCCATTCTCTGGTCACATCTTGGGTAACTTCCAGTGGATCTTGGTGCTGGTTCATTAAGGCTTCAAAGTCTCTCCCTATGGTGATGGGCTCATGGGGATGCCATCCAGAGGCGATGCAGGTGAGGGATGTTTCAGCATCAGATACAAGAGGTAGGGAATTAATCAAGATCAAGTCCATGGCACCTTCCACTGTTCCTAAAGGAAAAATGGAGAATAATGCATGCTGAAGGCCATTAACATGGCTCGTGGGGTAAACTAGTCTTGTCTAAAGTATTGTCTAAAAATAGATAGTCTTTCTAAAACTCCACTTGTCACCAAAGCTTCAAGACCCTTTATCACCCAGACCCTGCTAATTCCCTTGCCCCTCTGAATACCCTGGGGGCAATGCACTGTAAATCCCACCACCACCACAACAAGCCATGCACTATATATCTCTATGCACTATATTGCCTGAGACCTACTTGGGCACTCTGTAAATTCTTGTTGAGCTGAGATAAATTATACTAGAATTACTATCATTATTCATTATGACTAGTAATTATTATTAGTTATTATTGATGCTATGTAGTATTGCCAAAATAAAGTGTTATAAAGAAGCATCAACTGCATTCACTCATGCCAATGAAATAGAGCCTCATTTTTTAAAACTTCCCCAGTTTTACATTAAATTCTTCACAATGAGAGGGACAGTGACTAAGTGAAGTCTGCATTTTCCTCTGAACCTCATTTGCTTCCTCTTTAAAATGGTGACAAATTCAGAATTTTTGTGAAGATTAAATAACCTGCCAAGCACTGTCATATTCTGAATGCCCAGTGACCATATTTCATTTCTCTTTCTTCTGTTTTCAGAACACCTAGTCACAAACCTCACCCCCTTTCCAAGCGTAAAAACAAAACCATGCCTGACCTTTAACATTCGTTCTATAAATGTATTCCATAAATGATAAAGCACACTTTAAAAAAAAAAACTTTGTTTTACTTTCTTGTTATTTCTCTCTCCACCCACCTACAACCCCCCAAATCTACCACATTCTTCTTCTCTATTGATTTCTAAAGTTTCTAACTTGAATAAATGGAATCTGTCTATTCTCTCCTTTATAAATGTGGAAATATCAGGGATGAAAAATATTTTCTAGCTCTGGTGATGGTTGACCCCAAGTTTACACAACATGATCAGCAGAATAGAAAGATCAAGCACATTCATTGGATGATGAGGACACAACCGGAAACTCAAAGACCTCTATGTAGATATAAAGTTATTCAGGCAAGTTACACTCTGTTTAATTTAATACCCATTAAATTCTCCCAACAACCCTCTGTAGCATGCTTTTTTTATCTCAATTTTAAATATGAAGAGCTGAAGGCTCAAAAGATTGAGTAGCTTGTTTGATCTTTCAGAGCTATGTAAGGCAGAGCTGGGGTTTAAATGCTCACTCATCCGTTAGTCCTCAAATACACCACACCCTTTCCATACTTAAAGTCTATCTATTTGCCATACACTCTGCCTGTAAGACTCTTCTTCACCATTGAACTAACTTCTGTTCATTTGTTGGGTCTCAGCTTAAACGCCACTTTCTCATAGAGGGTTTCTCTGCTTGCTGTATATAATACCTACACATTCTCATCCCATTTTCTTCTACCTCAGCCTCCAGTTTATTTCATAAATATCACCATAATTTGTGATTACTTTATTTATTCTATTCCCCTCAATGGTAAGTTCCATGAGCTATTCTGCATAGGAATGGGAACTTAGGAATTGATTTATATAGAAATACTCTGCCTAATTTTGACACATACAGAACTTAAGTGTTTGTTGGATGGATGGAGTGATGCCAAAACTCTATTCCAGGTCTATTCCTATTCCTATTCCTACTCCAGGTCTGTCTGATCCAAGTCTATCCACTTACCATGCTCCTAATTTTATAATAACTAACTTAAAAATGAAAGCACTCCCATGAATCTAAACTGATCTCCTTTCCATCATCAACAGATTGTTTTGATAACTGAGTTTTTAGGAGGCAAAAACAAATGTTATTGTTTTTACAAAATACCATAGATAGGTGATCAGTAGTTCCTGAGCATCTGCAGTCAATTGGCATTCATTTATCAGACATTATTTGATAATCTACTTAGGCCAAGCATTGTGCCTGGTATGAAATTCGATTTCGAGAATTCCCTTACTTGGAGTTAAATCTTTATCTAGTTATTTAGGAAGAAGAATTTCAAAGTCAATATAAGCATCGTATATAGGGGATTGAAGGACAAAAAAAAAAAAAAAACCCTCTCCTATAATGGGTTTCCCAATCTGACCACAAATGGAAGGATCTATCTTACATCGAACCTTGTGGATAACTTTTAAAATCTCAGGAAAGGGGACAAAGGTTAGGACTTTTTAAAAGTGTTGCAAAAGAGGATGAGTGAGGAACCCTAGCAGTGGAATTACAGCCCCCAAAATAGCACCAGTACACACCTCCCTCTTTTTGTGCACACCCAAACTAGCACTGCTTCCAAGCGAACACCACCATATCTCCTGCGCTCATCGTTCCAGGCATGTTCCAGAAGGGGTCATCGAGAGGAAGGAAACTGTCACTCTTTCAGCTCCAGTTAGATCCAACCCTATTTCTAGGGCCAGTTGAGTGATTTGCCAAAACCATGGGTTCTGCTCTAAATTAACACCACTGGCACTGGCTGAGGTTTATTTAATGACTGTAGGAAATAATAGAAAAAGCAGATGATTTGAAAAGACAACCAAGCTTCAGCTGTAAACAGTTTCTAGGTATGGATCTAGAGACTTTTTTCCTCTTGTTCTTCCAGTTATCTCCCTCTTCTTTCAATAATGAAAAGGGAAATTGTATGTACTCTGAGAGTCCGGACTTGATTACATTTTGCCACCTTATTTAACATGACAGTTACAGGAAGCTTTCTTCCATCGGTGAGCTCTGTCCTTTGTAATACCAACTACAATCAAAACAGAAGGATTGTACATGTGAGTTTTATATATAAGAGGAGATAACCTATCCTGAGCTGGATCATTTGCCTAGTTTTATTAAAATAAGAATCTGTATTTACTTGCATATGTCTAAAGAATTTCTAGAAAGTGACATACAGAACTAAGAACACATGTGACCTATTAGGGGAGAACTGAGTATTCAGTGAAAAACAACAGGGAAAGGACTTTTGCCATATGCATATGTGTAGCTTTTAAATGATTTGAATATTACCCATGCACAAAAATTAAATGTAATAAAAGTAAATGTTATTGGTCTTCCCTTAAAAAATGGATTATTGGAAGGGAATCAATGGCCATAAAAATACATGTCTCTTACCACCTATCCCTATAGCCACTCTTAATCTTGGATTGCATTCAAATAATGCATTTTCACTCACTCTCTTCTTTGGACTATTAAGGAATGTGATGTCACTCTACAATGCTGAAAAATGGGGTTAAAATAAAATTTAAAAGGAGAAAGGTGGCTACACTGGGCCTTTCAAAGAGAATAGAGCCTCTGCTCTACCCCACTACAATTGGTACAACTCTGGCCTGTGGCTTCTTGAAAGGATTCTACTGCTGACACCTTGAGAGGTATTACTGAACAGCACAGCTGGCATCACCCAAGGAACTGGTTACTAGGGACACTGTCCTGAGAATAACTATGGAAAGACAGATCCCACATGGACTCATGCCAATATCAGTTCCCATGCCTAACTCTTTTCCTTACATTACAGCAATCCTCTCCAAGTCATCCATTTTAACTCCTTTTTAACTCAATATTGGGGACTAATATTGAGTTTTTTCATCATACCTACAGCCTGAGGGGCTCTGATCAAATTTACTGATTAATTCCATTTATATTTTATCAACAAGGCCAAGAATCTTCCATAAGTACAATGTACATTGAAATCCACACATCTTATCTTTTTGAGTGCAATACTATTTTTTCATAGCAAAGATTTCTTAAGCACTTTACAGTGTTTACATAATTGTGTTCTTGGCAAAAAAAAAAAAAACTTGCCTTGTGGCAAGACGATTGTTAATTTCCAAGTGAATCATTGATCAGCACACTGAAAACCTAATCCTACTCTCAAATGTCTTGCTCACTGAATTTGCTGTGAACTCTACTCAGCAGCATCTGATCTTTCACAGATGCGTTTTCTCACCAAACCTCATCATGGTGAATTGAAATGTCTAACTCTTGTTTTGCATTTGGATTTTGTTATATTCAATATTGTTTTGAAAAATGAGCCCTTAACTAAGACATGGAAACATTTTTCTTCAAAAATAGCCAGAGATTCTACTGTCATGTATAACTAAAAAGAATTTAAAGAAGAAGTAGAGAAGTGATTTTGGACTTGAATCACAACTCCCATGTAATCGAACTAAATTGAATGAGAAATTAGAGGCAGTGCCACGTTTTTTCAAACTAAATCTCAAGGAATAATTACTTCTCATTTTCAAAAAAGGTGTTCCTGAAGTTTCAGAGAGTAGGAGAGGTCAAAGCAACAGAATGAATTCCAGACACCCACACACATGCACTCTCAGCAAGCTGCTCAATGTTTTTTGTTTACATTTGGGATCCACATCAGATTTCATTTGGGGAAAAATGATTCTGCTTAATTAAAATCATAAAACCTCAGAGGTCACCCATTTTAACTCCTTTTTAACAGATGAAGAAAATGAATGTTTAAACATGAATGTCAATAAAACATTCTGTTACAGCACCACATGCTTGCTCCAATTAGCATACCCTCGTCTATTCCAGTTCAGCACAGCTGCACATAGTCAAGTGCTGATTAACCTAGCTCAATGATCTGGAAGCATTGGCAGGCCAAAAGGAAAAACCAGGTTAAATGTTTGCACAGTGAGTCCATTCCCTTGTGCATTACCTCAGAATTTTTTGGGGGGTGGAGTTTCATTAACGTGTTTGGAATATGTACCACATCTTCAGAACAACCTTCTGTATGGTTCTTAAAAGTTTAAACATATTAGCTATGTTTACAATTTTTTGAAGTTGTTTGTGGTCATTTTATAGGTATTTTAAATATTTCTGAATATTTGAAATGACAGTCAGGACTACTCTGGCCAAAAGCACTTCAGAGATCAGGGGATTGGCAATGAACTGAAAAGGCCTTAGCCCAAAGCATTTCTGGAATCAAGACCCGTTGGCAATGAGCCAAAGAAGCAAAGACAATCCCAAAACTATCCAGGGTACTTTGTGGAATGGCTTGAATATTAGGTATTGTTTAAACTATCTAGTAAAGGAATAGTCTCTTCAAATGTACTCAAGTCATTTATGTGTCCATTTATTCATTTACTAAACAAATGTACTGAGTACCTTTGATGTGTTCACTGCACTAGGCCCTAGAGACACAACAAAGAGTAAAACAGGTATGTTCTCAGCCCATCCCTATAGGTTTTCACAAGAAAATGGGGGACAAAGACATGGAAAATGAATTACACTAATAAATACAAGGTTGGTACCATGCTAGAAACTATGAGAGGGAGTAACAAGATACTATGGACAGAACAATGGTGAACTTAATCAGACCTGACTTGGGAAGGAAAGGTTTGGCAACATTTAGTCTAAAAGAATATTGGAATTACTGAGACAGAGCAAGGCAGATAGGAGAAGATAGAAAAGTCTTCCCCAAAAGGATAACTACTAGGCAGGGTTTTAAAGAATGAATAAATATTTAATAGGATTCACTTCTTAAATCTGTCCTAACACTGGCATTAATTTCTGTTTTGGGGTTCTAAGACCTACTGGCGCCATTTCTCCGTGTCAACACTATGTTAAAGTATTTTTAGTATCTTCTCTGACTTCTTGTCTCCCCTGAAGAAATACAGTTCCCAGGCATGCTTCCAACACTTTAATCTTTTCTGTTGTTGTTCTCCATTATCCTTTTATGTATTAGTAAATCTGAGCCATACTCCATCCTCAAGGTTCCTTCCAAGAAAACATTAGGCAATTAACAAGATGATACCGAAATGCACAAGACTGGAAATAACTAAAGGAAGTCACTAACTTTTTATTGTATACCTGGGAGTTTAGAGTTAGACAAGGCATCCTGGATGTGGCTGGGCTGTGTCTTTCAAACAAAGTATTTTCACCCAGGAGTTGTGCCAAACCAGCCTCCCCTAAGGGCATGCCCACTTCCTGTCTCTGTTTCCCAGCCAAATGGGGACCTTGTCTGTCTGTTGGAGAGAGTAGTATCTTCTCCCCACCTTCAAATGCCAGAAAATTTCCATCAAGACTGAATAACACAGGTTTTAATTAGAATTAGAATCAGTCAACTGGTGGTCAACTTTTTATTTCCAGGAAATAGGCAGCATCCACAGAGTGAGACTTTATTGAATGTCTTGTACATGTGTACATCTACATGCAAATCCATTCTGGGAGGTACGAGGGTGGAGGAAATAGGGTCAAGGATATTTTTAAACTGGAAAGAAACTTTAGAGATTGTCCAGTGCAAGCCTTATGCTTTATAAGGGGTGTTTTAGAAAGTTTTGTTGCTGCTGTGATCTAAGGCCCTGTCAAGAACAAGTTCAGAGGAGGGAAAGTTTGTTTAGCACTAAGGATTTCAGAGGTCTCAGTCCATAGTCAGCTGGCTCCATTGCTCTGGGCTCTTGATGAGGCCACACATCATGGAGGAAGTGTGTAGTAGAGGAAAGCAGCTCAGGATATGACCACCAGGAAGCAGAAAGAGGTAGGGGGCTCCTCCACTTACCAGGGACAAAATACATTCTAAATTAAGATTGACAAAAGAAGTCAAGCCCTCCGAGCAGGCCTAAGATTTTACCATGTAGGGAAGAATGCTAACACTTTTTTATTATATACTATATAAGAAACACTGTGTTAGGTACTTTACAAATACTATCCAGTTAAATTCTCACTTTACAAATGATTTTTTTAGTTCATTAAAGTTATTCTTAGTAGTGTTCATTTTGACATATTCATAAATGAATATAACATAATTTGCTCCATTTCAATCCCCAGAACCTCCCCTCTCCCCCCCTTCTTTCCCCCTGGTCCCCTTTCTCTTATACAAAAATTAACTAAAAATGGATTGTGTAAAATGTTAAAATAAAAACTTTCAGGGGGGATATAGGAGAAAAATATTCATGATGTTGGAGATAGGCAGAGAGTGAATTATTAGCTGTGACACCAAAATTTTGATACAGAAAAAGAAACCAACCAATTAGACTCTATCAAAATTTAAATCTTTAGTCTATGAAAGACATGGTTAAGAAAATAAAGACAAATTATTTGCAAATCACCTACCCGAAAACATTTTTAAAGACAAAGAAGAAAATGCAAGGGAGTGTTTTCAGGCCCAGAGACACACAGGAGGACTTTGTGTTAGGTCAGGTAAGCAGTCTCCTGAGGTTCAGTGCAAAGGCCCATGGGCAGCTGCTCAGGTTCTTCAAGTAGCCTCCTTGCCCTATCCCCCCAGGCTGCCAAACCTCTCAGCTGGATGCAAAACTGCTTTTCCAGAATTACTTGCAAGTAAAGAGAATTGGTCTCCTGTTAAGGTCAACCTTGAAAGAAAAGAGTAAGAATCAAAAGACTTTTGAAGGAAACAGAGAGCACCTTCCTTGGCCTAAGATTGTATAAGAATGTATAAGAAGCTCTAAACTCAACAGTAAGAAAACAAACAATGCAATTTTTAAAAAGTAAATAAATAAGCAAAAGATTTAACACATTTCACCTAAAACAATACATGATAGCAATGAGCACAAAAAAATATTCAATATCATTAGCCATTAGCACAAAGCTAATTAAAACCATAACAACATGCCACTACACACTTATTTGAATAAAAAAAATCAAGAGCTAGTTAGAATATTTAGTATTATATTTCTTTTGTAATTTTAAAAGATTTTATTTATAAAAAGGCACATGCAATTATACTGTCATGTATAACTAATTAGATCAAATAAAAAATAAAAAATTTTAAAAAGGCACATGCAATAATTAATCACTTTAATGGCAGCATTCTAATTAGTCATTACATTGTTTCTCTCCTGCTTTAGATAGTGACTCCCTGAAGCACAGAATTCTACTTTATTGACCTTCAACTCCCCAGCACCATGCGCTAATTGACAGATTGTACCTCTATTGAATATGTTTGAGTCGAATCAAAAGAATTCCAACAGGAAGGGAAAGTACTATGCCTAAAACCCAGGTAACTATTTTGTGAATTGCTAATCGCCTGGTACAGTCAACTATTCCTGGGACAGTAAAGTAGCTATAAGAGCTTTGGTCTTAAAGTTCTGTCTCCTCATTTGTAAAATAGGAGCATAGCTTTGAAATCATTGATGCTTGCATAAAGGGACATTTTTATCAGCATGGTACAAAGCCAGTTTGATCAAGTAAATCTGTATAAAACTGTGGTCTGTGTCGACCCCCAACAAAGGACTGAAAATGGCTTTGTGTCCTGCCTACCTTCCCTCATACTTCAAACCCATGCTGACAGGAAACAAGAGCCAAGGAAGGTGCTCTCTGCTTCCTTCAAAAGTCTTTTGATTCTTACTCTTTGCTTTCAAACAGGAGACCAATTCTCTTCACAGGCAAGTTATTCCGGAAAAGCAGTTTTGCATCCAGCTGAGAGGTTTGGCAGCCTGGGGGGATAGGGCAAGGAGGCTACTTGAAGAATCTGAGCAGCTGCCCATGGGCCTTAGCACTGAGCCTCAGGAGACTGCTTACCTGACCTATCACAAAGTCCTCCTGTGTATCTCTGGGCCTGAAAACACTCCCTTACATTTTCTTCTTTGTCTTTAAAAATCAGTCTGTGAACAGTTAATATTCTGCTCCTACCAACACTTTTGTGGAATGTTCTTTGGCTTTAAAATTCAACTGAATCTGTCTTTCAACCCATGCTTTAGCTTTAAAGTGGTGGTCAAAATATCCTAATAAGAATGTTGTGAAGACTAAAGAGATCTTTTATGGGGAAGTGCCTGTATAGCACAAAACTATTTCCTAGGGAAAGGCCAAGTCACTTGCTTGATATTCTAAAACAACAGAAAACCTGATGTTTGTCCTAAATCATTTCATGAGTAAATAGAGAACCTGACAATGAGAGGTAATTTTCTCATCTTTTGCCCAGTGGGTCTTCCCTCCCGTTTATGGTATTTTGCTTTTCTTCCCTCTGGAGCAGGACACTAGCTCTGGATTCTGAATCATCAACTCTGCTGGCTCACTAACAGGGTCATGAACTTCACTTCGTGGAAGAGGGTAAAGGGGCCCTCTAGGTTTATATCATTTGATTTAGGAATTCCTTTATTACAGGAATCTCTTGTTCTTCAGGCTTAATGTGAATTATTTCTATGACTGATTGCCATCTATTTGAAAAGCAGCTTGTCTGACCATATTCCCTTTCCTCCATCCAAAAAAAAAAAAAAAATCCTGTGCACTTCCAAACTACAGACACTTTTGCCAGATGGAATTCCAACTGGATACTACATTACCTATTCCCCTCTTAAACTCAGGCCTAAATGTCTCATGAAATATTAAGAGGAGGTTCCTCATTGAGAGGGCTCTTAAAACATCCTAGATATGGCCATATTTACACTAATCCTCTTGAGCCCCCATCAGGCCCAACATATTATACATAGACCTACATGGAGTATAGGTATGGTATGTGGTTGCTCATGATGTGGAGCTACACTGGTCTTGTATTCATAATGAACATAGGAAAGTTATGTCCTATTTATTCTACTGTCTTTCCTATTCCCATCTCCCCTCCTTTCCCTTCACTCCCCTTTGTATAATCCAATGAATTTCTATTCTCTGCCCCCCCTCCTCCTTAGCACGAGTTAGCATCCACATATCAGAGAGAACATTTGGCCTTTGGTTTTGGGGGATCGGCTCATTTCACTTAGCATGATAATCTTCAGTTCTATCCATTTACCAGCAAATGCCATAATAAGGGCACCTAGGTTGGTTCCAGAGTTTATATCCAACTGTAAATTGAGCTGCTATAAACATTGATATGGCTGTGTCACTGAGTATTTTGATTTTAAGTCCTTTGGGTATATGCTGAGGAGTAGGATAATTGGGTCAAATGGTGGTTCCATGCCAAATTTTCCAAGGAATCACCATACTGTTTTCCAGCACCAATTTGCAATCTCACCAGCAATGCATGAGTGTACCTTTCCCCCCACATCCTCACCAACCTTTATTATTACTTGTATTCTTAATTCAAGCCCCACATTTCTTCCAACAACAGTAGAATAATTTCAAACAAATTGGGAGCTCTTTAGGAATCACATCTGGAATCTTCACATGAGCTACACTGCCTGTCTGCATTGCCCTCCTCCAATAAAGCCTCCTCCATCCACAGTCAACTGGCTGATTCCTGCTTGGTTCCCCGGATTTGTCTCATGCACTCACCTACACAGGAAAGCCTGACAGATTCCACAGAATGGAGGCTCTGTCTTACTAACTAGGCTGACTTGGTACCTAGCAGGCACAGCAGTGTGACAGGCCTTGATCTTACATTAGCACCTGCCATGCATCTCATCACACTAATGACATAGGAGAACTCTTCTTTTATCTTCCTAAGTAGACAACATAAGATCAAGTGGCTCTGGCAGCAAGGAGACAGGGCTATCTATCTGTGCAGTCTCTTGGGGGGAAAACCACACAAAAATATGAAAATATGAAACCATCCAAAAATATAAAAGCCAAAAGGGCAATTTCATTCATTGTTCCAGTTGGATATTCTGGGTATGGCTGGGTCCATTTAGCATAAAGATTTATTTACTCCTTCCCCCTTTTTTCTTGAGATGGGGTCTTGCTATGCTACCCCTTTTTTTCTTGAGATGGGGTCTTGCTATGCTACCCAGGCTCAAGGGATCCTCTTGTCTCAGCCTCTCAAGTAGCTGGGACTACAGGTGTGTACCTTCATGCTGGTTCTAGTATACACATTTGGACTTCATCCTGTAAGAGTCTCATTTGCTAAGACCAGGCTATAATGGGGGTTCTTCGTTTTGACAAGGTGTTCACCTCACCAGCTGCTCTCTAGCCTTCTACACCCACCTCTGGGGCTGAAGAAACTGCCTGTCTCAGATTGAGTAAAGCTCATGGGTAGCACCAGTACAGAAGGAGAGTTAGCCAGGGTAAGTACTCTCCCAGCTCCCTCCCTAGTAAGCCTTCTGCAGAAGCCACAGTTCTTATGGACAGCCAGTCTGCTCTCTCTAGGTTCAAAAACTGCTCCTTCCTTTTGCACATTTGGTCTACACTCATTCTAAGCAACACTCACAAATAAATAAAACCAAATTTTCTCTAGACTGGCAGGAGGGAGATAGATGCCCATCCGTGTATCTATTCCCCCAGCCTCAAAGCAGTCCCTTGGATACCTCCCATGAGCTGCTATTTCTTTAAGAAACACAGTTTGCAAATCCCCACTATCAAGTATTTGCTAGTTCTGTTTTTCAAGGACTGTTTCAATTATACATGACTGACTGATAGAAGTATTTTAATAACATAATAGCCATAAGTTATTAAGTACCTACCACATTTCAGATTTTTTAAATGCATCGTTTACTTTATGCTTACAACAACATGTGAATTGGACATTGCATCTTCATAGTGCAGAAAAGGAAACTGGCTTAGACAAAATAAGGATCGGTGATGACTAAATGAGACCTCAAATGTAAAACATGGGATTAGTGTTCACAGCCCTACCTTTGCTCTGACAGAGCTTGGCAGGGTGGGTTCTCCATATGCACTATTTCATTGATTATCCATTGTCGCAGTTCTTTCATCATTCCACATGAGCACTCTGCAGACCTTGTGTAAGACTTTGAATCTAAAATAGCAGGTTTCCCTTGGATCTTGTTTCCCTTTCATTCTCCTTGCCCAAACTCAGCAATTGGCTCTGGCCTTAGTGCAGAGATTATGGCCTGATCAGTACTATGGAAGACACCACTTCTGCTTTCTTAGTGAGCTCATCAACTCCCAGAGTTTCAGTTACCACCTGTTCCAAATCTAGGTATTTCAGTCTAACCTCTTCCCCACTGTAAACACATTATAATAACGCCTGCTGGATCCTACATAGTCAATTAAAGTGCAGTATGTGCAGAATGAACTCAGCATATATATACTTTCCCTCTCTTCCTTCTTTATTTGTAAAAGTCTAACCTTTTCAATCACAAGTGCTTGCAAACTCCAAGTTCTTGTCAACAATTCTCTGCCCCTCATCAGTCCCCTGGTCTGTCCATTCTAGCTCAGTACAGTCTCTCATATGCAACCCCTTGTTCTCTCTCACATGAGCAACTGCAAAATTTTAGTATCAATGGTCTTTTAGACCCCCTCCAGCCTTCCCTTTCCTGGCCATTGTGGACATTGTTTCTTCTACTAAAGACACCCTCCCTTATATATATTTATCTGCTGAGGTCTAATCTCTTCCAAGGTGCTACTTAAACCTCATTGGTAATAGGGATTTGTGTTCCATATATTTTTCACAACTTAAAATACAAAGTTCATGTACAGATTGTCTGTTATGATTTGGATGGAAGGTGTCCCCCAAATGCTCACAATGTATGACAATGCAAGAAGGTTCAGAGGAGAAATGATTGGGTTGTAAGAGTCTTAACCCAATCAGTGATTTAATCCCCTATAGGGACTGACTTGGTAACTGAACTGGTCAGGTGTGGCTGGAGGAGGTGAAAATTGGGATATGGCTTTGGGGTATATATTTGTATCTGGAGAGTGAAGTCTTTCTGTCTGCTTCCTGGTCACCATGATGTGAGCTGCTTCCCTCTGCCACACTCTCCATGATGTTCAGCCTCACCTCAAGCCCTGAAGAATGGAGCCAGCCTTCTGTGGACTAAGACCTCTGAAACTGTGAGCCCCTGACTAAAGTTTTTCTCCTCTATAGTTGTTCTGGTCAGATCCTTTAGTCACAGCACCAAAAAAAAAAAAAAAAAAGCTGACTAAAACACTGTCATAACAGAAAATCCAAACCTATCACATCTGTTTCTTGAATTACAGAAAATAAAGAGGATTTGAAGATTTAAAAAATCTGAGATTGCATCTACTTAATTTCATATAATGGAAATATATCCACATACTTAAGTCTGACTTTCAGATTTAAAATGTCATTTGCCTGGCAACCTATAGCCTCTCCCAGCTTCCCACTAAAGACAGGAGAAAAATGAAGGGCACCTACAGTCAACCTACTGTCACATCTAGAAACCACAAAGACCAATGGAATGAGACTGAAAAGAGTATTTTTATCATTGAACTATTTTAATGTCAATTACTCCCCTCAAAATTGAAATTATATACTATAGAAAGCAAATTGAATCTCAAGTTTCATAGTAAGTTAGGAAAGACTTGGAAAGGAAAAGGATGAACGTGTGCACAGTTCCTCAATAATATGTAAGTCTCAAAATATGTTTTCCTTATTTATTATTAGAAATAGAGAAGTGTGGACTAAGGAGTGCTTTTGAAAACTTAAAGGTAACAAATAATAAAGTTTTACAAACAGGATGTATACATCACAAATGACTAGGGAAGATCAATGTAAACAAAGTCTAAGCCAAATAAGCAAAAAGAGGGGAAAAAACACCAAAAAGGAACAGCAGGAAAGTGTAAAACAAAACAAAGCTTAAGTCAGTACATCAGAAGTTAAGATTAAGTAGTATCGATTATTTAAAGATAGATGTTTAAGTTAGCATATAGGAAGACAAATACTCTGACACTATGGAAAAATTTAAATCTTCCAAGATGATGCTAATAGGAGACACACTTAGCACAAAAATCACAAAATCTTAAAATCAAAGAGATGGGCAAAGAATTTATCAAGAAATTAAAAGAAAAAGGCCAAAATTAAAGGAAAATAAAGCAAAGGCAGTAATATACATTTCAGAAAATGTAGAATTTAAGGTAGAAGGCATGAACTAGAACAAAGCCTAACTTTTTTATGTTGTTGGAAAAGTAAAGCCCATAAGGGAAGCGTAGAGGTTATATGTCTTTGTGCCTTGAATCAGAGAATCAATATAAAGAAAAAAAAAACTGATAAAAGCAAAAAGAATGCAAGAAAAGCACAGGAGTTTTTGAAGATAATATCTTAATTCTCTCAAATTCTGGCAGGTGAAGTAGATTAAAAATCAAAGGTAAAACTTGAAGATATAAAATAATTTCATAATTGTATGTAATTTTTTCAGGTATTTATAACTCTACACCTTAAATCAGAAAATTCCCCTTATTTTTTCCCCGAAAACCTTCATGCCATACTTATCAAAGTGATTGTGCCCCACAGAGCAACATATTATTAAGAGACAGAGTTTGGTTTTTTTTTTTTTTTAAGGTACTGGGGGTTAAACCCAGGGCTTCATGCTTGCTAGGAAAGCAGTCTACCACTAAACTACATCCCCAGCCCAGGATTCAGGGTTCTCAAGATCAGTGGGTAAAAAATTATGTAGAGACAAAAGTACTCTTGACAATTCTTTAAATAAGCCATGAAGGATAATGTAGACATACATCATTTATTCACAGATATAACAACCAGGCTTTCCTCCAGCACTGGAGTAGATCACCATTTCCTTGGTGAGAATCAGATATAAGTAGTTGGCTGGCGTTCAAGAACTAGGCAGCATTCACACATGGTAGTCACAATGGGAACTTCAGGAACCAAATAATTGATACTAAGCTTGGTTTGGGGTATATGCCCTTGAAGTGAAGAGCATGTGGAAATCACTTGCATTATTTATATTTGTTTTGTACATCTTTTAGACCAAGAATATATGCTTGAATTTGCCTAATAAACTTGATATATCTTGAAGGTGGTATTCAAAATAATCTAATGACGCAGACCAACCATTGAAAATAGACACACGTTTGAGCATCAGAAAAGGAACCTGAGAAATTCTGATGAGCCAAGACATTAACTTTTTTGTTGCTGAGTCATGGGTTCCTATATGGGTTCCTATCTCCATAGAGATCCTAAAGGAGTGCCCAGGAAGCCAAGGTAGCAGGACAGGGGAACTCAGGAGACCTAATAGCAGTTATTTACCAAATGGTAGAGAACTATTTCACTCCTTAGAGCTAGTACAGAGAACCAGTGGAACTTCAGCCCTTTTCTAACTCCTATTATGCCACACATACACAAATTAATGAAGTCTAACAAAGGGAAATTGCCCAGGAAATATTCCTGAAACAACAAAATTACCCTATACCACAATAAATCAAGTTTAACAATAAATTTGGGAACGAAAATGGAAGCAAACTAACATCTTAAAAATCATACAACAGTCTTCTAATGATTCTCAGAAAAGTTCAAATGTTAAAAAAAATAGAATTTCTAGAAAAATAAGAACTCTACTTTCAAAATTGCTATAAGTCCAAAATTGCTTTCAAAGACATCGTTTTAAATATTTGCCTATTGTAAACAAAACAATAACTCCACTTAGGAAACCATTTTAAAACAACTAAGACTCAAAAAAGGCAGAGAGAGGAAAAAAAAAACTAAAAAGGGGGAAAATGAGAATTCTGAGATGATCCTTTATGTGGATACAATTCATAATACCAAGCCTCGGACATCTATTTTGAAGTAAAACATTGAGAGTAAAATGTTGAGAAAATACTTTAAATCACAAGAAAATCTCATGTATAATTCTCAGCTAATAAATCTTAAAATACACATAAGATGATTTATTAGGAAATACAAATTTGTAAAGTTAAACTCAATAAGAAAAAACCTCACCGAGCATGTTGGTTTATGCCTGCAATCCCAGCTGTTCAGGAGGCCAAGGCATGAAGATCACAAGTTCAAAGCCAGTCTGACCAATTTAGTGAGGCCTTAAAGCAACTTAGTGAGACCCTGTCTCTAGATAAAATATAAAAAAGGGATGGGGAATGTGGATCAGTGTTTAAGTGCCCCTGGGTTCAATCCCTGGTACAAAAAAAAAAACAGTAAAAGCCTCAACTATATCACCCAAAATTCACAGGGCCAGCTGGTGAGTTTATATAATATGAAAATATTGCTGATGAGTTTATATAATATGAGAATATTTCTTGAAAGTAGAAAGCAAGGCTACCAATCCATTTAAGCTGATAAAATAAAGCTAAAAAATAATTTTAAAAAAATACTACATCTCTCACTGAAAAGCAAAAATCCCTAATATTAGCAAAGGAGTTCAACACATTTATTAAATGATCTGTCTTCCATAGTACTATGGATTCATCCCCAAAAGGCAAGAATGTTTTAATATACCACAAGTATGTTAAAATATGACCTAATAACATTACATGAAAGGTTCTATATGAGATTTTACCAAAAGATAAAAAAAAAAAAGGTTTAAAGACAAGGAGATGTTTTATGTTAAGTGGAAAGGCAGAATTTTGGAAAGACAAAAACTCTAAATTAAAAAATAAATTTAATGTAATCCCAATCAAAAATCCAACAGGTGGCACAAAAGGAAAGAGGACACAAAAAGAAATGCCAAGCAATACAATGGGCAGCTGAAGGATTTGACAAATACAGTTGTTTTGTACTTAATATGAAGTTGCTTCTACTGTCCCAGTATAATTTACCTCTTTGTTTCAATTATTCAGTTCAGTGAGTTACACTCACAAATGCATTGTCTGTGTTTATGAGTGTGCCTCTGTCCCAGTGTGTGTGTGTGTGTGTGTAGAAATTGTTGCTGTTCTTATTTTTAAATGAGGTGAAAGGCTGAGTTGCACATCTAGATGGACATGCAGCTGAACAGAGAAGCACAGGCAGGAGTAAACAAGAGAGTGTATGAATTCAACTAAATCAAAACTGAAACCCAGGCAGTGTTAGAGGAACCCATGAAAAGGTAAGAGCCCTGGGCATTCACAAGGGAAAACTTGTAGAGGCATCGGAATTCCACAGAGAGGGGTATAAAATTTTATGTTATCTAGAAAATGTTGATAGTGTCGCTGGATGGTGGTATTGTGCATAGAAAATGAAAAGATAAATATTTTAAGAATTGAATTCATCAGAAAGCAAGCAAGCTACTTGTGGTCGACCCACTAAGCCTTGGATTTATATCAGTGCCTTCACCATGGTGGCATGCCTACATTATCTTCTGCCTCCTGATGCCTGTGCAGGGCCATGCCTGTCTCAGAGTGCAGGTGGTATAAAGGTGCAGGGCCCAGATTAGTACTGCTGATCATGAGAGCCACCAGTATGTGGTCAGAGGCTAGGCAACAAGTCATCCCGAGTTTGAATTCTAAATCTGCCACTGTTCGCATAGGTCACATAGTACCGTAAGCAAGCTATTGAGCATCTATGCCTCAGAGTGGTCATCTATAAAAATGGAGGTAATACACTAGAATTTCCCTGTGGATGGATAAACATATGCAGATGTAATAAAATGTTTTATAAATTTTATGGAAGCTATAGTAAATGTACGGCAAGACTGGATAGGGAGAGTAGGGGAAGAGAGGGATAGGGAAAGGCTGATAAACAGATACTAAGGAGAAAAAAGTGTGGATATTCTATTCACAGGAGGGTGACTATTGATAACCACAATGTTCTGTATATTTTGAAAAAGTTAGAAAAAGGATTTTGAATTTGGTACTATAAAAATGATAAACATTTAAACAATAGCTATATTTACCCTGATTTGAACATTATATAATATATCAAGACATCACATGGCACTCCATAAATATATGCAGCCTATATGTCAATTAAAAAGTTTGTGGCACATAGAATAGTCAATAAATAATTCCAATAATGATTATGAAGATAAAGGTGATAACAATCAGTGATTACAGAAGCTGTAAGACCAATGAAGAGAAAATGGGTCTGGTCCCCTGCAAAATCGTCAAAACCAGACCCCATTGAGCTGACATCCTGCCATCAGAGTCTATCATGGGGAAAAGTTAATGTTTGTGATAGCATTTTCACCTTATAGCTAGAGAAAATAAGGTACAGAGAATAAGCTGATAATGATATATAAAGACAAAAATCGTTTCTTAATGCCCATTTTGTCCTTTTTTCTCGTGTCATAACAGCCCAAAGAAACAATACAAGAAATGAGCCACAGTTGGCACTTATGCTTCTGAAAACTCAGATCTGTATTCCTTCCAAGTCCTGGCCTCCTGAGCTGCATTGCTAAAACTTCCATTCTCTATTTATCAAATCATTAGATGGATCTTGCTCTAGAAGGAGATTATGAAAACAAGTTTCAATTTGTGGACTATTCAGCGGTGAAATCTGAGAATGACATCCAAGGATGACACACATTTACAGTGGAGGATTACAACTGGAAAACAAGATTTACATGGGTTCTAAGAATGAAATTTAAAATCCCTGGATTCAGAATTTTAAAATATGACTAATCAGCCCAGAGTCCTAGGTATCAAATATAATCTGATTCTCCTAATTTGGGTTCCTAAAGGCATTAAAAACTAGGTTAAATTGATTATAGTGCTTAGATTGTGGAATATAGAATGTGATCAAAGAATCAAAGAAAGCCAGAATTTTTCTCTGTTGTGTGCAATTAAATTTCAAGCTTGGCTGAGGTCTGTGTGGTTAATTTCAAAATTTTAATGTTTAAAAGGGAGAAACACTGAAATGTTGCTGAGAAGGATGTAACTGTACACATTCAATAGAGTCCCCAAGGTCCTAAAGGACTTCAAGTTTGTGGGCAATGAATCTCAAGAGTAAATGAGATGATGTTAGCTCTCTAATCCAATTATACACTATATCAATACTAATATAATGACAGTTCATATACCCCAAATTCTTCTTTTTAGCAAACATGTTTTGCTACTCCACTGACAAGAATCAAACTCATCATGTTCATGACTTTAAATACATTCCCTCAGCCAGAACATTCAGTCAAAAGCCCCAAGTCTTACCAGCCTTTTCATACAGGTATGCTTATCTGATTTCCAGCTTAAAGCAAAGAGAAGATACAAATCAACTTTCCATGCTTCACAGTCCAGATTCAAACTGTACTTCTAACTCCTGGTCCAATAGTCTATATAACTATTCACGCAGGCTACTCAGCGGTCATTCTAGCTCCAGCTGTCGTTGCCAGAGCAAATCCCCACAGCTCATATCAGTCATTCCCCAGTGTGTTCTTACTGAAGTAGAGGCATTGTTTTACCAAGTAAAATATTATGTTAAATAAAAGGGTGAGGCCCAGGACCAGGCCTGGGTCACACCCATGCCAGCTGTGCTAGCCCCTTAGGTCCTTCCTTGGAGCTACTAGAGCTCTATTAAGCAAGAATGAAGCCACAGGCCTGCTGTCTAATGGGAGAGTTGTAGGGAACAAAGAAAGTGAGGACTTGTGCCACATAGCATTGTAATGACAAAGGGAGCCAGGGGAAGATCCTGGAGGGCAGTGGCGGGATACATTCTTCACCTTACTCCAAGTCAACTGACAGTGCCTCCTAAAGTTTATGAGAGGGTGAAAAGCAAAAGACACAGAGCATATGACATTCCTTTCTGATGGTGGAAATTTCTGGACATTACCAGCTACCTCATGATCTAATAAACTACAACCTATACAGCATTAAGTTAATAATGTACAGGTGACCCTCTCATCCCAGTTTTGGTGTTCACTTTCACACTTCCCCCTTCCTCACTCCACTTCAGGTTTATCTAGGTGGCAGGATTTGTTTCAGGCTTTACTCAGCAATAACATGCAGCAAAGAAAACCTGTATTAGCTCTGTGACTGCATTCTCCATGTGATCCCTTCTGGTTTATGGTCCTATAGTTAAGACCTCTGTTTTTCTCTCTGGGCTCCTGCAATATAGCAGAGCACACACGACTGTGTTTCTCTTTAAAGGTTATAGTTAACTGATGTTTAATCTAAACAATCAAAGCTATCTCTCACTCTCTCCCTCCCTCTATATAGACATAGGTATCTTCTTGTATCATTAAGAAGCACATCTGGTCAAAGCATTTAAAAAACTGTTCACCTTTTACCTATTGATTTATGATGCTTCCCTTTTCCAATGTTGCTTTCATGTATAATTACAGTCTCTTTGGAGGCTTTCTATTCTGCCACATTTATCTGCCACATTATTTTTTGTTTTGCTTTTGCTTTTCTTTTTTTGGGGGGGGCGGAGGGGGTGGGTACTGGGGATTGAACCAGGGATGCTTCACTACTGAGCTACAAACCCATGGTTCATGTTTTTGTTTTTGTTTGTTTGTTTAATTTTGAAACAGGTTCTCACTAAGTTGCTCAGGCTGAGCTGGAAGTTGCAATCCTCTTGCCTCAGCCTCCTGAGTCACTGAGATTACAGGATTGTGCTTTTGTATTTTAAATACTGTTGCTAGAGGCATGCTTATACATTCTATTTTATAGGGAATCTCTTATCATTAACTTGACAATACCTGCAAGCCTTTTTATCTTTTTCAGATGAACTTTAGAATTATTTTTCTCAAAGACCTCAAAAACAAAACTTAAACTCTCTTAAATAAATGTCTCTAATTCTAGGGGATTTGGATCCCATTACCCAGTTATGCCATCCTTGCCAGAAACGGAAGTCTTCAGTTACTCAAAATTTGTTTTTGATTGTTAATATTTATTATTAAGATTATATTTATTTTTGAATCTAAGTGTGCTAATCCTGTTGCCTGCAATATTTTCAAATTAGGTGTTACATGAATAGTCTTCAAGATCTCAAAAGGACCAGATTTATTTTCCTGGATGGCATACATATGTTTCCATATTAATTTTAACTATACCGACTCTAATTGCCTTTTTTAAGTTTTTATCTCTATAGGCAAGATGTAATGAAGAAATAAATTCAAGATCAGAAGAAAATTTACATGGATATTTCAGATGAAAGAGCAAGAAAGGATATTGCTGCCTGTTTGAACTGGATTATTGATAGGAGACTTAACTTTTCCTAAGTAATATATCAATTTATAACAAACTACTTAGAGGGGAAGGGGAAATACTGGGGAATGATATTGGCCAAACTTCATTATTATATTGGGTACATGTATAAATATGTAACAACAAATCCTACTATTCTGTATAATTATATGCATCAATAAAAATATGGAAAAATTACAATAAAACAAACTACTTTGTAAAAAAAAATAAAAGAAGAAGTAGAAGAAGAAGAACAACAACAACAACAACAACATCTGATTAACTCTAGCAGCTAGATTTTTTAAAATGTTTTTCTGCGTCTCCAAATGTTTCTACATGAACAGGATTTTTAATCAGAACAGTGTCCATTTTAATGAATCTAAAACACACAAATGCTATAGTCTGTAATAACTACCTGGAGTTCCCGTTTTCATAGCTTTTATCCCCTAAACTTCTAAATCAACTGAAAACTAACTATGAAAGACATTTCTGTCTCTTTTTGTCTTATTTCAGTTGGTCATCTGAATATCCCAATAAAAATGTGCAGGGAAGAGATCACCTCTGAAATCTCAATCTCTAAAAAACACTGCATTAATGAACTCCATGAAAGTCAGGAACATTTTATGGACTCAAAATATACAGCAATCCTGATAAATGTAGGTCCTTTTATAATTATTCTTAGCCTATTAGATGATACTGATTTTGGAATAAAAATAATCTGAATTTGTAAAATCACAAACAATAATGTATTTAGTGGTATTTTAGAGCATTCCAATTTTTAAAAAAATACATATCCTTAATGTAAATCCTTTTTTAAACATTAAATTGGGTTTATCCAAACACAGGAGAAATTGTTAGAGAGAAACATTCTACCTTTTGCATACATTTTGATGTACAGCCTTCATTTTTTTTCTCCTAGAATAGATACAGGGAGAAACTGAAGAAATCAACATATATAGTTATTTCTAGGTTGAAATCAAATACAGTTTCATATTCTGAATGTTTATTTAATCTTATCATAACATTTTAAAAGCTCTTGCTGTACTTTGCCAAGTTTTTTTCTAAAAACTATAGTATGAGAAGGAACATTTCACCAGCCCTACACTGTGTTATTGAGTATCTCACTGGCTTTTAATCTTTCCTAGTTGGACGTAGAAAAATGATATCTTGTTTTGGTTTGATTTTGTCTTGTGAATTTTTTCACAGGCTCATTAGCCATTTGTATTTTCTCCTTTTGTGAATTATTTGTTTCTCTATCAATTTAAACATTTTTAGTCTATCAATTTTGATGAGCCTTTTAATAAAAAGTTTAATCTTTTATTTGCTCTATTTGTTGTTTTTCTAATTTTTTTGCCTTTAAATTTGCTTATTGTTAGAGTAACAGTCTGGGTATTTATGTAGCCAATTTGTTTATTTTTATGGTTGCTTCCGTTGTTTTTAAACTTAAGTCTTTTTCTGTATGGAAATTCACCATAGACTCACTTCTGTCTTCTTGTGATGGCTAGGGTTTTGGTGGGTTTTTTTGTTTGTTTGTTTGTTTGTTTTTTAATGTATTATATATCTTTTTTAAAATACCTTTGTTTATTTATTTGTTTTATGTGGTGCTGAGGATCGAACCCAGTGTATCACATGTGCGAGGCAAGCGCTCTGCTGCTGAGCCATAACCCTAGCCCCTGGATAGGGTTTTTGACATTTAATGCACTTGGAATTTATTTTAATGTGTGGTAGTGAGGCAGGACAGATAGCATTAGGTAGGAAGGAGACAAGCAGGCCAAGAGTGGCCATGATGTGCAGTCCATAGTTAAAGTCCACTCTCGCATGGATTAAAGGCCACATTTAATTATCACTTTCGCATACTTTAATCAGAAAGAGCACTATTAAATCAGTTATTAGACTTTATCCACAGATCTAAAAGTAACTTCTTTCCTGACCTGGACCAAAGAGCAGGTCGGAGAATTCCTGTTTTTAACAAAAAGATATTTCTGTGATTTATATTTTTAAGACCTGATTACTTCATCCATACATCATACTCTCCATCAAAGTCACATTAACATAGTACTATTTAAGTTCCCAAAGCAGAACAGGAAAGCATCTGATGGGAAAATTATTAGAGTTTTTTTTAATCAAAAATAGAAAAGAGGGTTGGGGTTGTGGCTCAGTGGTAAAGTGCTTGCTTAGCACATGTGAGGCACTGGATTCGATCCTCAGTACCACATATAAATAAATAAAATAAAGGTATTGTATCCACCTACAACTAAAAAAAAAAAAAATTTTTAAATAGATAAAAAAAGACTTGGCCTCTAGGAGGTAATGGTCAACATGCCCAGGCATTAACACAAAGGAGGGCTAAAAACACCCTGTAAGGTCAAGTCTCTGGGCTATTAATCTTAACATGTATAAATATGCCTAGCTAAGACGTAGCTTATGTGTTCCTCTCCAAAGCCCATGCTCTATTCTATTTCTCCCTCAAAAAAAAGAGAGAGAAAAAAAGTGTGTGTGTATCACACACACACACACACACACATAAAATACATCTGTGCTTTTTTTTTTTTTTTTTTTTTTTTAAGTATCAGGGCTCTCAATCACTGAGCCACATCCCCAGCTCTTTATTTTATTTAGAGACAGGGTCTTGTTAA
This sequence comes from Marmota marmota marmota, assembly GCF_001458135.2. Lineage (NCBI taxonomy): Eukaryota > Metazoa > Chordata > Mammalia > Rodentia > Sciuridae > Marmota > Marmota marmota. The sequence continues at coordinate 24,138,004 of NW_026000101.1, forward strand.
ATTGCTGAGGCTGGCTTTGAACTTGCAATTCTCCAAGCTCCTGGAATTACAGAAGTGCACCACCTGGCAAGGCCTATGCCTCATTTTAACCCATCCTTAAATTCCTTTCTGGTGACATCAAGAACCCTCATGGCCCAGTTGAGTTCCACCTCCCTTTTGTAAGACCTCCTTGGGACTCCTGCCCTAGTGATAGTGAGAGATAGGGGGGAAAAAGTTGTTTTTAAAAAACTAACAGAAAACCAATTTTCCTAGAGCTATTATTTCTTTCTCCACTGACTTGTGTCCTTTATTAAGATATTAAAATGTTATATAAATGCAGGTCTGGTTCTGGCCTTTCTACTCTGTTGATCTGTCTACTGTCATCATAGAATTTACTCCACTTTAAGACCTAGCAGAGATATTTAAATCACTCTTCTTTTGCAGAATTTTCTGTTATTTTTCTCACTAAAGATTATAACTTTATTTTTCCAGATAAATTTTTTTTTAATTTTCAGACCATATCTTTGGGGAATTAATAGCAAGCAATGATTAGGATATATAGGATGAAAATTATAAAAGTTTGTGTGAATATATAGGAAACCAACATCTAAGATTACATCATAAGAGTGCGTGTGTGTCCACATACTGGGAACTGAACCCAGGACCTTGAGCATGCTAATCATATGCTGCACCACTGAGTTTATGCAAGGAAATATTGTAAAGATGTCTCTTTCCCCAAAGTCATCAGTTTAGTGGAAATATAATCATTTACTGAATATCCAGTGTGGCTAGGGCTTAGGCAAGGCTCCTCAAACTGTAGAAACCAGAGATCATTCTTCTAAGATGAGAAGATATTTATCTGTCAGGAGTAACTGGCAGAGGTCTGTGATAGAGAGTGGTAACTCAGCAGGGACCTTGAACTTCTTTACTGCTTGTGCCAAAACCTGGAACAAATATTTTATTGGGTGGATATTTGGATAAGTCACTCAATGAAGGATGGAGTGAAAACTGAAAGCCCCGTTTGCATAACAGTCCAGGGCTCCTGCTGAGATTTCCAAAGGAGATGAGGTTGGATAACTACTTGGCTCTTATTTGCAGTGTGTTGGTGGTGGGTGGGGGAGATTGTCTGGAATAGTAGTAGAGGCAGTGGAAGAAAGAGAAAGGATCAAGTGGGAGTTGGAGAGGAGTTTAGTCATAAGAATGGAAATGTGTCTATTTGTGAATCTTAAGTTTTGTACACTGTACAAATCTTCAACCCACCCAAAATTCCAAGATACTAGCCTATGGAGTTGGATCTGTTTTATGTTGGTTTGACATCTCAAGGGGTTGAGTCCCATTTATAATGACTGTGGGTGAGAAGGGCCTATCTTAAGGGATGCAGTCACGTCTGGTTACACTGTACAGTAGTGGAGGCAGAAGCCCCTCCACCCACTAACCTCAATCTGGGTAATGTGTCTACATCTAGCCACCTGCTTTCATTCCTCCATATGTTTGTCGCTAGTGTGTCCTATCAGAAACATCCTATGATTTCAGTCAGTGGAGCCTGAATCGATTTCTCTCACCTGTGCTGCCTTGCTCTGCGCTTGCTCTGTACTCCTTGTGAAAACGTGATAACTAAATAACTCAGACTGCAATACACTGTCTATCCTCATTATTTATGGTTCTGAGTCTTTGGATTTGCCTGCTAACTAAAATTTATTTGTAACTTCAAAGTGAATACTGGCAGTGAATGTTTCCCAGGCATTTGAAGGCATGTGCCCAGTCCTTGATGTACAGGTTCCCAGCTGAGGCGGACCAGGCTTCCTTCTTAGCTCACCTACAATAAACAAGCGTCCTCTTCATGATAGATTTAGTGTCACTTTTGCATTTTTTGTACATTTTGTTGGCAATTTCACCATTTTCTGTGGTCCTCAAGCATAGGGCTGAAGTGCTATCTAGCATTCCTGAGCTCAAGAAGCCAGTGATGTGCTATAGGAGAAATATGTGTTAGATAAGCTTTGTCCAGACAGGAGTGCTATTGGCCATGAGTTCAGCATTTAGGAATCAACCACAAATTTTAAATGATTTGTCTTTAAACTAAAACATACTTGAACGGGGTTATATACAATCTGTTGACAAAAATGTAAACAGAGGCTTATAGAAACCCAGTCCTGTGTTCATGGTTGACAAAACATGACTACCATGAATGACAAGAATCTTCCAAATGTCTAGCTGCAACTCACACCCCAGCAGCAAACTCCTTAACAGCCAGGTCTGTGATTTATTTACATTTCTACCTGAAAAGTGTCTGATGGCGCAACGTGCAGACTGGGGGCTTATAAAATACAGAATAGGAAGGGTTGAGAGTCAGTAAGTTATGTTGAGAAGGGACCTGATGGAATGCAATAACCTTTACGACCATGGAGGATTCGAAGTTCCTCAGTGGGTGCCTGAAACTGTGGAATATAACAAATCCTATGAGATGTATTTTTTCCATAAATACATTGACAAACTTAATGCCTTTTCTATTTTAACTAAGCACTTATAACACATTGAAGCCATAACTTTTGCTATTTGAGGTACAATAGCGAAACTAGCATAATATTTTTTTCTTCCAGGTTTACAGACAGAAGATTCCTTCTTACCATAGATCTTAGCAACCTAAGCATACAATGTTTTTTCCTTCCTTATTAAGAACTTACATTTTGTCATTTTCGGGTTCCCTTTGGCCTATACAAACTGCCAGCATTGCTACTGTAACTAATATTAAGCTAAGTGTTACTTAAACATAATAAGTACTGTACTACATGGTAGTCGATCTAGCACCTAAGATGGTCCCTAGCTAATGAGCAGGTAGCATATACAGCAATGGATATGCTGGACAAAGGGATGATTCATATCTTAGATAGGGCAAAGTGGTGGAGTAGAAACAGATTTCATGCCATGCCGGAATGGTGAGCAATTAAAAACCTTTGAATTGTAAAGCCAGGCGTGATGGCTCACATCAGTAATCCCAGTGGCTCCATAAGCCAAGACAGTACGATCACGAGTTCAAGAACAGCATCAGCAACTTAGTAGGCCCTAAGAAACTTAGCAAGGCCCTATCTCAAAATAAAAAGGGATGGGGATGTGGTTCAGTGGTTAAGCACCTCCGGGTTTAATCCCCAGTACAAAAACAAATTAACTGATTTTAAAAATAAATCAAAAGCTCTGGAAATGTAGTTGAGTGATAAGAGTATTTGCCTCACATATGTGAGATCCTAGGTTTAATCCCTAGAATGGAAGAGGGAAAAAAATTTACAAAGAAAAACTAAACAACTTCTAGTTCTATATATAAACAGAATTAACTATTTACAACTAGTAGGGGCTTGGGAGTGTAGATCAGTGATAGAACACATGAGGTCCCTGGGTTTGAAATAATAATAATAATAATAATAATAATAATAATAATAATAATAATAAAATCACTTGAAAAAAAGTAAAAAAAAAAAAAAACTTACATTTATTTCTTGACTTTGTCATGTAATATTTTTGGCTTAAGGTTAACCACACAAAACAAAGTGTCAAAAGCTAGACTACAGATGGGGAGATTACTGTACAGATTCTTGGAGTCAGGGTCCTCCTAGAAGCAATTATCCTCACTGTATAGTGAGACATAGAAAATAATAATGACAGTCAGTGTCCATTGAGCATTTGTTATAAACCTGTATTTTATGAAGCATTTGACAAGCTCCATATTGTATTATTCTCACAACTCTTTCCAGTGGGAAATATCATTATCTTCATTTCACAAAGGAGGAACGACTTATTCAAGGTCACCCAGCTATCACATTGTTGAATGGGCTCCTGTCCAGATTTATCTATGCATAGATAAATAGGTGCTCTAAACCATCTGGTCATAAGGAGAAAAAGATGAACTTGGTAGGAGTCATAATCTATGAGTTTTATCAGAGAGTGACCCACAGGATATAATAATAATAATAATAATAATAATAATAAGGCTCCTAATAGAAGCCAGCCCATCATTGGCTCTCCTCACCATTAATGGGTGAACAATGATGTAGTCAACAGTGATTTTTCCCCCTAGCTGGCAATGACAGTGCCTTTTGTTTGATTCCAGAAGCAGCTGGCAGGACTCATGTATTACTCACGGTGGAATCATACTTCACTGATGGCTGACGTACTTTAGAGTCACTCTGTGGTCAGGGTTGTGTCTAGGCCTGGAGATTACTACAGGCCTCTGAATGTGGCTGAGCTTCTGCAGCTGTCATGTGTTTCTGGCTCCAGTTCTACACCTCTTGGCAGGTGGCTTGTGTGGAAAGCATTGCTGACCCTGGGTGTGAGATGCACAGGATGAAGGGGGCTGGGCAGGCCAGGCAGTGCAAAGCAGGCTCATGCTGCCAGGAGCCTGAAGTCTATGCTATGAAGCACTTATACACAGAAAAAGGGAGATTATAAATGCATGATTTGGGGACTCTTCAGAAGATCACTCCTTTGAGTCCTTTTGCTGATACAGAATGCACTAACACTAGGCCAATTTGTGAAGGAAACCTTTCCATATTCACTCTAGGGGTGAATCTTCCACATGCAGGGATAGTGATAATTAGATGGATAAAATTGGTGCTAATACTAATATTTACTTTGTGTTTTCTAAATATAAGCATTGCTCTAAAAATGATTTATGAATTAACTCACTTATTCTTCCACTAAAACCCCTCAAGTTTGGGACTATTGTGATGCATATTTTACAGATAAAGCCAAGTAACTTGCACCATGATACAAGCTGGTAGTGGTTGTAGGTGGTTGAATTATTGGCTCCAACTCTTTTAACTCTCCTTCTGCATACCTGCTCTGGGACCAAGTGTACTTTCCAGCACTTGAGAGTAGGCTTGGTATATCAATTTGAGATTGATAGTGTGCTAGTTCTAAGCTCAGGCCTTAAGAAACCTCACTTGTTTCTATGAAGCCCTCTTGTGTTTCTAATATCACCAAGAAAACAACTAGCCTGGGTTCCTGCTGATCCAAGAGGGAGGACATAGTAGCAGAGCCACCCAGACAACCCACATACCTGCAGCAAGAAGCAGAGCTGCCCCAGCCACTTCACCCTAAGGCAAAAACACTCATCCCAGGTCACCCGTAGATGAGTCAAACCTCAAAGAACCCAAAGCACATGACCAATCAAGTATTGGTTTAGTCATCAAGTTTTGGAAGTAGTTTGTTACACAAGAAAAACTAACCCATACAAGAATAAAGTTTGTTTTAATCAGTTTTTCACTGCTGTGACCAAAAGACCTGACAAGAACAATTTTAGAGGAAGAAAATTTTATTTGGGGGCTCACAGTTTCAGGGGTCTCAATCTATAGACAGCCAACTCCATTGCTCTGGGCTCAAGATGAGGCAGAAATCACGGCAGAAGGGTGTGGAGGAGGAAAACAGTTTAAGACATGGCAATCAGGAAGCAGAGAGAGATAACTCCCTTCACTACAAACAAAATATATATCCCAAAAGGCACATCCCAAATTATGCACCTTCTCCAGCTATACACTACAGTTACCACATAGTTAATCCCTATTATGGGATTAATGCATTTATTAGGTTAAAAATCTCATAACCCAATCATTTCACCTCTAAATTTGCTTGCATTTTCTCACACATGATCTCTTGGGGAACACTTCATAACTAAACCATAACAAAGTTGGATGCAAGCTCAGGCATTGTGCCACACAATACCCTCTTTAAGCTCTAATTTGTATCACCTTCCACACTTGGTGAAAGTGAAGGAACTTAGGTTCTAATGAGCTGAGTGAATTTGAGCAAAGAACCTGTAAAATGAGCCAGTTAATGTAAATCAGTATATCTGATTTACACAGGCACAGAACATTAGCTCCACATGATAACTAGTAGAAGAAAAAAAAATGGATTTGTTGGGTGTGGAGGTGCATGCACACCTGTAGTCCCAGCTACTTGGGAGGCTGAGGCAGGAAAATCTCTTGAGCCCTGGGGTTGGGGGCCAGCCTAGACAACATAATGAGACCTCATCTCTAAAAAATAATAATCATAATTAAACAAAAATTTTAAAAGGATTCTATGATCTTCTGGGAATTGGTATTCTATAAAGATACTGCAGAAATACTGGGACAGATAATCTTTTAAATCTGACCGTTCTATTATTCTGTTATTCTAGGTAACTGTGTGGCTCCTCAAAAACATCCACCCCCTGGGTGTTTCCTAAATACCATGTAAAATAATTGCTTACTTCAGGTAATTTGGGGATGACATTCAGGGGAAATTGAGTGTGTCTGGAAAGGAACAGTTCTCTCCCTCCTTCTTCAAACCCCTGTATATCCTGCCTAAAATCTAGAGCTAATGCTGACAGAGAGAAGGAGCTGACCTCCTTTCTACCAGCCTGCTCTCTAATCAAACTTACAGTAAAGCGCATGGAACCTGTCAGGTCATGAGCCATCTCTCAGAAAGCAATCTCTGCTTACCTGCCCTATTTCCCCACCTCCTACTTACTCCTAAACCCAAGCCCCTCACAGTCACTAAAAAGGCTTTGCAACAGCAATAAGTAGCCAACATTTCCAGTCTGTGTCCCCTGCTCCTGCCTCCACAATTATTTTTCCTTTTGTAGTGCTAGGGATGGATTCCACAATTTTTGACGTAGTTGAAACTCCCTCCTCCCTGGGCTTAACCTTTCAAGACCCTGTGTTTCCTCTTCCTTTCTCCACATTACCCCTTGATGTAAGTATTCCCAAACCTGCATGCTATCCTCTTCTCTGGACAGGCCCCGTGCCATCTCGCCCCTTTGCATAGTTCCTGCTATATCCTGAAGGCTCCCACATGTCTTTGTCCCTGCCATTCAGCCCATCTCAAGCCAAATTACCTTCTTCTCAGCCCATTTTCCTCAACTTCTTCCTTGCCACTTCCTTCAATTTACCTGACAGTATAGCCACACAGAACCACTTCATAAGTTCTTAAATGTTTTATCCTGCATTTTTTCATGATTTTCCCTCTGCCTAGAATGATTTTACTCACTTCCATAACTGAATATCCATGAGGCTTAATCCTAGCCATCCTTCTCAAATGTCACCTCTTGGTGAGACCCCAGTTGTCTCCTGGGATTATTTGCCCCAGCTGCCATGCTTCTGTCTGCCTATCTTAGAGTAGGGCTTCTCACCCACCAGATTGCAAGCTGATTGAGCTAGGGCTCTTCTCTTCACTATGTTTGGGCCAATGCCTAGCAGATTTCCAGGACGAAGGAAGAACTTAATAAATGTTAGCTTGAATGAATGAATGAATAAAACTGACCTACCCTTTTCTCCATTGATAGGAAAGGCTTTCTGCCTAACTGCCTGACCTTTCCTGTATCCAAAGCATAAAGTATGTCTTGACTGTAGTTTGACTAAGAATGCCAACTTTCCAGGATTCCTGGGAGAAGCAAGATTAAAGCCCAAGGCAGTCCTTTGAGACATACTGATTTCCATGAGACCCTTTCACTTTATTCCTGTCACTTAAGTTGCTTTAATATGTTTATTTGAACTCACATGTACATACATAGTTCTAAAAAGGATGAGATTAAAGGACAAGATTGGTTAGAGCAAATCTCCCAACCTGCATTCATTCACATATTGCTTTTGTGGTTCTTACTCGGTCTGCATGCTACCTCTATAATTTATTCCATAACCATTTTTAAAATTAATTCAAGTTTATTAACCTCATATTGCGCCATCTTCATAAAATCACATCATGGATATGATACATACACATCTATCTATAGATAGGTAGAAATTTATATATATATACACAAAGAAATATTACAACTTAAAATATTATTCTGAGTACCACATAAAATCATCTAGCAAGTTAGCAATAGTATATATGACAATTTAGAGATGCACTAGTTCAGAAAATTTAATCTAAAGCAAAGTTATTTATTAAATCAGTTCTCTGCTGGCACTAGTGTACTATGTATGCCTGGTGCTAAAATATTGAAATATCAAGCACAGCTCAAAGTCCAGCGGACAAAAACAACAAGTAAATTGTAAACTGCAATTTAATGTTCTAAGTACTATGACAGAGGCAAACACAGGGTACCTCTGTCTGACCCTTCTTGGGCACCAGTGTAAGCCCCCATCCCAGCTCTTGTTCTAGTTGCTCCTGCAGAGGCACTTTCTGAGCTCTGAGCAGGTGCAATCTCCAAGTAGTTCACCCAGAGCCCATCTAACTGTAGCTCACATTCTCACTAGCAGCAGCCCACTGAATTACTACATCACCCTCAATAGAAGGGGAGGACAGCAATGGATAAATGTCACTCCATTTCATTCTTAATTCTGCATGTCATCTTGTAGAACTTCTCAAAAACTTCTCAGAACTGCATCCTGGTGCAGTTCCATTACCCTGGTCTCTCACCTGGAATCTCTCACTTCTCTTCCCTGGAATGACCTTCTAGGTAACTGGCCTATAGGTGTGGACCTGCCTCAGGGCACAATTTTTGGCCCTAGGCAAAAGCAGGGCCTAATTCATGTAAGGAGGTCTGTCTTTAAAGGGATGACACCTGAGCTACCCTCTTAATCATGGTATGTAGGGCGGGTGAAGAGAAAGTGAAGAAGGTGTTCTGGGCAGAAGAAACAAAACGACATGAAGGCTTGAAAAGAAATATTTGGGAACTGCAAAGAGCCCGGCATGAAAGGAACACAACTGTAACACACCATGAGGGATGGAGAGTCGCAAGAGGTTGGTACAGTAGGCAAAGGCTGGCCCTGAAAAGTCACTGGCAATAACTAACCAATACCACCAGCCTCTTCTTAGGTTCTGAAAGAGGAGCCATGAAGAGCAAAATAGGTGGATGTTTAAATCAACCCTAGAAGACAAGTGTTTTTCAAGATGCCAGGGGTATGGACACTAAGATTTGAGGGTAAGGGAAGGAAGAATTAGAAGATGCAGTGAAGTGAGGCAGAGCTGCCTGCCCCGCCACCTGCAAACACAGACTCACAGACTCTCTCTGCAAGCTGGTTCCAAAAAATTCAATAACAAGTTTAATCCAAAGCAAGGCAGAGACCACTTGAATTCAGTAAATTGTCAATAACTAGAAAGTAACAGGTTCAGGATAAATAAGATGGGGATCTATAGATGACAAATCATTCTAGAGCCTCTGTTCCGTCAAGACCCAGAGAAGAGAGGAAATTGTAGCCGGCAGGGAAAAAGAGGAGAACCCCATATTGTCAGCTGGTTGAGCCACAGAAGGAAATCCCCCACCTGACAATTCAGATACTTAGCAAAAGCCCAAGAACTCATAGCTCTAAGCACCTCTTTCTCGTCCCTGGTGCAAACCAGGCTTAAGGCCTGAAGAGAAGCCAGGGAGTCTCCTCCAGAGGATGAATTGCGTGCACCAGAGAATGGAAGCTTGAGAGGCTGCAGCTTTGTGTATAAGCAAACAATCAAGAAAATCTGGTTTCTATTGAGGGCTTACTATGTACCAACACTGTAAAAGTACTTTTAAATAGTTTTTTTTTTAAATAATCTTCCCTGAAACCACAGGAATAGGCCCTATTAGCCTCATCTTCCCAGCCTGAGGTGACCCTGAAACACTAGTTAGAAGACAGCACAGTGAAGCAGTTTAAAGAGCTCATAACTTGGGTTTACGTCATTCAATTTAACTCTTGTCTCCATCATTTCTGATGAGACAAGGTCATTCAGGACGATTCACTTTCAAGATAGAGAAACCAACTCAAAATAGCTCAAGCAACTAAAAGAAACTGGTCTACATAACCAGAAGACGTAGGGATGGGTCTCTGATTCCAAACAATAGACCCAGGGATCAAATGGTATCATAATGCCTGTCTTGGTTCTGTTCTGTGTTATGGGCCTCATTTGCTCCCAGGAAAGACCAGCGTCCTTCAGGTGATCAGGGCAGTAGCTAACTCTAAATAGTATCCTCAGTGAAAAAAGAGCTTTGCTTTCAAAGTCCTCATAAATCCCAGGGAAGGAGTCTAAATAACTCTATTGGGTCCTGCATTCTTCATTTGAATCAGTTGTTAAACAGATGGAACATTCTGTGATCAATGATTGGTAGTCCCATCAGAATCACAGAGAGAAAGCAAGGCAGTTCTTGAAAAGTAGGAATGTTGAGCAGTTCAAAATAATGTATGCCTACTACATTTTAATTTCGGGCAAGTCATTTAACCTGAAAGCCTTTGTTACTCCGTCTATTAAAAAAAAAATAAACAATAGTACCTGTTGTGCAAAGTTGTTGTGAGATATTAAAAGTCATATTAAACACTTGACACATAGAAGCAGTCACTTTATGGTAGTCTTTCTGTTGTTGTTGTTGTTGTTGTTGTTATTGGTACTGTTATTGTTTTGTGATTGTTTAGACATGGGATGGGAAGTTGAAGTCCATCCCAGATCTCCAGATCCTCATAAAGCACTCCTGGCCCCAGGGCAGTGTCCTCTTTGGCCCTGCAGCCCGACACCTTGCACAACCCAGGCTGTGTGTGCCAAGGTCAAGCTGGTTCACCGTTAGACTGCCACAGAGCAGTTGAGTGCCTCCTGGCCCCAGCAATGTCAATACTGCCTTCCTGGCTCCGCCTATTGTATCTGGAGGAAAGTGGCTGAGCATTGTCTTCCAGAGCTCCCCCCAGGAAGCATGATATCACCCTCTAACAAAAGCGGGAAAGCTGACAGATCTGCCGAGATGGGTGTGGCCACCACACACACCTCACTGGTCGGGCCAGTGCTCCCTGCTTGTCACAGAGGCTGTGACAAGCAGGGAGAAAACAGCAGCCACCCACAACACCCGGCCGCAAGCTCTGACTAGTCCTTATATTTTCTCCCTGTCTTTGTCACCCCCACACTATGTTAGACACAACTCTGAAGTAATGGGAAGGTACTCCTCCTTTTTGGCAGACACTTAGGGAAAAAAGATGGTCAGATTCCTGAAGGGACAGAAAGAGATGAGGGTGGGGGTGTGTGGGTGGGAGGAAGCAGGCCTGGCTCCATCTAAAAAATCATTCTGCACGTGTAATGTGGAGAGTTAAGGAATAGTCTGGCCAGACTGGTGGGAACTGGGTTATCAGTTAAAATTCCAGAAATAAGGGAGGCAACTTTAGACATTCCCTTTCCTGAAGGCCGGGAGAGACGCCAGCTGATCTTCTGACACCCCTCCCAGCCCTGCTCCAGCACTGCAGCCAATGCAGCTGGCTCCCTGTAAAATAACACATTTGCAGACCCATGCCCAGTGCCAAGCATGGAGACTGTCACCCTGCTGTCCCTGTCTTACTGATCCCCTTCTTAAAATGCTCCTTCTGTTGTGACTGAAATTCCAATTCTCTAAAATCCCAGGAAAAGAAATCTAATTGGTTTTTCTTTTCCTACCAACTCCCTGACTGCTGCTGCTTCATCAAATCCTTGGCCATCTTCTCTTTCTCTTCCCTCAAGTCTTGGTTTATACCCACGCCCCTGACTCTACTTACCATAAACTACAGATTTCTTTGTCTTAATTTCTTGCCCAGTTCCCTTCTTTTGAGCTTCAGATCTAGAGAGCCAACTTTTTGCTAATTATCTCCCTTTACATGTAGTAACCTCAAAAGCATTATTTGCTCCAAATCCAATCAGTTCCTTCTGCCATGTTTCCCAACATAATGAATGGTACCACATTATCCAAGTAAGAATGCAGAAGTTTGATGACTCTCCTCCCTCAGTCCACCTCCCACAGGCAACCGTAACCTAAGGCCCACTCAAACCCCAGTTCATTCCTATAACCTTCCTTCCTGAAATGATGAAAACCCAAATTGGTCCTAGCCCACAGTCCCTGCCATCTTAATCCATCCTCCACACTATTATTGGACTGAATTTTCCAAGGCATAAATCAGATATGATATGATAGGACAAGCACTCTGCTAAACTTCAACATATAGAGTGAGGCACAAACTATTTCCAATGACCTACAGGGCCCTTCCTGATATGACCCCAATGTTTATTAAGGCCCTTTCTGATCTGACCCCAACCTTATCCTACTTGGGGTGGGGGCGGTTAGGGAAGAATGGAAGTACTTTGAATAAGACAAAGGGGAATGAAAGAAGGTAAGGGAGGGGAAATGGGAATAAGAAAAATAGTAGAATGAATCGGACATTACTTTCCTATGTTCATATACGAATATATGACCAATTTAATTCCACAACATGTACAGTAGGAAGAATGGGAAGTTATACTCCACACATGTAGATGTCAAAATACATTCTACTGTCATGCATAACTAAAAAGAATTTTTAAAAGTTTTAAAAACTACTTCCATCTTATACCCCAAATTTACTCAACTTCCTTCCTTAAGTTTGCCCTGATATTTCACACCCCTACCTACCTCCTTATAGATTGCTCTCTCTGATGAGAAGTTCTTTCTTTTTTCCTTTTTGTCTTGATTTTAAAATTATTTGGCTACTCATAACTCATAACTAATATTGGCTGTGCTTTTTGGCAATATTCATGTCTATTTAGTAATTCTTGGAAAGTGAGAAAATTTCAAGCTAAAATTGTTTTCAAATATCATTCATTTTCTTTATATTAAGTTTAATTAAGTTGACATTGTGTTTTTAGACATTCAATTAAATATTTATGTTTAAGGGTTGAAGGTATAGTTCTGTGGCAGAGTGCTTGCCTACTGTGTGTGAGGCCTTGGGTTCACTCCTCAGCACTGTAAAAAGCAAACAAATATTCATGCTTCATTTGGATGTTGAGGCTTCATTGCATCAAAGAAAATTTTTGTAGTCCTTGAAAAGCTCAAGATGAATTGTAGGCATATGAGATAAATTTTGTGTTAATATGATAGAGGTATTATTCAAAATAGAGGTATTTACAAAATCTGAGATTTTCAAGAATTAAAAAATGTTTTATTAGCATTTGTACTATGTTTACTTGCAGAACTATAAGGTCCAAATCAAGAAATATCTAATATCAAGTAAAGACCTGCTTAAACATGCCTTTATGAATGTATCATGTATCAACAAAGGGAAGAAGGAAGTTTTCTTTTCACTTTGTTGACAGGAAATATTTAACATAAGCTAAACTTTTAGGATAAGAGTGAATACTACTTACAACAAATACAAAAACTGATTATAACTATTTATTACTACTATTTCCTCCTGGCTGAAACCTTTTCTACAACATTTCCTTTTTCTTTCAGATCTGTCGTGGAGTATCAACGGTTGTTTACCACCTTTAATTTTATTCAATAAAAATTATTAGACATTAAATACATGGAATACGAGGATACAAAAGAAATGACATCTGTTCTCAAATATTTTAGAGGCTTATTGGGCTAAATTCATGTGCCCAGAGCTCAAAGACACAGCCTCCAAGGGCTGTACAGAACTAAGGGAAGAACAACAGCAAGGGACAGGTTTGGCCCAGGCAGGCAGAGCTGAACTGTTTGGAGAATGAAGATGAAAAATGCTACTTCCAAATGGATGGAACAGCATGAACAAGAGCCAAGAAGAAAATGTGTAGATTGTGGAGATTGGCCTGGTTGAAGCAGAAGGGCCATGAGCAGGATGAATGGGTAGGGGAGACATTGAATAGTGGGTGAAGTGAGCTGGCTTATTGAGCGAGGAGTGGCCAGTGCATGATTTGAGGAACTGGATAATGTTGAGCTCTTGTAGGAGGACACTGAATAGTGAGAGACTTGCCTGCATCCTGGGAAAGATGACATCAGTCTTGACTAGCATGGTGGTCCTCACAGCAACACTTCTCCTCTGACTATATTGGCTTCACTTATTAAGAGAATTCTTACTGGTTCAGCACTTTACATGCAGTATCACCTTCGATCTTTATATCAACCCTGAGAAAAGGATAGTCTCATCCATAAAAGATGAGGATAATATCCCATTGGGGCTTTGACATTATCATCTCACATCTGTGACTTCATGCTTTCAATCCCTCGACTTTCCCACTAGGTCTGTTGTCAAGTTTCTTGGGGTCATCAGTGTTTAATGGCTGTGTTCTAAGCTGTGGATTGGAGTGAAACGATTACTGTTTCTGATTTGGGCCTTTTATTTCTGCTAATGCAACATATACTTTCTGCATTATCTTTTAGCAAGTCGAGCATGTGTTAGCTCCCATGAAAGTTATGTATTACCAAAATCCTGGGTGTCATAAGAAACTTTCAACAAGCCAGTTCTATCCTACATTGAACATACTAAATCCAAACACAATTTTGCATTTATCTATTTTGAAATGGTATCTTTTGATTTTAGTAAACCCTTGTAGCCTAGAGAAATCTATTTGAATCCCAATTCTGTGTGCTAACAAGTAAGTCCTCCACAACAAACAGGCACAGGCACATAACACAATCTCTCTCTCTCTCTCTCTCTCTCTCTCTCTCTCTCTCTCTCTCTCACACACACACACACACACACACACACACACACTCACACATACAATCACACACATACACACATACATATCTTTTAATGAGTACAGCCTTAGGAGACGCTGATAATTTCAGAAGAATTGAGAGCTCATTAATCTAAATCCCTCAGAGCACATACAGTCTTTTGAGATGGACTTGGAAGGCTCCTTCCCTTCTGGAGAGATTCTTAAAAGAACTAGACTCTTCCAGGAGGTTCTCCCAGGACAGGGCTGAAAGGGGAGTGCTAAGACCTCCCTTCAAAGAGGATGCATAAAGGGGACATTTGTGAAGGAAGTAAAACCTCTCTCCTTTGAGAATAATCCCAAGGTGTGTCTTTGATCCCAGCTTCTAGACTTCCACCCTTGACTACTCCACCTTGACTCTAGTCGCCCAAGATCTTTGCTAAGAAGGAGGCTCCACCTGGGCCCACTTTCCTTACCCAATAACTGCATTTCCTCTGCCACCCCAGAGAAGATCTCTGCCATCTCTGAATTCATTCACTGTTTAAAATGTCAAATGAGACAGGAAAGAGATATGAAGACATGCGACCAGAGACTTTCCCTTTGCATCAGCGTTGATCACATAGCACATTCCATAATAAAGCACAAAGAGTAATTTTGGTGCAGGAGGGGAAAATATATTCAACTCTTCAGAGAGAACTACCTAGTTTGAGGATGGGAGAGTAAGGAAAAGGTAATATGTTTATTAGAACTTGTGTGTAAGCTGAAGTTGGCAATGATTCTTAACTGGGAAAGGCAAGTATAAGAATGTAAGAATTTGTGGGAAGGTTTCTTCTGACAGCTACGTATCTCTTCGAACCTCTTATGGGTCAGCATCTTCACCAGCCAGAGTCACTTTTATTGAGGCAAATGGACTGTATTTTTTCCAATTCTCTTGGTTCAAGAAAAAAAGGAGTATGAAACTACCCATTGGACAAGAGAGAAACCTATAAGCTGTACATCGCTTGCCCTACTGCTCTAGTCTTGCAGTGGAGTCTGGCTTGAATGGGTTCCTACAGCTATGGACACGAGCAAGCTAGACTGCTTTTGCGCAACAGCCAAGCCTTGAGCATTCATGTTCACAGAAGCTAAAACTGAGAACACAAATAGGACTCCACACAACAGACCTACCCCAGAAATTAACATTGTGAGGGTCCCCCTTTCTGTTTCACAAGAACATGACCTCCTCCCTGCCCTCTGCTTATTCTCTGGAAGTCAGTGCTGGGGGGGGGGTCTTTCTCCCCACCCTCTTCTTCAAGGTACTAAAGTCAGACACATAGTAACTCTTTTGGCCACATAAATTTTTTTTTTTGTTTAATCTTGTGACAATGTTTCTAAGCTTCTAATTGCGAAGTGATACAACATGGTCATTTATGGGGAAAAGTGAATTAAAACAGCTCTGTGTATTATTTAACCTAAAAGGTACATCAGAAAAACTGAAGGCACCTGGAATTTGCATTCCTTTAATCCCTAATGTAGAACTGGTTTCAGATTTTGTATCACTAATAAATATGACAATTGGAAAGAAAGCAAACCCTGGGTCCAGGAAAGAAAGCAAACCCAAAATTGGGAATCATAATTATTTAAAGGTGATTATAGAGAAATCAACATTTTGCATTAATAAAAACAATCTATATACTGAAACCATCTAAGAGAATCTTTCATTTTTTGTAATTTGTTTTAAACATTCTTACTCTTTAAAATACTTAATTTTGCCAGGCGCACTGGCATATGCCTATAATCCCACTGGCACGGGAGGCTGAGGCCACAGAGGATTGCAAATTCAAAACCAGCCTCAGCAATTTAGCAAGGCCCTAAGCAACTCAGCAAGATCTTGTTTCTAAATAAAAAAGGGGCTGGGGTTAAGCGCCCTGGGTTCAATCACCAGTACAAAAAAAAAAAAATCAAATCAAATTTCCAATACATTTTTTTATTTAAAGATTTTTTTTTAGTTATAGATGGATATAATACCTTTATTTTATTCACCCATTTCCATGTGGTTCTGAGAATCGAACCCAGTGCCTCACATGTTCTAGGCAAGCACTCCACCATTGAGCAACAACCCCAGCCCCTCCAATACATTTATTTTTGAAAGTGATATAGAACAAACTGTATGCGATTCGGTTATCTTATTGAATTTTTAAATACTTAATATTTCAAACAAAGAAAAATAAGAATATAAACTGCACTGCTAAGTAAATTTCCCCAAATTCATTTCCAATATCAATTTAATTTCCATTATAATAATTACAACATTTTCAAGCCAGAGGTAAGAGACTGATGGCAATGATAATGTATGTGTGATCTGCCACTCAGGTCTCAATGCTGCTCAGCCTGTGTCACACAGGTGGAGAAAGCTACTGGGGCACACCACTATTGAAAGAATCCGTGCAACAAGTACACTAAGTCCCAACACATTCTGGCCAACCACTTCTTAATGCCACACCAGGTCTCGGTACTCTCCTGTGCCCAGTGATCTGGGTAACTGTCTAAGCTTTAACTTCACTGGACCAATAAGCACTATGAATTGCTATATGCCAAATATTGTTTAAAGTGAAATAAAGATTATGTACTACAAAGCCCAGACTTTGGCTGCTTTCATTAAAATAGGATGGGAATATGAAATCTTTACAGAAAAATATTTTTGTTCTTGTTTGACAATAACAGTCTGCACATTGTCTTAAGTAGGTCCCCATAATACTTGACATGAATATTATTTTTTAAAACTTGAAGGTTTTCTTTGAAGCAGGTAAAAACAAGTTTTATTCTGGTTTATTAATAAGGAAGCACTCCAGAATGAGGAGCAAGAAAACAGTGCACAGTAATAAACAGAGCTTTCTAAATCAGGTGACTTAATCAGTCCACAGAGAGTTTATGGCAACAGAGGAGGCAATCACCCAAAAGAGCTCTAGAAAAATCAGTTTTTGCCACAAGGGCTTTGAGTACATATATTAACTGGAGAGTCCTAGAGAAACGGTGCGGATGCTACAGCCACCCCTAGTTAACCAGCACTAAGATTTGGTGAGAGAGCCCAGAAAGTCGCTATTTTTAAAAACATGAAATAAAAATAAAATAAAGCCAAACCTTACCAGAAAGGAGCAAGCTGACTCCATAGAGCACGAGGCCGGCTAAAGAGTCCATGCTTTCCCAAATCTCTCCATCCAGCGTCCACAGATGTGCATGAGGTCCCAAGGATCCTTTCAAAAACCCAGAGCTTTGTGACTTTCCACTTGCAT
Organism: Marmota marmota marmota; assembly: GCF_001458135.2. Taxonomy (NCBI): domain Eukaryota; kingdom Metazoa; phylum Chordata; class Mammalia; order Rodentia; family Sciuridae; genus Marmota; species Marmota marmota. The sequence continues at coordinate 24,155,598 of NW_026000101.1, forward strand.
GTTCTGCTAGCTCTTGTTTACAAGTTTGAGGCAAGAAGGAACAGCACAGAAGCAGGCTGTAACAGTCTCATTTCTGTCTGAGCACAGGGAGTTTTAAGTTCCTTTTTCCTGTTTCCTTTGTAGATTAGGATGGGAAAGGCTGTATCTTAAAGGCATTTGGTATCAGCAGGGCTGGGGGCACTGCAAGCCCTGTCCATCTTGCAATTCATCAAAACACTTATCTGTTGCTCCTGCTTCTGCCTGTGCTGCTGTTGTAGGAGTAGAGGAATTTTTGTTGAAAGTTATGAGTCCTGGTCAGCATTTTCAGAAACAATGGGGGTATCCTCTCATAGGCGGAGACCTGGGAATAACAAGCTCTCCACCTATGTATGGTATGTGATGAAGATCAGGCCTGGGAGGGGGGGACCTCTAACAGCTCCCCCAGCTCCAGAAGGGTCTTGTGGGCGTGGGGAGCTTTTGCTTTTGTATTCTCAGTTTAACCCACATGGTTTGCATTGGGGGGGAAAAAAGTTTCCTGTGGCGAGAAAACACAACCTGGAAGGCGATTAATTTGAGAAAGCACCGGTGAGGTCAGTTCTCAGCGTAACCAAGAGAGAACAGAGTCCAAAATTGTTAGTCTGTTTTCTTTCACACAGATGGCCTATTTGCTGGCCAGGAGCCCAAACACAGGCATGCTACTAGCTATAGCTTTAATTTTTATTAACATTTCATCTAAAAAGGTGATCTAATTTCGTGAAGCACTTGGCATAGTACGATTTTAATAATGAGTAAGGCACAGTGGTGCATGCCAGTAATCTCAGCTACTCCAGAGGCTGAGGCAGGAAGATGACAAGTTCAAGTCCAGCCTGGGCAATTTACTGAGAGCCTGTTAGAAATAAAAAAAAAAAAAAAAGGCTGGGGGTGTAGCTCAGTGATAAAGCACCCCTGGGTCCAATACCCAGTATCAAAAACAAAACAAAGATTTTTATAATGGGAAGAATTTCACAGTTATTAACCAACAGTGTTTCAGAAGTAAGTTATATACATATTTTTAAAAAGTAAAAATCAAAACAAATTCCCTCTAACCTAGGAGAGAAATAGTATACTTCAGGGCAGTGAGAATCCATGGGCCAAAATAAAGGTGCCATTGGAATAATGATATCTAACACAAGCTCAGAGACCATATTCTTATCCAGTGATCATTTCTTCACAGTATGAATTATAATTTTAGGATAGAGTAGGCATTCCGCTCCTCACTGTCTTCCCTCCTTAGTAAAAAAAAAATTTCTACCCCATTTCCCACTCATTATGGGAAAAGGCAGATGCTACCAATCTTGAGTAGTTCCTGATCCAGGTTTTATCACATTAGAGATGATCATAAGAACCAAATGATATTTCCAGCCTGCGGGGAGGGCAAACTTGATGCTCTGTCTTCAAGCACACCTGGAATCCAATGCCGACTCGGCCACATGTGTTTGAGACAAGTTAACAACATGGGTTTTAGTTTCAGCAAATGTAAAATGATAATAATAACTCCTTTGTGGGTTTTTTTTTTTGAGACAATTAAGTGAGGTTTAAAAATACGTATAAACACTAAGTACCATACCTAGTTCATCAAAGGTTTTCATTAGATGTTAATAATGTTTATTTCTTCTCATATCTCCATTCTGTTTTTTATTTAGGTCCGAAGAGCTTCTGCCAAAAAGCTACTCTCTATTCCTGTGAAATGGCTTTTAAGTTTGGCATTGTAAAGGACCAGGAGTCTGGCATTGTGGGCTCTAATGTCACCTCTGCCATGATCTGCCTGTGAGACTTCAAGCAAGTTGTTTCCCACCTCTGGTCCTGATTCCTCAATTGCAAAATGAAATATTTAGACTGGATGTGACCAATTTCTCTTCAGGTTCTATCATCTCAGAAGTCTAAAATAACTTAGTAAATGGTTCTACTCTCAGCACCCCAGGTTGCTCTCCTAGATCCTTTAATCTGAGCAGTTGTGAGAAGATGCTGGATTTGTATCTGTGTCACTGTGAAAACCTGGGAGGGTCACACATGTGTTGTTTTGAAAACATAACAGCTAAGATTTCGTGAGATCCACTGGCCCACTTTGTAGGGCAGTAATGAAGGGCCTTGGAAACAAGCCCCTGGGCACCTACCTCCCCAGGCACAAGCTTCCTGTTTGTTTTTGAAAACTATGCCCGGAAGTAATCATTGCCTAAAGCCTCACCTGTTGTCTATTTCTTGTGGGCTGAAGGTGCTACCTTGCTGTCTTTTCTAGGCTGACTTCCTGTTATTCAGAAAAGCAGCTTATTTTCATCCTTTTCCCATTATCCAGGAAAATGCACTGTTACCCAGAGATGTTGTTCAAGTTCTTCCTCTCTCCATTAACCAGAATGGTTGACTCACCTTCATTCTTCTCTCTACATTCCAGATGTTTCAGTTTAATTCCCTCTTACCCAGAAGAGTGAAGTGGTTTAATTTTACCTTCCAGGATCCATAAAGATTATCCCATTTCTTTCCATTATTATCTACAAGAGTGGCTCAGTTTAATAAAGGCTGCTAGGTTTCCAAAGCCTATGCATCCATAAACTAGGCAAAAAGCTAAGCAGCTTTTCTCTGGGATGTCAGAATCTTCAGCATAGAGAAAAATTTCCAGGCGTCAAGTGAAGGTAACTTGTGCATGAAAATTGATGGACAACAAAGTGTGGTGATAGATGCTTGTAATCCCAGATTTCAGAGACTAAGATGGGAGGATTCCAAGTTTGAGGACAGCCTCAGCAATATATAAGACCCTGCCTCAAAATAAAAAATATAATAAAAAATAAAAACAGAGATAGCTGAGGATATATCTTAGGAGTAGAGTACCTCAGGTTCAATTCCCAGTACCACAAAATAAATAAACATTCCAGAAACTCCAGATTTCTGCCCATGGATCTTAGAACATGGAGAATTTATGAAGAGGCAGTATGAGCTTCACCAAACATTTGGGGACCAATAGTTTGCAGAGCTGATTGGCAACAGGTTGGGAAGTTGCAAAACTGGATGGCACGGCAGGATTTCCAAGGGAAGGGCGAGGCCACTTCCATGTCTGGACAGGATTTTTCCCAATACATTACATATTAAGGAAATAAGCTGGACATGGTCACAACCCTTCTCCAGAAAACCAGTAGTGGACATTAGAGCATCTTCATTCTCTGAAGCGTCCCCTTGAGGAGAAGGCTAGACGACCTTCACTTCTCAGGTGCTCCATCCCTCTAGAGAAGTTGAAAATCTCTTTGAGAGCTCAGCCTCAGAAAGATCTCCCCTATTGTCTTATACTCTGTTCTTTTCAGGTATTAATCGTAATTGTTAATTACACATTTGTGCCTTTATTTTATTTTATTTATTTATTTAGAGAGCATCTCCCTATGTTGGGCAGGCTGGTCTCTAACCTGGACTCCTCCCTTAACCTCCTGAGTTTGGAAATTACGTGTGCATGCCACCAGGCCTGACAAGATTTTGTGTTTTAAATGTTTTCCACTGCCCCCTACTTGACTGCAGTCTCATGAGACTGGGACTATATATACCTTTATACCTTTATTATTCACCATTAATTCCTTGATCTGAGTACAGTGGGGTTTTTGTTATTTGTTTGTTTGGTACTGGAGATTGAACCCAGGGGTGCTTTACCTCTGACTATACCCCCATCCCCTTTTAGTTCTTATTTTTGAGACAAGGTTTTGCTAAATTGCTGAGACTGTCCATATAATCCTATCTCATCCTCCCCAGTCACTGGGATTACAGGTCTGTGCCATTGTGTTCGGTTAGACCTTAAACAAATGCTTAATGAATGAATAAAATGAAAATACTTCCATTGTTACTCACATGCACATGTCAAGAAATGGGCTTTGGAATCAGGCTGCATCTGCTGTATCTATAATTTACTCTCTGTGTGACCTGGGCAAGTGAAGTCAGATCTCTGAACTTCAAGTTTCTCATTACTAAAATGGAGGGGAAACAATAACAAGTTAGGCAAGGGACCATAATACATACCTGTAATCCCAGCCGCTCAGGAGGCTGAGACAGGAAGAGCATGAGTTCAAACCCAGCCTCAGCAGCAGTGAGGCACCAAGCAATTCAGTGAGACTCAGTTCTAAATAAAATACAAATAGGGCTGGGGATGTGGCTCTGTGATTGAGTGCCCCCAAGTTCAATCCCTGGTAACCTCCCCCGCAAAATAATAATAATCATAACAAATTAGTAAGATCTACAACATCAGGCACAAATACATACTGAATAAGAGTACTTGAGGCTTCCTGCTTTACCCACAATCACCACCCCCTTGGACTGTTAAACAGCTATTTGCAATGAGGAAATGAAGTCCCACACAAGCTTGCTTGGTTATTGGTAAAGAAGCAGTATCATAATTCTGATCTATTGGCCTCTGATTTTTGCAAGTTTAGTATATGTGCATTTTTTTTCATAGTTCACTTCATAAACCACAATATGCAAAAAAAAAAAAAAGATCAAGAGAAATCACTGAGAGAGTAGTTCATAAATTTAGGAAAGCTTTTGAAATGAAACTCTGACAAGTAATGAAAAAGTCTGGTGACACTGAAAACACAGTTCTCAGCATGCTTCCAAATAGTAATAACTAACATTGGGATCTATGGGTGCCCACTGCCTTGCTCCAGGAAAGCCAAAGGGTGTTCCCTCATGAGTCCATACCAAATCAGTTTAATTTGGAATTTCCAAACACAGCAGAACAAGAAAGAAAACCAAATTGATCCAAATAAACAAGGTACTTGGAGCTAATATTTTCATTTTCGTTTTCTGCCTTTTTTACTCAACAGATTAAAAACATCTATAGACAACATTAAAAGTCTTAAAGAGATAGATCAGCAAAAATATAAACAGATAACAAAACAACTTTTGTGAAAGTCTATGGAAAATAACTTACCAATGCTACTACAACTGGCACTGTATGTCTAGAGGGCAGTATCACAGATTTGTAGCAAAAGCCTTATAGTCACATCCTTCGACACAGAAATTCACTTTCATGATATACACAAAGCCAAAATCAAAGAGGTGCTCCAAAATGTATGTTTACAAATCTTATAGAAGCATTGTTGGTAATAATCAAAACCAGGAAACAATCTGAATAGCCAACAAATATGGATTTTTATATAAATCCTGGAACATAATAAGGTACCATACAAATATTAAAAATTGTGGTAAAAGCATATTAACATGGAGATGTGAAGATGGTATGGTATGGTATCATATTAACATGGAGATGTGAAGATGGTATGGTATCTTCTTATGGTATACTCTTGATTGGAGGGGAAAAAACAATTTGGACAGGATACACACACTCAAACATACACCAGTGTCTGTGCCAACATATATCAAAATATTCAAAGTGACTACTTCTGAGTTGTTAAAATTTTTGTTTTCTTCTTTATAGTCTTCTATATACCTAACATTTTTCAAAATAATAAGCATATACATACAAATGAAGAAGACAGAGAGGAAATCCTTGAAACAGTTGATCCAGGTCAACAGTATGTACTTTAAAGCCCCCACTGACAAAAAAAGAAACCAAATCCAAAAGCACCTCCCCCTACAGGAGTTGATCAAACAGATCAGGTGTGGCCGGCCTGGGCATCCTGCCTTTTGCTGGGCTGTAGACACGGAGCCTCCAGACTATCGCATCTCTCTGACTTAAGGACTTGGATGAACGTTTTTGTGAACCCGTTGTTCTTAAGAGTGGCTAGCAGAAAAGGAAGGGTCATCAACAATTAAGTCTTGGCCTGCAGCCAGGACACCACAGTTAAAGTGGCAACACCCACTCTGGTCTGGAGTATGGTTGTGGAAAATACCTGACCCTCTCTGAACCCCATTTACTCTAAAGTCCAAGCTATTGCAGAAGTTTTCCTTTCCTGCTCTCCCCTTCTCTGTTTTCTTTCTTCTTTCTCTTTTAGCATCAAAACTAGCACTGTGCTAGTTGTCAGAGGAAGAAACACAAAAATAGATGTGTTTTCTGCTTTTGAAGCAGAGCGACAATGCATCAAAACAGGAAGAGTTAAATAACCAAATCAGGCATCGGGCGGTCAAATACCCAAGGGTAGGGCAGGCAGTAAAAGTCTTAGTGGTTCTTGGCTTTGGTCTCCTTCAGGCCATACCTCTTTTCCTTCTCCTGGCACTTCCTTGGCACAGGTAGCATCCCTCCAGATCAACTGTAAGCCCCTCTGAGGGCAAGAGCTTGGATTTTATTTCAGATGATCTTGCATTGTTTGCGAGGATGCCTCTACAATCACTACGGGACAAAAACATAAAATAAGCTTTATAAACTCATTTTGTAAATCATAAGAAAAAAAGAAATCCCTATTCATCTTTCAAAGTAAAGTTCAAATATTGTCTCCTCCACAAAACCTCTCTGTAGGTAGTTGTTAAATACCTAATAAACCACTTATTACTTATGAGCTTAACACTACAATCAATTATGTGTTTCATGACTCTGGGCAACCGCTCATGTTCCCCTGGACCATTCTGATCCCATGTGTCCACTCAAATGCTTGTCATCTTGGTAGTTCAGCTTCAGGAGTGGACTGACTATATGGCACCTGGGTTGACAGGCCACAAATCTCATCCTTTAATAAGTTAACCTGCCTTTGTACTATGGCAGGCCCCCAAAATCCAATAAAATGAATGGAAATATGCCAGTTTTGTCAAAGCCCCGGCTTAGAATTGGCACATCATTATTTCTGACACATTCTACTGACCAAGTCACAAGGCTAAGACTATGTCCGGGGTGGAAAAATAGGTGCCACCTTTTCATGGAGTCATAAAGTCATAATGCAAAAGGCAAGAATAAAAGAAAGAATGTGGATCATTTTTAAAAGTCAGGTTTGTTGGGATTTAATTTAGATACAGAAAGAAATTATACCTCAAGAGATTGTGGTTAAAAAAAAACTGTATACCTTAAAATTTGCCATCATAAGTATTTTAAGTATACAAGTCAGCGGTGTTAACCATGCTTGCACTATTGTGCAGCAGATCTCTACAAGGGATTCATCTTGCAAAACTGAAACTCTTTATTCACATTTTCCCTTCCCTTCAAACTTTGTCAAGCACAATTCTACTTGTGGTTCTCTTAGTTTGACTACCTTAGATACCTCATGGAAGTGAGTCATGCAGTATTTGTCTTTTTGCAACTTGGTTTATTTCTCTTAGCATAATGTCCATATGGTTCACCCAAGTTGTAGCATGTGACAAGATTTCCTTCCTTTTAAGACTGAATAATATGCCATGGTATTTATTATATACCACATTTTCCTTATCCACTCATTGGTCCATGGACGTTTGAGTTGCTTCAATCTCTTGACAGTTGTAAATAATACTGTGCAAACATTTCTTCAACATCCTGCTTTAGATTCTTTTGGATATCTACCCTAAAGTGTGATTGTTGGATCACAAAATAATTCTGTTTTTAATTTTTGAAGGAACTCCCTTACTGTTTTCCAGAGTGATACAACATTTTATGTTCTCTCTAACAATGCCTAAGAATTCCAGTTTCTCCACATTCTCTTCAACATTTGTTAGTTTCTGATTTCGTTTTTGTTTTTTTGATGGTGGGTATGAGGTGAAATTTTACCTCTAGGATTCTTCATACAGTTTTATTACTTTTGGCAAACTTATGCCTTAGTAAATCAAATCTTTAATCACTCCAATTTTCACCACCCCAAAAGTTTCCCTGGGCCCCACTGTGTAGTAAATCTCTCCCAAACAATAGCCCTAGGCAATTCCTGATCTGTTTTGTGCTCTCATAGTTTTGACTTTTCTGTAATGTCATGTAAAAGCAGCATATAGTATATAGGTTTTGAATCTGTTTCCCTTCATTTAGTTAAATTCATTTGATACAATTACGTATTTGTATGTATGACTTGTATCTTAGTTAATTTTCTATTGTCAATAATATGATTCCACAGCCAGGGTAAATTATAAAGAAAAGAGGTCTATTTTGAATCAAAGTTCTGATCCAAAGACAAGAGTCCACATCTGATGATGGACATTTTCCAGAAAAGTCCTGAGGACACACAGAGTATCATATGGTGAGAGATAGGGAGCATGCGAGAGAACTTATATAAGCTGGCTTTTATAGTGGATACGCTCTCAAGATTACTCATTTGTCCATTAATAACATGAAGGAATGAACCAATTCATGACAGCAGATCCCAAATAACCTCTTAAAGTTTCCACCTGAACTCACCTCTTAATATTCCATAATGATATTAATTTCAAAATGAGTTTTCAAGGAGATGAACCATACTCAAACCAAAGCAAGTAGCTTATTCCTTTTTTGTTCCTGAGAAGTATGTTATTGCATGAATATACCACCACTTAATTCATGAGCCATTTGTTTTCAGCTTTGAGTGATTATGAATGAAGTTCCTGTAACTTTATTCATCTGTATAAATCTTCAAGTATTGTATGGTGTGTGTGTGTGTGTGTGTGTGTGTGTGTCTGTCTGTCTGTCTGTCTGTCTATCTGTCTGTCTTTCTGTTTTTCATTTCTCCGGGGCAAATACCTAGACTAGGAATTGGTTGATTAACAATAAGCATGGGTTTAACTTGATAAGGAGCTGCTGAACTTTTCTGCCATGGGCTGTGCTATTTCACATTCCCCTTACCAATAGTTGTAGTCAGGTTTTTGTCACTGTAACCAAAATACCTGACAAGAACAACTTAGAGAAGGGAAAGTGTATTGGGGACTCATGGGTTCAGAGGTCTCAGTCCATGGAAACTCCCCCCCACACACACACACACACCAATTCCATAACTCTGGGCCCAAAGTGAGGCATCATATCATGGGGGAATGGCCCAGTGGAGAAAAGTTGCTTAGCATATTGTGGGGTCAGAAAACAGAGGGAAAGGGAGGGGAAGGAGGCCACAGGGAATATGCACCCTTCCAGAGCATGTCCCCCAGTGATCTATCTCCTCCCTCCATGGTATACCTGCCTACAGTTACCTCTCAGGATGAAGTGATGAGGTTATAGCTCTTACCATCCAATCATTTCACTTCTGAATGTTCCTGTATTAACACAAGAGCTTTGGGAGAGGACTCCTCCTATCCAAACCATAACACCAAGATGTAAATGTTCTAGTTATCCTACATCCTTCCGAGAACTTTTGCCACTTTTTGTTTGCTTTTAGTCATCTTAATAGGTATGCAGAGATAATTCAATATGATTTTACTTTGTATTCTCCATGGCCAACAATATCGAGTACTTTTTTGTGTTCATTTGCCACCTATTTATCTTCTTTGGTAAAGTGTTTTGGTAAAGTTTTTGCCCACTGTTTGATTCCGTTTTTTTATTATTAAATCTGGAAGTTCTTCTTAAAAACTTTCTGTTGTTTTGATACAGGGTCTTGCTATGTTGCCTAGGCTGGGCTCAAATTCACAATCATCTAGCCTCAGTCTGCCATGCAGCTGGGATTACAGGCATGTATGTGGCTTATACTTTTATCAACTGTGTAATTCACAAATATTTTCTCCCAATCTGTGCCTTATTTATCCCTTCTCTTAACACTATTTTTTGCAAAGAAAAAAATTTAATATGAAAGGGAGTTCAATTTATCATTTTTTCCTTTTCTAAATAGTGTATCTGTGTTGTATCTAAGAAATCTTTGCCTAGTGCAAGATTACAGAGATTGTTTCCTAGGTTCCCTTTTTTTCTGAATGTTGTATAATTTTTATACTTAAGTCACTTATTTAAGTTATTTTTTGCATAAGGTGTCAGGTGTAAGTTAATTTTCTTGCATGTGGAATCAATCCAACACCATTAGATGAAAAAATTATTCTCTTTCCATTTTCACAGATTTTCTTTGTGTCTTTATCAAAAGTTGACCACAAGTATGGGTGTATTTCTAGATTCTCTACCTGTTTCTTTAATATATATGTATGTTCTTTTATCAATAACATACTGTCTTGGTTACTGAAACTTTATAGCAAGTCTTGAAGTAAGGTAGTATTAGCTCTAACTTTTTTCTTCTATTTCAACATACTTTTTTTTCTGTGTGATTGTATCATATTTATTTTTACTATTAACCCATATTAACTGTAAAAAGTAATGGGATTCACTGGGATTTTCCCCTACTTGCATACAACATGCATTGATCATATCCTTCCACCCTTCTTCTACCTTAAACCCCCGACCCCTGTCCCAGTAACCTCACAGTCCCTAGTATCATTTACTTTCAGGTTGACTTTTTTTTTTTCTTTGTTTAAATTTTCAGATATGAGAGAGGTCTTGTAATATTTGTCTTTCTGTGTCTGGATTATTTCACTTAACATGACGTGCTCCACTTCCAAGGAATTTTGCTGCAAATGACAGCTATCATTCTTCTTTACGACTGAATAATATTTTCTTGTGTATACCTACAATATGTTCTTTATCCAGTCATCTGCCGATTTTATATCTTAGCTTTTCTGGATAGTGCCACAGTGAATATGGGCATACAGGCATCTCTTTTGTATGCTGACATTTCCTTTGGATATATTACCCAGGAACAGAATAGCTGTATCATTTGGTAGTTCTATGTTCAGTTTTTGTTGTTGTTGTAGTTGTTTGTTTGTTGAGGAACCTCCATACTGTTTTCCACTATAGATGTACAAATTTATATTCCCTTTAAGAGTATATAAGAGTTTCTTTTTCTCCAAAACACCTTGCCGGCAGTTCCCCCAACCTCTCAACATTGTTTAATTATCCTACTTCCCTTATATCCTACTGCTTGCTTTGAACTTAATTTGCTCTTTGTTTTCTAGGTTTTCTTTTCTTTCTTCTTTTTTTTTTTTTTTTAGTAGAAACATATCTTTGAGACCTTTAAAAAAAAAACACTTATAAATACTATAAATTTTTCCCTAAAGATTGTTTTAGCTTTACTGGACACAATATGTTGAAATTTCATTTTCATTTAGTTCCAAATTTCATCTAATTTCCTTTTATCCTAGAAATTATTTAGAAATACTACGTTGCTTAGTTGCTAAAAACGTGGGGAATTGTCCAGGTCTTTTTCTGTAAATTCTATTGTGATCAGAGAATATGCTTTGTATATTTTAGTTCTTTTACATTTATTGAGTTTTGTTTTATGGTCCAGAGTGTGGTCTGTCTTGGTAAATGTTCCCATTCGTACTTGAAAAGAAAGTGTATTCTGCTGTCATTGTGTGGTCTCTTATAACATTTTCCATTAGATCCACTTGGTTCATAGTGTTAAATGTTCTATCTCTACTGACTTCATTTCCATTTTCATATCAGTTTCTAAAGGCCAATTATTAAAAGTGCTACCTGTAATTAAGGATTTATAACTATCCTTTCCATTCTATAAATTTTTCTTCGTGTATTTTGAAGGTCATTTTTTAAGTTTATTCATATTTAGGAATTCACAGTTACCTGTGTCAGTAAATTAAAGTATTATTTGTGTGTGTGTGTGTGTGTAAATACACACTGAACTATACCCTCAGCACCTCCACCACCCTCCTTTTTGTGAAACAGGGTCTCACTAAGTTCACTAAAATTGCCTAGGCTAACCTTGAACTTGCAGGTCTTCTGTCTCAGGCAAAATCCCTCAGTATCTGGAATTACAGAGGTGCAACACCAAGCCTGTCTCTGAAGCATACTTTAACATTAATTGTGGTAATTTTTGAAATTTGACACAGCAGACCTATTCTTTCTTCTTTGCAGTTCCTTTTTTACTCATATCTCTACCTTAGAAAGAGCCATATAGAAAGGAATCTTGAAGTAGATACAGAAAGCTTTGTTTACCAGGTGAACCAAGGCAGTAAAAAGAAAGATGGCAAACATTTCTGACTAGTGCTCCAGTAATCTGAGCAAAAATGCCTTTGTTTCAAAGGTATGAAACAAGTTACCCGTAAGGGGAAATGGAAGTGATTAAGCCAGGATGCACTAAAGGTAAGGAAAGATGTGGCCAGAGACAATATTCATTAAACAAACAGGGTCCAGATTTGGTGCTCCCTCCTATGGCCTAAAATAATTGGAAATAAAAGGTCTGCAAGTCAGGGAGTTGTTATGATCAAATTTTTATCTTACAAAGATTACTCTTCAAGCAGTGATGTGTTAAATTTGTAGAGGTTAAAGCCAGGAAAACATGATAGATGAATATTGCGATGTCATATTTGAAGATCATGAAGATGACAACAGCATCATAGGTGGAAAGAATGACAAAATTATAGAAATATTAATTTTAATGGCTGTTAGGGGTGATACAGACAGAGACTAAGGCCAATCCAAGTTTGCCTTTTTGTATAATTTGTATAAAGCATTTAATCATAATATATCATTATCATCATTATCATCAAATACAGCTCACATATTTTTCTATGGCCCTCATAAAACACATTAAATCAGGCCTCTACTGGAGAATCTGTCCTCTTATTGTCGAATACTTATGTGCCCATCTTTTATTATTGACTTTGGGCTCCCCAAGGGCAACAATTTTTTTGTGTCATATTTATCTCTGTATCTCCAGCAGCTATTTCTACAAATGTTTATAGAGTTGGAACATGAAATACAGAGACTTTAAACGCTATTTAGAGACATTCTGGATTGGAGAAGTTTATTTTGATAACTTGGAGAAAACAAAGGCAGCTCAACTCATTTCGACATAAGCCAAAATTTTCAATTCAGTGTTGTTAGCATTGATGGCTTAAATGTCCAGGAAAATCTCTCTGAACCGAGGCTGTTTTATGCAGATAAGATATATAATATCCATATATATATCTGATGCATGTGTATCTGTCCATAGATATCGAAGATATCTCTGCCAGGCCTGTCAGGAATGTAAGTTTGTCACTGTAAACTAAACTACAATCCTTCCATGTTTAAGCACAACTCCCCAAACTACTAGAAACTCAGGCTCAAATCTCTGCTTTTGACTCCCTGCAGATACAGTAATGGGGGCTAAATTCCAGGCCACATGGAAGTCCCCTGCTTTGTGACTCAAGGCCTACTCACCAGCTCTGCATTGTGAACTGTTGATCTGGCCTGCTGTGCCCTACAGAAGCCACCCTGCCAAGCTCTCCTGCTTTATCTGGAGCTACCTGCCCTTTGCCCTCTGCACTGTAGACACAATGGCCTCCTCAGCGTTCCTGGCACATTCCAAGCTCATATCCCATAAGCCATTCTTCCCTCATGGACTTTGTAGCAGGTTCCGCCTTTGTCTTGAAAGCTCTCTCTGTTAATCACACTTCAGCTAAGTGGGTAAGAGATGGAGAAGAACAAAATGAACCTGAAAAGAATGTTGTTAGACTGTGCATCATCCCTTCAACCACACCCACCCAGAGATAGCAATCGGCCCTTCTTGTCAGATGAGGAAAAAAACAATAAAACAATTGTAATGAGGAATTTAACAAAGATAACTCAAAATAGAAACTAACTTTTTTTTTTTTAAAGTAAGAAGATTTTTTTTTTCTCCTGCATTTGGCAAAATACTCTTTAAGTCAGGACCATGGGAATCCATGCTGCAGTTTTTTAGACACCAGAAAGTCCATATTCAAATTGATGTCTAAACCTGGCATTCCAGTATCACATTAAGTTAATAGTGTTAATTGATAATTTTCTATTCTTTAACTTGGCATAAAGAACAAAGTCCACAAGTAGGAAAAACTTTTTAAATCATTTATTTATTTTTAATTTAAAATATAGATTAAAATGTGGGGGCATTTTAATAGCACCTAGAGACCTATACACAATGTGTAAATATGAAGCTACATAATTTGCATTCTAGAAGATTTAACCAATCTGGCCTGTCTGTAAATTGAACACACTAGGGTCTCCCCCAAGTACAGTACAGAGTGTTGTTAAGAGAACAGGCTTTGGAATCAGAAAAGCAAATATAAATGCCTCTGTCCACCATTTTCTAGTAGGTTGCACTAGATAGTTAAGCCTTAGCCTCTCATCTGTGAGAGTACTTTTAAATTTTTTTTGTAGCTGTAGATGGACACAATACCTTTATTTTATTTTTATGTGGTGCTGAGAATCAAACCCAGGGCCTTCCACATGCGAGGCGAGCACTCTACCGCTGAGCTACAACCCCAGCCGCTATAATAATATTTTTAAAGTATTTACCTCATGAGGTTGTTAGAAGTATCAAATTAGATAATATATGGAGAACATGCAGCTCATTGCCTGGGAGAGTGTATGTAAGAATGAATATTACTATTTTGTTTTTAAAGTTTTTAAAATGACATTAATAGCCATAGCTCAGAGGAAGCTTGAAAACATATCTCACTGATTAATTTAAAAGAAGCACACAATTAATACCAGATATGTCCATATAATTTAAAGTGATCACAAAAGTAAAGGACCACAACAAACAATTCATTTATTTCCAAAAGCAATGTTTTATTCAATGTGCCCTATGGATTGATCACCTATTTCAAATACAGAAAAACACTTACTAAACCTCATTCTCCTTTAAAAATAAAAAACAAATTCACAGTGCATATAGAAATGAAAATAAACTTCCAGTTTAGAGATAGTGAATTATATGTGTATTAGCGTCTTCTCTCTCTCACTATCCATTAAAATAAAATATGTCAATTTTTAAGGACATAAAACCCCAAGAAGACAAAGAAAATGGAAGAGAAAACAGGAAACAACAGAAATTCGGAAGCTAGACACTATCAGGCCAGAGTTAACTGATACGTGCGACGTCAAAATGCTACTGCTAAGTGGTCAGTGTGGAGAAGCGGTAGATACTGCAGACCCTATAAAAGATCATAAATTATTGACCACTTGTAATAAGAAAAGGGAAGTGGAATAAAATTAAGAGGAGTAGTTGAAAGTGTGCTTAAAACCTATTAGATAAAATAAGATACCATATCACACACACTAGGGTGCTGTAATGAAAAGACAGTGGCAAGTGTTGAATGGGATGTGGTGCATTGGAGTCCTCATACACTATGGTGGGAGGGTAAATGGTGCAGCCATTTACAGACCAGAAGTTCCTCAAATGGTTAAAGAGTTACCCTATCATACAGCAATTCTACTCTTAAGCATATACCCAAGAGAAATGATTATGTGTCCACATCAAAATATGTAATAAATGAATAAAGATACCCATAAAATGGAATATTGACAATTAAAAATGAAATACTGATACATGTTATAACATTATTCTAAAGCAAAGAATTCATGACAGCAGAACACAGTTTGATTCATTATACAGAGTTGCAGCACAACTTTTCATTTCTCTGGCTGTACATGACAGTGTCACACCATATGTGCAGTCATACATGTACCTAGGGTAATGATGTCCATCTCATTCCACCATCTTTCCTGCCCCCATTCCTCCTCCCCATCCCACCTTCCCTTTGCCCAGTCAAAGTCCCTCCATTTTTCCCATGCCCCCCCCCATTATGAATCAGCATTCTCTTATCAGAGAGAACATTTGGCCTTTGGTTTTTTGGGGTTGGCTTATTTCATCTAGTATGATATTCTCCAACTCTATCCGTTTACCTGTAAATGCTATAATTTTATTCTCTTTTAATGCTGAGTAATTTTCCATTGTGTATATATTTCACAGTTTCTTTATCCATTCATCTACTGAAGAGCATCTAGGTTGGTTCCATAGTTTAGTTATTGTGAATTGAGCTGCTATAAACATTGAGATGGCTACATTACTGTAGTATGCTGGTGTTAAGTCCTTTGCATATAGACAGAGGAGTGGAATAGCTGGGTCAAATGTTGGTTCCATTCCAGATTTTCTAAGGAATCTCCATACTGTTTTCCAAAGCAGTTGCACCAGTTTGCAATCCCACCAGCAATGAATCAGTGTATCTTCTTCCCCACATCCTCACCAGCACTTATCATTGTTTGAATTCTTGATAATTGCCATTCTGGCTGGAGTGAGATGAAATCTTAGAGTTGTTTTGATTTGTATTTCTCTAATTGCTAGAGATATTGAACATTTTTTCATATATTTGTTGGAGTTCTTTATTTTTTTTAAAAAATATAATTTATAAATACATGGGCTATTTTGGAGTTGATGAAATGTTCTAAAATTGATATGATAGTTAAATAACTTTGTAAAATGTAAAAAAAAATTGAATTATATACCTTAAATGGATGAATCTTATAGTATGTGAATTATATTTCAATGAAGCTGTTCAAGAAGAGTGGGGGTTGTTTCTCAGGAGGGGATAAAAATGATATTTTGTCAACACAGTTATGAGCAATAGGATTAGGCTGAAGTTTTTAACTGAATTTGAACTTTGTCCCTTCTTTCCCCTTGGGATCCTAAAAAGTTGAATAATGTTTATCCTCTACAGAGAGGGATTCAGTGTATTATTGGGGTATCTGACTAACCCAAGGGACCATTTTGCTATAGTGTGGCTCACAGTCAACAAAATGAATTCATCCTCAGAGCTTCCAGTCAGCCTTTGGGTGCACCACTCTTACAGCAAAACAGGTATTTGAGGGAACCCTCTAATGTAAAAAGAGAGGCTCACAAAAACATCCAGAAGAAAAGCAACCTGAGCTGGGTATGGTGGCTGGCAGCAGGAGGATTGCAACTTTGAGGCCAGCCTCAGTAACTTAGGAACACTCTCTCTTCAAAATAAAGAATAAAGGGGTGGGAATGTAGCTCAGTGTTACGACTCCTGGGTTCAATCCCAAATTCTGAAAAAACTAAAAAGCAAACTGACCTGGAGGAAAGAGACTATTAAGGAAGAAGTAAATCAGCATTTAAAAATGATTAATATTAATATCAGAAATTAAAACAATAGAATTTTATATTTTAAATAGTCAAATACATCTATATAATGAGATACTATTACATTACTCTTTATATATATATAAAGAATAATAATATATATATTATTTTGGTGGTGTATCAAAGCTACATCTCCAGCCATTTTTATTTTTTATTTTAAGACAGGGTCTTGATAAGTTGCCCAGGTTGCCTTGAACTTACCTCAACTGCCTGAGTATCTGGGATACAGATGTATGCTACCACATCAGGCAGATGTGGACTATTTTAAAAGCATATTGCTATATTAATCTGGGTGTGCTGGTGTAGGCCTCTTATGGAAGGCTGAGGAAGGAAGATGATGTTAAGTTTCTGACCTGTGTTTGCCATTTGGTGAGACCCTGTCCCAAAATAAAAAATAAAAAGGGCTAGGGATAGAGCTTAGTGGTAGAGTGTATGCCTGGCATATGTGAGGCCCCAGTACTTGGGAGCAGAAAGGCATTATTTTGCTCTATGAAAAAAAAAAAAGCCATCCTGAAAAGACTACATATTGTATGATTCTAATTATATGATATTCTGGAAAAGGCAAAAATGATAGTGATGTAAAAAGATCAGTGGTTTTCAAGGTTTAGAGGACCACAGCAATAGTAGGTGGATTACAGCAGATTTTCAGGGCAATAATGCAATTCCGTGTGACAGTGTAATGGTGCAATATGATATTTTTCATTGTTAAGCCATAGAACTTTACAAAGAGTAAAACATAATGTTTGCAAAATAAAAATTTAAAAATAAGGCCAGAGGATCTCAGAATGACATATAGAAAATCACAAAGGAATCGATATTACAAATATCAGAAACAAGCTCACTAAAGTGGTTGGGGAGAAAAGAAAGAACCTCTTAATTTTAAGTTGCAGCATTGCAAACATTAAACTATGGAATTCTCTTAATGTTAGTAAAGTTAGAAATTTTTTTTACAAGTGACACCTCCAAATAAAGCATGAAATACTCAAAGATGAGTCCAAATTACAGGATGTTTATTGTGACAAAGAAACTTTCTTGATAGGGTGTCTCTAATTTTTGAAAGCGAGTTCAGCATTCCATTTTCCCCCCTAATTTTTATAAAGTATCTATTTAAAAATAGAAAGTAAAAGTCATTTCTCTGCTAACCCAGGTCAAGTACTTACCTATTATGTTATCTTATTCCATCTTCCAGAAACTTGAAAGATAGTAAGTTCCATTTCATTTTTACAAAGGAACATTACATAAAAAAATGACCAAGATCACAGACTGTGTGGTACATTTTCCATGAGTTTTTATGGGAAATAAATATAAAAATGAATAATTTTAATATGGTTTATGCATATAAAACAAATATCTTATTACAAATTGCTAAGAATAGAAACACATAATGAATGTAAGTATTACTTATTAAGTTCAGTTATTGTTCAGTGTTTTCTGAAATTTTCAAAAAGGACTTCATAGGCAATGAGTTTTGAGTTGGGCTTTAAAGTGTGGGTAAAATATAAATAAAAGGATGTGAGGAAAGAGGAATTTCAGGTGGAGACAGCTAGAGTCAAGAACATAGTGGTAAAGAGTGAATTGGAGTAAAGTACTTAAAAAGATATACAGGCTCTGCAATCTATATCTACTAATTTCGTGGCTCTCCTAAAGTTCATATTTAACTTTCTTCAATATATTAACAAATATGGAAACAACAGCTAAATCATTGTCAAACAATGTAAGCACTGGGAGACTTAAAATTTCCCAGAAAACACACAGACAGAGAGTGGCAGAGTTGGGGTGTGAACAGACATTCTTGGTTTCCAAGTTCTATTCTTTTTTTTTCCCTTGCATTTTCTTATTGATGTATTTTTCTTATGACTGCCTTATTCTCCTTTTATTTTATTTATTTATTTACCTTAATGTGTTATATATGACAGAAGAATGCATTTCAATTCATAGTACACCTATAGAGCACAATTTTTCATCTCTGGTTGTTCACAAAGTAAAGTCACACCATGTCTTCACACATGTACTTGGGGTTCTATTCTCTCTATTCATTCTTCATTCACAAATAAGGAACTCAGGACAAGCTGAATTACATAGTATGTATTAAGAAATAATACTATAAGGTCATTAAGTGAGGTCATTCCATTCTCATTTCTTTAAAAACACACACAGAATAACAGAACAAAGTATAAATAGAACACAGTCACCAGGTTCCATCATAAACAGGAGTCAAAATAGACCAACAGTTTAGCGAGGAAGATTATTCTGTTTGGTTTGTGTTAAATTTGAGCCTCTTGTAAAAAATATTGGATTTCAGGAGCACCCTTTACAGAAAATCTTCCAAAGAATGGTGAAACCACTTGAAGCTTTGACAGATTTTGTCAATTATTTGTATTTATGCTTGCTTACTATAATTTCAAGGAGTCCTTTTCTCTTCCAGTTACATGACCAAGTTGTAAGTTGCCCTCTTGATNCAAATTTGCTTTAGGAGGTTTTTTTTTTTTTTCACTTTTACTTGTGAATCATGGAATTTTATTCTGTACCCTACAAAGATGCACTGTTAACTTAATGAACTGAGTAAATTATCTCTGCTGAGTTTCCTTAGGCACTTATTTAACTACCTAACAGCATCACGTGCACTCTCACAGAGAGTCCATCCTTGGAACTCTCTCTCTTTCCTTTACCCTCAATCACAGAAAAGTGCCGAAATTTGTTTAAGAACGGTGTGTCTGCATGCTGCATACCACAAAATAGGCCAAAACATAAGAAGCCAATGTAGTGGAAAGGAAAAGTATGTATCAGCCACATGATTGTATATTACCAAGATGCTCAGACATCCTGTTTTGAGACACCCAGTGCTATGAAGGGGAAAGTCACCTATTGATGAAAGTGAGCTTAGGAAAATTTTTATTTCTGTAGTCATTCTTCAAGTCTGGTACTTGTCTCTGTCCCCTACCCAACCCCACTTCCCAATTACAGTAATTAGAAAGGAGGACATACCCCAATGGAATTCTTCTTTGTTTGAAACTTCCTTACCAGAAGTTTATTGTTCTCTCTTTAAAAAAAAATCACATTTATTGCTACATAACAGTTGTGTACATGTGACATTTTCTATTAAAATGATTTAAAATCTTTTTACATTTCTTGCTGCTAGTAACTGACCTTGCTGCTAATAAGTTTATCATTACCTATTAAAATTAAAAATGCAATACCCTCCTACCTAGCAATCCTACTCCTTGGAATCTGTCACAAAGAAATAAACACATCAGTAGATAAAGACACACAAGGATGCTTATTGCAGCATTATCTGCAGAACCAAAAAATGGCAACAAAATGAATGTTCAGACAATTAAGGGGTTGCTGACTAGATAATGCTCCATCTAAATCATAGAATACTGTGTTGCCATTAAAAATATGAATTTAAGGTACACCCAAATGAATCAGTTATTTGCCACACGTAATGCTAAGTGAGAAAATATAACCTATGTTTAAAAATTGAAGATTTTTAAAAGCCCTGTTGTTTGGAGATACACACACACACACAAAGTAAGTTCTCATAGAACTTTATAAAACAAGAGAAAAAGATGATGGAAATATATTAGGCTGTTATCATACTTTGGAATGGGATTTAAAAAAGAGGAACCAAGAAAGAAGATGAGATTAAAAGAACAAAATTCACTGTGGAAGTATGCACATGATCACATTTATGCATTCTCTACAATTACAAGTATTTCTTTGAAGAGTAAATTTTCATTGGTTCTTTTCAGTTATACATAATATTAGGATTGATTTTGACATAATTATAAAAGTATGGAATATAATTTTTTTCTAATTCAGTTCCCTTTCCCTCCCCTCCACTCCCCCACCGTTCCTTTCTCTCTATTCTATTGATCTTTCTGATATTATAGTTGTTTTTTTTAATTAGTACTTCGCACAGATACATAAAGGTGAGATTCACTGTGGTATACTCATATGTGTACATAGTTAGATTCATTCCACTGTTCTTCCCTTATCCTGTCCCTTCTCCCTTCTCCTCCACTCCCTTTCTCTGCCCCACTAACCTTCCTTTTATTTTGATGGAATTCTCCCTCTTTTTGTTTTTTCTTTCTTTCTTATTTTGAACTAGGATCTGCACATCAGAGAGAACATTTCACTTTTGATTTTCTGGATTTTACTTATTTCACTTAGGATGTTGATCTCCAGTTTCATCCATTTACCAGCAAAATGCCATAATTTCATTCTCCTTTACGGCTGAGTAATACCCCATTGTGTGTATGTATATGTGTTTATTTATGTGTGTGTGAGTGTGTGTATGTATATATATACACACACACACACATAAACACATATACACACATATATACATATATATGTATACACACACACACACACACACATATCTCATATTTTCTTCATACAGTCATCTGTTGGCAAGCATTTTGTTTGTTCCATAGCTTGGATATTGTGAATTGTGCTGCTATAAACATTGATGTGGCTGCATTCCTATAGTATGCTGATTTTAGATATTTAGGAGATATATATATATATATATATATATATATATATATATATATATATATACACACACACACACACACACACACACACACACTAAGGAGTGGGGTTACTGGATTGTATGGTCATTCCATTCCTTTTTTAAAAATTTTTAAATTTGTTTTAATTAGTTACACATGAAAGTAGAATGCATTTATGCACTTCAATATATCATATATAGATGGGATCCATTCCTAGTTTTTTGAGGAATCTCCATACTACTTTCCAGAGTAGTTACTAATTTGCAGTCCCATCAACAATTATGAGTGTTCCTTTTCCCTTATATCCTTGTCAATACTTATTATTATTTGTATTCCTGATAATTACCATTCTGACTGGAGTGAGACAAAGTCTCAATGTAATTTTGAATTGTAGTTCCTTGCTTGCTAGAGATGTGAAACATTTTTTTCATATATTTATTGGCCATTTGTATTTCTCATTTTGAGAACATGTGTTTTGTTCTTTTGCCCATTTATTAATTGGGTTATTTGATTTATTTGGTATTTTCTGAGTTATTTATATATTCTGGGTTTTTTTACTATTTATTTTTTTTATTTATAGGTGGACACAATATTTTGTTTTTATGTGGTGCTGAGGATTGAACCCAGTCCCTCATGCATAGTAAGTGAGTACTCTACCTCTGAACCACCAGCCCAGCCCTATATTCTGGATTTTAATACCCTGTCTGAGGAGCAGGTGATAAAGATCTTCTCCCATTCTGTAGGCTGTCTTTTCATGTTCTTAATTAATTTTTTTTCTGTGCAGAAGCTTTTTAACTTGATGCCATCCCACTTATTGATTTGGGATTTTTATTTCTTGTGCTTTAGGAATCTCATGAAGTCAATCAGTTCCTGAACCTGTATGTTGGAGTGTTGGGCCTACCTACATTTTCTTCCAGCAGGTGCAGGGGTTCTGGTATAATCACTAGGTCTTTGATATACTTTGAATTTTTGTGCAGGGTGAGGGATGGGGTTAAATTTCATTCTACTACATATGGATTTCCCATTTTCTCAGCCCCATTTGTTAAAGAGGCTCTCTTTTCTCCAATGTTTGTTTTTGGAACATTTCTCAAGTACGAGATAACTGTGTTTATGTGGGTCTCTCTCTGTGTCTTCTATTTCATTGGTCTTCATGTCTGTTTTGGCTCCAGTATCATGCTGTTTTTATTATTATAGCTCTGAAGTATAATTTGAGCTTTCATATTGTGATGCCTCTAGCATTGCTCTTTTCACTTAGGATTGCCTTGGCTATTCCAGAACTCAATTTTTCCAAATGAATTTTAGAACTGCTTTTTCTATTTTTGTGAAGAACATCATCTTTGGTACTTTGAGGAGAATAGCATTGAACCTGTATAACACTTTTGGTAGTCTGGTCATAATGACAATATTAATTCTGCCTATCCCAGAACATGGGAGATCTTTCCATCTCTAAGCTCTTCTTCAATTTCTTTCTTTGGTGTTATATAGTTTTCATCATAGAGATCCTTTGCCTCTTTTTCTGTTCTTTTCTTTCTTTTTCCTTTGAGATTATTGTGAATGTAATAGTTTTTCTAATTTTTTTCCCAGTAGATTCATTATTGGAGTCCAGGAAAGCAATTGATTTATGTATTTTGATTTTGTACTTTATTAAATTTGTTTATCAGCTCTAGAAGTCTTCTGGTGTAGTATTCAAGGTCTTCTAAATATAAGATCATGTCATCTGCAAACAGAGACAATTTGACTTTTTCTTTTCCTATTTGTATCCCTTTAAATTCCCTCTCTTGCCTGATTGCTCTTGAGTATCAAGAACTATGTTAAATAGAAGGGATGAGAGTGTGCATCCTTGTCTTGTTCCTGTTTTCAGAGGAAATACTTTTAGTTTGGTATGATGTTGGCCTTGGATTTGTTTCATATAGCCTTTATGATGTTAAAGTAAGATCTTTTTATCCCTAATTTCTCTAGTGTTTTAAACCTAGATGTGTACTAGACTTTGTCAAATTCTTTTTCTGCATTTATTGAAATAATCCTGTGATTCTTGCCTTTAACTTTATTTATGTGATGAATTACATTTGTTGATTTGTGTGTGTTAAACCAAGCTTGCATCCCTAGGATAAAACCCACTTGATCATGATGCTCTATCTCCTCAATGTGTTTTTGAATGCAAGTTGCCAATATTTTATTAAGAATTTTTGCATCTATGTTCATCGAGGATATTGACCTCAAGTTTCCTTTCCTTAATAGGTCTTTGTATGGGTTTTGTATCAGAGTGATACTGGCTTCACAGAATGAATTTGGCAGTGTTCATTCCTTTTCTATTTTATGAAATGATTTGAGGAAGACAGATATTATTTCTTCTGTGAAGGTCTGGTAGAACATGGCTGATAATCTGTCTGGTCCTGGGCTTTTCTTTGTAGGGAAGCTTTTGATAGCTGCTTCAATTTTATTACTTGATATTGATCTGTTTGTGTTTTCTGTATCTTCGTGGCTCAATTTGGGTAGATCCTATATATCTAGGAAATTGTCAATATGTTCAAGATTTTTCTAGCTTATTGAAGTATAAATTTTCAAAACAGTTTATAACGGTCCTCTGGATTTCAGCAGTGTCTATAGTGACATTTCCCTTTTCATATTTTGTTTTGTTTATTTGAGTCTTCTCTCTCTTTCTTTTGATTAGTTTTGCAAAGGGCTTTTCAATATTTTTTATTCTTTCAAAAAAAACAACTTTGTTGATCATTGATCCTTTGTATTTTTTTATTCTCAATTTTATTGATTTAAATAATTTCCTGTAGTCTACTAATATTGGTGTTAGTTTGTTCTTTGTCTATGGTCTTGAAGTGTAACATTAGATCATTTATTTGGTATCTTTCTATTTTTTTACCATTTTAATTTTTGTATTTGTTTTAATTAGTTATACATGACAATAGAATGTATTTATGTACTTTGATATATTATACATAGATGAGATATAATTTCTCATTTTTCTGAGTGTACATGTTGTAGAATTATATTGGTCATGCAGTCACATATATACATAAAGTAGTAATGCCTGTTTTGTTGTACTATCTTTCCTAACCTCATATCCTCACATCCCCTTCCCTCCCCTCCCTTCACTTCCCTCTACCTAATCTAAGGTAACAATATTCTTCTCTAGTGCCCCCTGCCTTATTCTGAATTAGCATCTGCATATTAGAGAAGACATCTGGCCTTTGGTTTTTTGGGATTGGCTTATTTCGCTTAGCATGATATTCTCCAACTCTATCCATTTACCTACAAATGCCATAATTTCATTCTTCTTTAAAGCTGAATAATATTCCATTGGGGATATATATATATATATATATATATCACATTTTCTTTATCCATTCATCTATTGAAGGACACCTAGGTTGGTTCCATAGTTTAGCTATTGTGAATTGAGCTGCTATAAACATTGATGTGGCTGCATTACTATAGTGTGCTGATTTTAAGTCCTTTGGGTATAAACCGAGGAGTGGAATAGCTGGATCAAATGGTGGTTCCATTCCAAGTTTTCTAAGGAATCTTCATATTGCTTTCCATGCTGGTTGGACTAATTTCAGTCCCACCAGCAATGTATGAGTGTACCTTTTTCAACACATCCTCTCCAACATTTATTGTTTCTGTATTCTTGCTGATTACCATTCTGACAGGAGTGAGATGAAATCTTAGTAGCTTTGATTTACATTTCTCTAATTGCAGAGATACTGACCACTTTTTCATATATTTGTTGATCGATTGTATTTCTTCTTCTGTTAAGTGTCTGTTCAGTTCCTTAGTCCATTAATTAATTGGGTTATTTGTTTTAATTTGTGTTAAATTTTTTTGAGTTCTTTATATATCCTAGAGATTAATGCTTTATTGGAGGTGCATGTGGTAAAGATTTTCTCCTAATCTGTAGGCTCTGTTCTCATTTTATTAATTGTTTCCTTTGCTGAGAAAAAGCTTTTTAATTTGAATCCATTCCATTTATTAATTCTTGATTTTACTTCTTGATCTTTAGGAGTGTTGTTAAGGAAGTCAGATCCTAAACCAATGTAGTGAAGATTTGGACCTATTTTTTCTTCTATTAGGCGCAGGGTCTCTGTTCTAGTTCCTAAGTCTTTGATCCACTTTGAGTTGATTTTTGTGCAGGGTGAGAGATAGAGGTTTAATTTCATTTTGCTACATATGGATTTCAAGTTTTGCCAGCACTATATGTTGAATAGACTATCTTTTCTCCTTTGAATATTTTTGGCACCTTTGTCTAGTATGACATAACCGTATTTATGTGGGTTTGTCTCTGTGTCCTCTATTCTGTACCATTGGTCTACAAGTCTGTTTTAGTTCCAATACCATGCTGTTTTTTTTTTTTTTTGTTACTATAGCTGTGTAATATAGTTTAATGTCTGAAATTGTGATGCCTCCTGATTCACTTTTCTCTTTAAGGATTGCTTTGTCTATTTTAATAGGAATTGCATTAAATCTGTTTAGCACTTTTTGGTAGTATGGCTCTTTTGCCAATATTAATTCTGCCTATCCAGGAGCATGGGAGATCTTTCCATCTTCTAAGGTTTTCTTCAATTTCTTTCTTTAGTGTTCTGTAATTTTTATTTTAGTGGTCTGTCACCTCTTGTGTTAGATTAATTCCCAGGTATTTTATTTTATTTTTTGAGGCTATTGTGAATGGGGTAGTTTTCCTAATTTCTCTTTCAGTGGAGTCATCGCTGACATATAGGAATGCATTTTATTTATGGGTATTGATTTTATATCCTGCTACTTTGCTGAATTCATTTATTCTAAAAATTTTCTGGTGGAATTTTTTTGATCTTATAGATATAGAATCATGTCATCAGCAAATAGTGATAGTTTGAGTTCTTTTTTACCTATTTGTATCCCTTTAATTTCTTTTTTTGTCTAATTGCTCTAGCTAGAGTTTCAAGGATGATGTTGAATAGAAGTGGACATCATTTAGAAACATGATGATGTTGAATAGAAAGAGGACATTCTTGTCTTGTTCCAGTTTTTAGTGGGAATGCTTTCAATTTTTCTCCATTTAGAATGATGCTGGTCTTGGGTTTAGCATATATAGCTTTTACAATGTTGAGGTATGTTCCTAGTATCCCTAGTTTTTTTGTTAAACTTTTTTCTTTTTTTAAAGAGAGAGAGAGAGAGAGAGAATTTTTAATATTTATTATTTTTTAGTTTTCGGTGGACACAACATCTTTGTTTGTATGTGGTGCTGAGGATCGAACCCGGGCCGCACACATGCAAGGCGAGCCCGCTGCCGCTTGAGCCACATCCCCAGCCCTATCCCTAGTTTTTCTAGTGTTTTGAACATGAATGTGTGCTGTATTTTGTCAAATGCTTTTTCTGCATCTATTGAGATGAACATATGATTCTTGTTTTTAATTTTATTAATATGATGAATTACATTTATTGGTTTCCATATGTTGAACCAACCCTGAATCCGTGGCATGAACCCCCCTTGATCATGGTGCATAATCTTTTTAGTATGTTTTTGTTTGTGATTTGCCAGAATTTTATTGAGAATTTTTGCATCTATATTCATCAGGGATATTGGTCTGAAGTTTTCTTTCCTTGATGTGACTTTGTCTAGTTTTAGAATTAGGGTGATATTAGCTTCATAGAATGAGTTTGAAGAGTTCCTTCTTTTTCTATTTTATGGAATACTTTTGAGGAGTATTGGTGTTAATTCTTCTTTGAAAGTCTTGTAGACCTCAGCTGAGAATCCATCTGGTCCTGGGCTTTTCTTGGTTTGTAGGCTTTTGATGGCATGTTCAATTTCATTACTTGAAATCGATCTGTTTAAATCGTGCATGACCTCCTCATTCAGTTTGGATAGGTCATGTATTTCTAGAAATTTGTCGATGTCTTCAATATTTTCTATTTTATTGGAATATAAATTTTCAAAATAGTTATCTTCTGTATTTCAGACATGTCCATTGTGATATTTCCTTCTTCATCTTGTATTTTAGTAATTTGAGTTTTTTTCTCTTTTTCTATTCATTAGCATGGAAGAGATTTATCTATTTTGTTTATTTTTCAAAGAACTTACTTTTTTTGGGGGGGGTGCTGGGGATGTGTCTCAAGCGGTAACGCACTCGCCTGGCATGTGCAGGGCTCTGGGTTCGATCCTCAGTACCACATAAAAATAAAATGAAGATGTGTGTCC
The DNA here is from genome assembly GCF_001458135.2 of Marmota marmota marmota. Taxonomy (NCBI): domain Eukaryota; kingdom Metazoa; phylum Chordata; class Mammalia; order Rodentia; family Sciuridae; genus Marmota; species Marmota marmota. The sequence goes on from NW_026000101.1 coordinate 24,183,053, forward strand.
ACTGAAAACTGAAAATATTAAAAAAAAAGAATTTACTTTTTTTAAATAACCAACTTTTGTCTTGTCAGTTTTTTTTAAATTGTTTCTTTTGTTTTGATTTCATTATTTTCAGCTCTGATTTTAATTCTTTCCTGTCTTCTACTGCTTTTAGTATTGATTTGTTCTTATTTTTCTTTGTCTTTTAGATGTAATGTTAGGTCATTTATTTGTTGACTTTTTATTCTTTTAATGAAAGTGCTCAGTGCAATAAACTTCCTCTTAGTACTGCCTTCATAGTGTCCCAGAGATTTTGATATGTTATATGAATGTTCTCATTTACGTCTAAGAATTTTTAAATTTCATCCTTGATTTCTTCTACTATCCATCCATCAGTCAATAGGGTATTACTTAATCTCCATTTGTTACAGTAGCTTGTATTTTTTATTTTATCATTGATTTCTAATTTTATTTCATTGCAGTCTGATAAAATGCAGGGTATTATCTCTGGGTTTTTTTGTATTTACTAGAGTTGCTTTGTGATATAAGATATGGTCTATTTTAGAAAAGAAGCAATGTGCTGCTGAGAAAAAAAGTATATTCACTTGTTGATAGATGAAATATTATATATATATATATGTCTGTTAAGTCTAAATTTTTGATTGTATTATTTAGTTCTATATTTGTATTATTTAGTTTACGATCTGGGTTGAGAAATAAGTTGAGATACGAATTGGTTTCCCCGTATAAGTAATTAGATTTTTTTTCTCTCACAGCCTTTAACATTTTATCTTTATTCTCTGTGTTAGTCAATTTCATTATAATGTGGCTTGGTTTGGGTCTGCTGTAATTTTGTACATGTGGGGTCCTATCAGCCTCTTGTATTTGATTTTCCATTCTTTAGGTTTGGGAAATTTTCTGCTATTATATCATTGAAAAGATTGTGCATTCCTTTGGTTTCTATCTCTGCTCCATCATCTATTCCAATAACTCTTAAATTTGTTCTTTTCATGTTACCCCATAATTCTTGGATGTTCTGTTCATAGTTTCTTACCATCTTCTCTGCATGGTCAACTCTACTTTCAAGATTATATATTTTGTCTTCATTGTCTGGGCTTCTGTCTTCCAAGTGGTCTGGTCTGTTGATGATGCTTTCTATTGAATTTATAATTTGTTATTACTGATTCCTTCATTTTGAGGATTTCTGCTTTTTTTTTCACAATCTCTATGCTTTTATTGAAGTAATTTTTCACTTCCTGTATTTTTTCTTTGATTTTGCTCCCTATACTATCCTTTACTTCACAGATCAGTTGAACTATGTACATTCTTAACTCCTTCTTGGACATTTCTTCTACTGTGTTTCAGTGGCTTTTGGTGTTGAAGTGTCTTTGTTTGTTCAAGGCACTTTATTCCCTTGTTTTTTCATTTTGTTCATGTGTTTTCCTATCTAGAAGTATGGACCTGAGGCAGCACAAAATCTACCCTGTAGACCTATAGTGTCCCTGAAAGTTTCCAGTTCTTCGCCTTTAATAGTGAGACCAATATCAACAGCACCCAATGTAAACAATATATAGCCTTAAACCTAATAGCTCCTACTAAGGTGTCTCCTGCTTTCTTGCATTAAACCATAATGATGAGTTCAATAACTATCTATAGTATAAACAGAAAATTTGTTAAAATGGTTTACAATTTCAAGTAGTGGACAAGAGAACAGAGGTAGGGTAGTACGTGATGTTTGCAAGGGAGGAAGAGAGAAGCTAGAAGCAAAAATTCACAGGAAGAGTGGAAGATGGGCCCACAGAGATTGGCACTTGGTTGGAGAAAAGTTGGAAAGAAAATCCAAGAAAACAGACAAGAGAGAGGAAGAATAAAAAGAGAAAAAATTAAAGACAAAAGAACACAAAAAAATGCAAAACACCATTTATATATCATTGTCCTCCACACACTGATGCATAAAAAACACCCTGTTCCAAATACGGTAGAGATATTAGTGAATCAAAAAATAAAATAAAAAATATCGTTGGAAAGTCGAACTGTCTCTGTCAGTGTTCAAAAGTTTCTCAGCCCTTTCTCTGACGTCTCTCAGGATCATCAGACCCAGATCAGCCTTCAGAGACCCAGTTACTATCCTACTGATCTGGGCTCCAGACACTTCAGGCTCACCCATGCTGCAGTCCCAAGATCTCAATGCTGCTCCTACTTGCAGAGAGACCACCAGGGATACATTCACTCAAAGGAGCAAATCTGAGATGCAGCAGCAAGACAAGGGCCACCAGCACTTCCAGCAGGAGGACTCCAGGCATCTCCAAACCCAGAGGCATCCCCATTCTGGACCTGCAGGTCCCCACTGGAGTCCCCAGATGGAGAATCTTGTGGTGTTAAACCTACTGGCACCCAGGCCCCAGGCCTTGGCTGGTGTCCCCAAATGGGTGCAGCCATGTGCACCCAAACCTGGAGTCTCTCTCAAGCAGTCTTCTAGGTGGTGGTAGCAGATGTAGTGGTGGTGGTTGTTGGTAGCAGGCAGCAGGTCAGCAGCAGTGGCAGCTGTAACTACAACTGTGGGGGCAGCATCACCAGGTGATCTCTGGGGTTCAGGAGCAGTGTCTCGTTAGTTGCATCCTGGGCAGCGGTGTCTTCTGTGGAAGCAGCAGGTGGTTTCAGCTCTAAGGGCTGCACCACCCAAAAAGAAGACTTCCAGGTGACCTCAGGGTGGCAGCAGTGGCATCAGAGGCATCAGTGATGTCAGTAGCAGTGCAGGCTGCAGCTGACTGGACAAGAGACCTCCCTTTGTCAGCAGCAGTGACCTCAGAAGTAACATAGGAGGCAGCCAAGGCTGTGCCCCTCTTTCTATTTTTTTAATGTAGGAACTCCATGCTATAAACTTTCATTGTAGAACTGCCTTCACACTGTCCCAGAGATTTTGATATGTTATATCATTATTCTTGTTTGTTTCTAAGAACTTTTTTTAGTTCTCCCCTGATTGTTTGAATGGTCTTTTTAAAAATCTTTTTGTTGATATCTAATTTCATTTCATTATAATCTGATAAGATGCAAAGAATTCTGTTTCTGTGTCTGTGTGTGCATTTGCTAAGATTGTAAATATGATCTATTTTAGAAAATGTTCCATGTGCTGCTGAGAAGACAATGACTTCAGCTGTTGATGGATAAAATATTCTATAGATGTTAGGACCATTTGATTAATTGCATTTTTTAGTTCTGAAGAATCTTTACTTAGTTTATGTCTGGATGGTCTATCTGGTGGTGAGAGAAGTGTCTTGAAATCACTCAGTATTATTGTATTGTGGCCTATTTTTAATCTTGAGAGAGTTTGTTTTGTGTAAATAGATGCATCAATGTTTGAGGTATAAATATTTACAATCATTTTATCTGATTCGATTGGATGATTCGATTCCCTTAAACAGTATGAAGTGCTCGTCTCTGTCTCTTCTGATTGATTTTGGCTTGAAGTCCACTTTGTCTGATATGAGAGTAGCTATCCTTCCTTACTTTTGGCACCACTTGCATGATATGTCTTTTCTCATGCTTTTACCTTCACCTGTGGATATCTTTATCTGTAAGGTGAATCTCTTACAAACAACATATTGTTTGTTATTGTAATTATAATCTAAACTGAAAATTTATGTATTTTGAGGAGTTTCTTAGCTTTTTACACTCAATGTTATTATAGATTATTTTTATTCCCTGATATTTTTATTTATTTCTAATGCTTAATTCAGAATTGATTATCTTTTCAATTGATTATTCTTCTAGGGCAATTTATCCCCATGCCGGTTTTCATTTTTATTTTCCATTTCTTCTTTATGAAATAGTTTATTGTAGTGCAGACTTTATGGTTATGCATTATATTTTAGTTTCTGCTTATTATTGAAAGTTCTTATTTCAGCTTCAATTCTGAAGGATAATTTTCCTGGGTATAGTAATTTTGGTTGGCACTCACTTTCCTTCAGAACTTGATATGTATTATTTCAAGCCTTCCTAGCTTTTAGGGTCTGGGTTGAGAAATAAGTTGAAGTCCAAATTGGTTTACCTCGAAATGTGACCTGTTTTTCTCTTGCAGTTTTTAAAATTCTATCCTTATTCTATATGTTAGGCATTTTCATTGTAATGTGTCTTGGAGAAGATATTTTTTGATTCTGCCTATTTGGAGTTTTATATGCATCTTGTATTTGAATGTCTATCTCATTTCTAAGATTTGGAAAAGTTTTGAATATTATTTCATTAAGAATATTGTGCATTCCTTTAGTTTGCATTTCAGAGCTTTCTTCTACCCCAGTGATTCTTATATTTGGTCTCTTGATGTTATTCCAGATTTCTTGAATATTCTGATCATAGTCTCTTTACATCTTTTCTTTATGGTCAACTTTATTTTCAAGGTTATATACTTTGTCTTCAAGACCTGAAAATATACCATCAAAGTTGTCTAATTCATTGGTGATACTTTTCATTGAATTTTTAATTTGGTTTTTTTATCTTTCATTTCCATGATTTCTGTTTACTTCTTTTTCAGAATCTCTTTATTGAAATGATTTTTCACATACTATATTTTCTCTCTAATTTTACTCCCTACATCTTCTTTTAGCTCATTGAACATTTTAACTATGGACTTTCTAATTCTTTCTCTGACATTTCCTCCACTGTGGTGTCGATAGAGTCAGTTGTTGATGTTATGGCTGGTTTGTTCCCTTGCTTTCTCCTATTGGTATATGTTTATCCATATTGGGATGCTTATTGCTTCTTCTTTTATGCAAAACTATTTCATGAGCTTCTTTTTCTTAAGAGCCCTGGGCTGGGTGTATATCTAGGTATATGTGGCCTCTGCTCTTTCCTGTATCAGCACCAATTTGAGAGAAGCTACTGAATCTTATTTACTACAATCGCTTCAGAGCAAAGCTACATACTATTCAATCTTATGAAAAATTAAAGACTTTTTGATACTCCACTTTATAGTTCCCCACCCACTGGCTGCTGCTGATCCAGGTGTAAACTTGTAGTAAAGTTCTGGAAAAGATTGAATAATTAGTTTTTACTTACAATAAAATTGCTACAACATTATATAGGGGCTAAAAGGGAGAAGAGAAAAAATTGGGCAAAGTGGGGGCAGTAGGGAGAAAAGATAGAAAATAAAAATACATACACATCAGTGTATAAAGGAGAAAAAGATGAATGAAAGTGTGTGGATTTGAGGCAGTAGCAGACAATATAAGAGGAAGAAGAGTGGGTAAGAGGACAAGTATAAACCAGAAATAGGAAAACAAAGAGAATGATACCAATTAATGCTTTAATTAAACCAAGAGTGGAAATATCATTAAATGGGTTAAGGACATAAAGTTGGCTATTAGGGTAACAACTATCAAATCAAGATAAAGAGTGATGGTCGACGGGGAAGATGGCGGCGAGGGGAGTGCATTACCCCCGTGTGCTGCTTCACTGTGTGGGAGTATGACAAGTCAGGACGGCTAAAGGATATCTTGTTAGGAATTTCCAGCAATAGTGGGGTGCTCCGGAACCTGGAGGAAGGATTTCCATCGCACGAGGATCGGCTACGGGGACTCAAACGCGAGAGGTTTGTCGCACGGAGGGTAACTGCTTATTCAGCAAATCGCCCCGCGGCGAAAGTCTGCAGTGTGCGCTGGGATAGAGACGCAGGGTTACAGCGCTGCAGTTTCTGCCAGCCGCGCAAGCACCGTACTCAGGGCTGAATTCTGGGTTCCAGACGGGG
>NW_026000101.1:24191780-24262184 GCF_001458135.2 Marmota marmota marmota
AAGATAAAGAGTGATATATATGATCAAAGTTGACATTAGAGTTATTTATAGTAAACCATGCCAAGATGAAGAAAATTCTTACTGACAGTTGGTTTGAAATTCATTAGGATTTGGGACATTTAGAAGATTTCCATCATTCTTTGGCTTTGGATCACTCCATAGATGCTGAAGAACAGGAGCCACTCCCCAATTGTACTGGATCTCCCACCAGCTAGTTCTCATTTGTCAGTGCAAGGACCTGAATTGACTATTCAGAGGGTGTGATATTATTTCTGATGTTTTTTCTATCATGTGCAGGTGTTTAAGATGCAAAGCTCTGGGCTGTCTCTGTGATTGCCATGGGTCGCCATGTACTTGCTCCCTCCTATGGGATGGTGTAGAGCCTGGTGGCTGTCTAGAAGCACAAGTCTAGTGATTATGGATTCTCTGTGTGTGATCTGTGGTGTAAAGGTGTTCCTTCAGCTTGTTCACCTATGTTCTAGTTTCCACTGCCTCAGGTTGGGAACTGTGGGTGTCGCTTCCCTCTGCTGTGACTGAGGCAGTGTTCAGCTAGTGTCCAAACATCCACCAGCTATGACTATGGGTCAGTTGGGGTACTGTTGCTCTCTGTTCTCTGCTGCTTTAGATCCAGGCAGCTTTCCACCTTGACTGACCTGCTGCTGGCTGTGTTCATGATCTGGACACCATTCCTTTAGGCTTTGTGGGACTCAGGCAACTTCCTGCTGTGATCACCCACCCACTGGCTGCTGCCATGATAGGAACCATCCCTCTGTATTGCTTGGAACCAGGAAGCTTCCACCATGATGAGCCCCATGTGTTAGCACAAAAGACCAAAGCTTGACACAAACTTCATGGATCATCTTAGCTTTTTATTCAGGAATGAAGTTCATGCAGGAACAGGGTATGAAGGAACCTGGTGATGGACCCACCTCTGAGCCGCTGATCAAGGGAGGAATATGGACTTACATAGGTCATACTGGAAGATAACCTAATTATTGCCAGAGCGTGTCTAATGAAAGGTCCGGGGTCAGCAGTCAGTGGGCCAGATGGAGGGTCTAGTGTCAGTGTTCAGAATTTATCTCTTTCCTTTGGGGTCTCATTGTACTGTGAAAGGACTTATTTTGGGAAGGATTAATACTTTAACTTCTTCCCAGAGATTGCCAGTCTAGGCTTGGATGGATATTCCCCCACACCTCGCCCAGTCTTGTCACTGGGAATGAATGTATTAGGAAAGTATCAATGCTATCAATGTCCAATGGCTTTCTTTTTCACTCCCCTTCCCCAGGATGCACTATTTTGTGGTTTTTCATTTTCCATACCCAACACCATGCAGGCTGCGGCCGTGATCAGGCCGACCTTCTCTTTAGGCCTCCCACCAAGATCCTGGACATCTCTCTATGCTGCTGGAAATACAGTCAGCTTCCCACTGTGATATGCCTCCTGCGAGCACCAGTTCCTGACAACTTTCCTTTCCTCTGTGGAACCAAAACTGCCTTCTCCTTTGAATCTGAGCTCTCACTTCCTGCTACAGATCCCCTCTGCTCAGGCTCCCTCAAAGGTTGTGTAAAGCGCTGTGTTAAGCTAGCCCTTCCTGGGCTGGGGCTGCTCTACCCTACTCCCCTTGTTCATGGTGAGGGGGGGGGGGGTGTTTCAGTGACTTTTAGCCAGTTGCAATCCCTCCACAAATCCTTTCTAGAAAGATTCTTAGATGCCATGTGGATTTAAAGGGCAACCAGTCAGCTAAGGGTGCCACAAATGGCTGTGGAGGCTGGCACATCTTGCTGGCTATAGTTTGGTTTTGAATTGCTTGGTCTGTTTCAGTGACCCTGCTGATCTTGCCACTTTTCAATTCGGTCTGCTTTTCTTTTCAGTTGTTGTTAAGGGAGTGAACTTAATGTGCTTTTTCTCTTCTCTTGCTGTTGCCCCTCCCATCTTCTTCCCGCCCTGGCCCCAGTTCAGGGTTTGGGAACTCTGCCCTCATTTTCTTCTTCTGTAACCAAACTTCGTCTCTCCAAGTCTCAAACTGTGTAATATTGGGTCTTAGAGCATTTATTCTGTCACTTGTCACAAATGAGCTGTTCCTTTAATTCCTCCGTGTGCTTTGGGGATATCAAGGATCACTGTCTAGCTCGTTCTGCCATCTTCTTCCAATTAAGCTACATATGAACTATTCATAAACACTTTTTTTTTTTTTAATAAAAGGTATTGGACTGGGGATGTGGCTCAAGCAGTAGCGCGCTCGCCTGGCATGCGCGGGGCGCTGGGTTCGATCCTCAGCACCACATAAAAATAAAATAAAGATGTTTTGTCCACCGAAAAGTAAAAAATAAATATTAAAAAATTCTCTCTCTCTCTCTCTCTAAAAAAAAAAAAAAAAAAGGTATTTCTGTTGTTCTGAAACCCAGCTTTCCTTCTCCTGGAAAAGTTGTGGTGATATACCATTCTCAGCTGATGGAAACCCGACTGTGGGCCTTCTGTGACATTCAAAACATCCAGAAAGAAGGAAATCCAATGAAGAAAAATTCTATAGTGATTGCTGCTTATCTAGTTTTGATCACTCTCAGAATCAGGATATTGGTTATCCAAAATAATTTCTTAACTATGGGAGTAAGTTTCTTAATTTAGAATGTTTTGATGATAAAAGAAAAATCATCCCTGCGCTGCAAGTGTACCTCAATGGTAGAACAGGTGCTTAACATGTAGGCCCTGCATTCAATCTCTAGCCCACATGTACACCCCCCACACACACATAATTGTTCATCTAACAAGTATTTGCTAAGTAATTACCAAATGTAACATTATTCTAGAAATTGTTGGGAATGAATGAATCCACACTGTATACTATATATATTACATATCATATATTATGTAGTATATATATCGCAATACAGAATTTATCATAGGCTATTATTTAGTTTCAGCTAAAATTTAGCATGTTAGAACTTCAATTAAGATTTTTGAATGGCAACACCTTATACAAAATGAAAAGGTAAGAAACACACTGAGAGAAGATACAATATAACAAATGATTAGGCTCCAAAACAGTAATAAAGCTTTAAGAGACAATATAATACAAAATAGGCAACAGCAATAAAGAGGTAATTTCTAGAAACAATAGTGTCCAACAGTCACACTAGTTACCATAGAAATCCCATTAAAACAATCCAGAAAAATTTAAAATCTGAAAACACCAAGTTTAGGAGTTGACTGGTGGGAATATAAATCAGCATAATCTCTTTAGGAAAAACAATTTGAAAATATTCATTCCCTATGATCTCACAATTCTACATCCAGGTAACTAAATTTGTATACTTGTGCACAACAAGTCATGTACCAGAATGTTCATTGAGGCACTGTGTTGTAGAAAAATATAAAACACCTTAAATATCAATCAGTATCACTGAAAGAAAATCATCCACGGTTTATTCATACAGTAGAATATAATACAGAGGAATTAAAACAAATAAAATCAGAACCAACAAGGATAGTTTCAATAAAGTAATAGCTAATTGAAAAACAAGGTAGAATGATATCTATTATGTAAATTTTAAGAACATAAAACAATTCTACATTTTTTTTAAAGAGAGAGAGAATTTTTTTTAATATTTATTTTTTCGTTTTCGGCGGACACAACATCTTTGTTTTGTATGTGGTGCTGAGGATCGAACCTGGGCCGCACACATGCCAGGCGAGCGCACTACTGCTTGAGCTACATCCCCAGCCCTCTACATTTTGTTTATAAACACATATATAGAGTAAAAGCCTGAAAGGATAAACACAAATTTAAGGTGGGCTTTGGGATGGGTGAGGGAAATAAGTCAGACAACACTATATTTGTAATCTGATGTCATATTTGTTATGCCACAATATCTGTGAAGACAAAATATTAACAATTTGTTAATTCTAGGTAGTGAGTACACTAGTGTTTATTGTAAAATTCATTGTATTTATTGATTTTTAAAGATTTTTCAATAAAATCAGAAGTATTACCATGACTGTTCTGAAAAATTGGATAGTAGAGAAAGGCAAGAGTTCAGTCAAGGTCCAAGCAAAACACAATAGGGTTTAGAATTAATGCTGTAGAAACAGAAATGAAAAGAAATATTGGCAAGGTGGTATTTTAGTGGTAGTTTTAAAAGCTTCTGATGAATATGAAGAGTAAGGGAAATGAAGGAATAGATGATACCTCTGAATATTAAATGCATTTTTCACATAGAAACTTTTTTAACAGGCATAGATTTATTGAAAGGGAGAGTAATACTCAATAATGTAGTGTAGGGTGGGCAGGGCAAGAGTGTGGCTCAAGGACCCAATGTCTGGGTGAGTATGGTTTTATATGCTGAGATGCACCTTGGTTTCCCTCACTGCTTGCGCCATTTGTTCCTATTTATTACTTGATTTTTGCCTGATTAAGAATATAGAAACTGTGGTGGGAGTTACTATGGCAATAAGCCCTCAGTGATAGTTTTCATAATAATGGAACTTTCCTAAACAGAGACATTATAATGTCATAATAACTCATCTGCCTGTCTTGTACTTCAGCTGGCATATTTCTTGCATCCTGCCTCTGCCATCTTGACATTCTTAAACTCCTATCTCATTTCCCCATGAAAGAAATGATCCCAAAATTCTTTTTTGAGTGGCTAAGGGGATGAGGGTCTTATCTTCTGTAGTTGCTTCAGGTGGGCTGGGGGCCACTGTCTTTGCACAATTGGGGATCACAAAATTCCCTATCTGGTCAAGTCAAGACAGCAGGCACTTGGGTTCATTTGTGGGATCAGTTTGAAGCCCTGCTGTGGCACCAGATAAGAAGAGAGAAACTTTGTTAGCAGATTTAACAGGCATGGTGTGAGCAACAGAATTAGGAGCAACAAAAGTTGGCCCACCAAGGGTAGCAACCAAGATATCCAGTTCCAGATTTTGACTGTGATCTTATGACTCTGACAGCTGCTGCCAAATCTTGGAGTCATGGTCTGCTAATTTCTTTCTTGCATATGAAACTATCCTAGATTGGTTTATATAAAAATATCATTTTTCCTTCAGGAAGACACAGTCCCCTCTTTTTGATGGTTAGTAGAGCTAATATTCTTTGATCTGGAAAGTATGTTTAATGAGTCGATTTGGTTCTGGAGTATAGACTTACTTTTTGCTTATAGTTTGAGCTGGTGAACAGTATCTCAGCTGGATAAAAACCTGGATAAAATTAAATCGTATATTGTCATAAATGTCACTTGAAAATAGTTACTTGGGATAACTACTGGCTAACTATTTCAGGCATAAAGGTAAGAATATTATACTTCCATATCTTGTTGGGAGGTGCTCTAATGCTTGGCTGGTAACTAGCTGCCATATTTTTAGTTAACTATGCTGAAACAAGTTAACACAAATGTAGTGGCTTAATGCAACATCAATTTATTATCATGTAGCTCTAGATATCAGAATACTAAGGTTTTAGGGGAGACTGTTTTTTTTTTATTGGTTGTTCAAAACATTACAAAGCTCTTGACATATCATATTTCATACATTAGATTCAAGTTGGTTATGAACTCCCAATTTTACCCCCAATACAGATTGCAGAATCACATCGGTTACACATCCACATTTTTACATAATGCCCTATTAGTAACTGTTGTATTCTGCTACCTTTCCTATCCTCTACCATCCCCCCTCCCCTCCCCTCCCATCTTCTCTCTCTACCCCATCCACTGTAATTCATATTTCTCCTTGTTTATTTTCCCATTCCCCTCACAACCTCTTATATGTAATTTTGTATAACAATGAGGGTCTCCCTCCATTACCATGCAATTTCCCTTTTCTCTCCCTTTCCATCCCACCTCATGTATCTGTTTAATGTTAATCTTTTCTTCCTGCTCTTCCTCCCTGCTCTGTTCTTAGTTGCTCTCATTATATCAAAGAAGACATTTGGTATTTGTTTTTTAGGGATTGGCTAGCTTCACTAAGCATAATCTGCTCTAGTGCCATCCATTTCCCTGCAAATTCTATGATTTTGTCATTTTTTAGTGCTGCGTAATACTCCATGGTGTATAAATGCCACATTTTTTTTTTTCATTCATCTATTGAAGGGCATCTGGGTTGGTTCCACAGTCTAGCAATTGTGAATTGTGCTGCTATGAACATCGATGTAGCAGTATCCCTGTAGTACGCTCTTTTAAGGTCTTCAGGGAAAAGTCCAAGAAGGGCAATAGCTGGGTCAAATGGTGGTTCCATTCCCAGCTTTCCCAGGAATCTCCATACTGCTTTCCAGATTGGCCGCACCAGTTTGCAGTCCCACCAGCAATGTACAAGAGTACCCTTTTCCCCACATCCTCTCCAGCACTTGTTGTTGTTTGACTTCATAATGGCTGCCAATCTTACTGGAGTGAGATGGTATCTTAGGGTGGTTTTGATTTGCATTTCTCTGACTGCTAGAGATGGTGAGCATTTTTTCATGTACTTGTTGATTGATTGTATGTCCTCCTCTGAGAAGTGTCTGTTCAGGTCTTTGGCCCATTTGTTGATTGGGTTATTTGTTTTCTTATTGTTTAATTTTTTGAGTTCTTTGTATACTCTGGATATTAGGGCTCTATCTGAAGTGTGAGGAGTAAAAATTTGTTCCCATGATGTAGGCTCCCTATTTACCTCTTTTATTGTTTCTCTTGCTGAGAGAAAACTTTTCAGTTTAAGTAAGTCCCATTTGTTGATTTTTGTTATCAACTTTTGTGCTATGGGTGTCCTATTAAGGACTTTGGAGCCCGACCCTACAATATGTAGATCGGAGCCAACTTTTTCTTCTATCAGACGCAGAGTCTCTGATTTGATATCTAGCTCCTTGATCCACTTTGAGTTAACTTTTGTGCATGGCGAGAGGAGGGGATTCAGTTTCATTTTGTTACATATGGATTTCCAGTTTTCCCAGCACCATTTGTTGAAGATGCTATCCTCCCTCCATTGCATGCTTTTAGCTCCTTTACCTTGTGTATCTTTTACAGACTATTTGTCATGTCTCGGCTCATGGTCCCTTCCTCTACTTTCCAAAGTTCATCATTCTACCCTCTCTCTACCTTTATTGTCACAGCTCCTCTTTAACATGGACTCTCCTCTTCTAAGGATGTTGTGATTAGTGTCTATTTGGATAATTCAGAATAATCTCTCCATCTCAAGATTCTTCATTTCTTCACATTTGCAAAATCTCTTTTGGGAGGAAATGTATTTTCAGGCTCTAGGAATTAGGATGTAGACACCTTTGGGGACCTTATTTGTCTACCCCCAGTGATTTGGAAATCTTATTTGCACATGTTTTCAACTCTTTGCTCATTCACTGTTTTTGCTTCAATGTAAAAAACTTAAAAAATTTTGAAAATTTAGAGGCACACAGGTGAATTTCACTACAATCAACAAAATTAGAAATTTATGTCTATCTTAGCCAAGAAGTCCTCAGTACCAATCTGCCATGCGACCAGCACGCTAGCTTCATACTGGAGGTTCTAAGCATAAAAGTTAACTAGTGAGATCAAAATAAACACACTAAACTCAATTTATCTTTTTCTTGACCGGCTCCTGCCTCAAGCCACCTGTTGGGGTAGCGAGGTTTACACAAGAGACTAGCAGGAGAGAGGAAGGGGCACGCCAGAGAGTGGCCTTTTATTGGGGAACAAGAAATTCAGGGGAAAATTCCATCCAATGAAGATCGAGGGGGACAGCATTCCAAAGTCAGGGTCAGTGATTGGTCTCAGGGTCAGTGGTCAGTCACACCCCCATACAGACGGGCTCTCGCACCTAAAAAGGGTGGGGATAAGTTCTGACACAGCTTGGCCAGAACACCTCACACCCAGTCAGGGAGGTGCCCAATCACGTGTGAGAACGGCTTCCCACAAGTACCTCTTGATAATAGATGGGAGCCAGAGGGACTCTTTGTCTTTTACCAATCATTTTAAATGATTGCAATATAAGTTATGATTTTCAGGGGCTCGGGGTTTAGCTCAGTGGTGGAGTACTTACCTATCATGTATGAGGCACTGGGTTTGATCCCTAACCACACATACAATATGATTTTCAAGTTTTAAGACTTATTCCTCACCCCAATTTCTCACTTCCAAACAGTGAAATCTGCTTCAGGCATGTTCAAATGTACGTTGTGCTTCCAATGCAGTCAACTTGGTAATGCAGGTTTTCAGCCCAAGGATGTTGCCTTTATTCTCAACACTTTTATAGCTTCGTTTTTGGAATTGTCTTTAAAGACAGTTCAGCAGACACACAGGAAAACACAGCTCGTTATTTTAAGGTCACAAGGTACTTTGCCTACTCTGTCTTCTTCCCTTCCCCATTGTTTTAACCCACTTAGCTTCATCCCCACTCCTTCCTCTGCTGATATTAGTGCCAGAGATCTGTGAGGCTGAGAGGAAGGCCTGGGGAGCCAGAATGTGACTGCGAAGGGGGCAGGGAGAATGTCATACAGCTCACATGGCAGCAGACTCACAAATAAAGTTTATTTGTGGGATCCAGCCCATTTCACATACTGAATAATAATAATTTATAATTTGCTGAGTGTCAAGAAATCATGCCATTAATATAAATGTATGTTGAGAATTACAGACAGCCTTTTTGGTATACTATTTTTTGGCAGGAGAGGTGGGATCACTGGGGAAGAAACTGAATAAAAAAATAACAAAACTCATCTATGTACTGATTCTTTTCAAAGAATGTCTTAATTCAGAGGCTTTTTAAGAACAATTCTATAATTCAAAGCTTTCCAACTCCAGTAATGAACATTTACTAGTTTGGTACATGCATAAATGAAGAAAATATTGATAATGGCATCATGTGAAATATCTATGAATATAATAAAGACTGTAAACATTTTGAAATACTGGAGTTAGTAAGTGTAAACACCAACTCCAAAACCTCTGATATTTTCAATTACTGAATTTATGTGACATTTGTTATCCAGATTCTTTCCGAGGCCCATTCGGAATATAGTATCTAAAATATTCCTGTTACATATTTTAATTATATACATACTTATATGCATTTATATTTTTTATACTTGGACCAATTAAGATTATTCCTCAATAAAATATATCTAGAACTGAAGAGTAATCAAAGGAAATACAAAAAATCCTACTTTAGATTGTAATCTCACATAGGAAAAGGTTTTTTTCCCTTTTACAGGACAGACTTCCTGTATTTAACAACTGCCATTTGGCTTCCTCCAGTGGCTCATCCCCTTGATATCAGAATAAAAACCTCTAAATTCTAAACCCATGCTGTTCAATTTATAGCCACTCTCCACATGTAGCCACTGAGTATTTGAAATGTGCCTAGTCAGTGCCTACAGACTAAGATGTGTTGCAAGAGCAAAATATTCAACAGATCTTAGGGATTTATAATGAAAAAAATAATGTAAAATAGATGTCATGAATAATTTTCTGTTGACTACATGTCAAAATGAAAATATTTTAGACTGCTAAATTAAACATATCATTAAAACCAATTTGGCCTACTTCTTTTGACCTTTTAAAGGAAGGTAATAGGGTTTTTAAAATTTACATATTTGGTTTACATCTGTAGCTCACATTCTGTTTCTATTGGACACTGCTATTTTAAATCATCAGGGTAGTATTTCTTTCCATAGGATCAGATAGCTTATTAAACATGTTTGAGTTATATTTATGCAGAAAACAAATTTGATTGAAAATATTTTAAAACACTATCTACTTAGTCACTAACTCCCTGAAAAAAATAGTTTTGTCTCCTATTTTCCAAATGTCACACAAACCACAGAGATTTAAATGACTAACAGTTGTATAAGTTGGACAAATTGCACAGGTGCTCTAAATTTTGACCTAGACTAAGTTGCAGCATCTTTATGTTTTATGTCTTCTTATATACCTTCCTAGAAAATCAAGTAATTTTATTTTAAAAAGTTTTGCCTAGAAATAACAAATAGTTGACCGTAGCAGATTGATAAATGTGATAAATGGGAGCTTAAATGATGGACACAATAGATATTTCCTCAACTGCAGGTAAAAGAAAAGATTAAATCAATTACTAAAATTGTCAAAAGTTTTCTCTTTAAAGGTTTTTTTGTTTTTTTTTTTTTTGAGACAGGGTTTCACTAAGTTGCTCAGGCTGGTCTCCCACTTGTGATTCTCCTGCCTCAGTCTCTGCAGTAGCTAGAATTACAGGCATGTGCCACCTTTCCTGGATCTCAAAAGTATATATTTTAAAAACTATCAAAATACTCATCAATTTCAGTACTACACAAAGAACTATCTCAATTATATTTACAGAAGGGCAAGTTTGGTACTCTTCGGTTTTTCCCCCAAAAAGTATATGAGTAAAATCCTATGCCTCATCTATTATCATCATCTCTCTAGATATGTCTGTCCATCTATCTGTCTGTCCGTCCATCCATCCATCCATCTCCAGAGGAACAGAAATCAGTCCTGTCTTTGAATAAGCTTCAAAATTTCCCTTAGATTATAGTCATTATGCTAGGGTACATTTTAGACATTTCTGCTTCCAAGCAGAATCCAAGAGACTGTTTGAAGCACTCTTTTAAAAAGATAGTAATGAATAATTTTATTAAATATCTCTTCTACATTAACCAAATGGTTAATATGGTTTGCTTAAAGTTTCATGTGTGTTTGGCATTAGGGATTTGAACCCAGGAGTACTTAACCACTGAGTTACATCCAAGCCCCTCCCTGCCCCCACTTTTTTAAAATTTGAGACAGGGTCTTGCTAAGTTGCTAAAATTTTGAGACAGGGTATGGCTTTGAACTTGCAATCCTCATGCCTCAGCCCACTGAGTCACTGGGATTATAGGTGTGTCCCACCACACCTGGCAACTTTTGAATTGTTCAGATATAATTCATATACCATAAAATTCACCCAATGAAAGTATAAAATTAATTTTTAAATATTCAGTTGTGCAAACACCACTATATTAGAACATTTTCATTATCTCAAAATAAACATTGTGCCTTCAACTCTCTTGCTTTCCATACTTAGGCAACCACTAATAATATGTGGATTTATCTATTCCCAATATTTATATGAATAGAACTTATAATAGTTGACCTTTTGTGTCTAGCTTTTCACTTAGCATGTTTCAAGCCTCATCCATACTTTAGCATGTATTATTACTTCATTCCTTTTCATGGCTGCATAATGTTACATTGTGTGAATATACTGTATTTATCTGTTCATTAGTTGATGAATAATTGGGTTATTTCTACTTTTAGACTACTATAAATAATGCTGCCACAAACATATGTATATAAACTTTCATGTGGATATGTTTTCAATTCTCTAGGGGATTATGAGTGAAGTTGCTAGCATTTGCTAACTCTCTATTTAACTTTTGTGTATGTGGTGCTGCGGATCAAACCCAGGGTTTGTACTTGCCAAGTAGACATTATCTCTGAGCTACATCCACAGCCCTATGTTTAACTTTTCAAGGAATTTTCAAATTGTTTTCCAAAGTGGCATTTGCCCTGCCCTTTTAATTTGGATTACTCCTATGAGTTTTTGGTTGAGTCTATCTTACCCCAAACTAATTCAGTGCAATAAGCGTTCACTGGTCAGCTCATGTGCCAAAGGGTCTATTTGGCAGAGAGAATAGAGATGACTATGACACCAACCTTGTTCACAGGGAACCCACAGCCTGATGAAAGACCTCAAAAGTGCAGGAGAAATAAGTGAGAGGTTCTTCCTACCACCTGGCATCTGGCTCAAAAGAGGAAGGAAGAAATACTTGTGCCCTATGAATACAGGATGAGTATAAGATATTCAAATAACCCTGGTACTTTACAATTAATTATACAAATCATATTCAGGGCATATTTAGCAATGAAACTTTTATTGTTTTTATTGCTGCTGCAGCAGATTTTTATACTTTTAGATGAAACAATCCATGCTAGCTGTTTCTAAAAATTATCTACATCTAGTGACACTTTACAAGTGTATGGGAAATTAACTAATTAGGATCATATTTTCACTAGTTATCTGAATCACAAAATTACTGAATTTGAAATTAGTCTGACACACAAGAAACTCAGTTAATTCTAACAGCCAAAGGGAAAGAATTTATTTAATTTGGCAAACTAAAACTACCTCAGTCTCCCATAAAGCAAAGAAGAGATACCTTAGGGGAAAAAATTAGGAGTGGATAAAAAGGAGAATTAAATGAAAGTGATATTATAAAATCATAAAAAAGTGAAGTAAAATGTTTCAAGAAGGGAGAGGTTAATAATGCTAAAACACTATATGGAAATTATACTGAAATAAAGCCACAGTCTACTAATTCTAGTAATAATATATCACTGAGTATATTAATGAGTAATTTCAGTGAAGTAGAGGTAATTTCAGTGTTTAGAAAAAAGAGTAAGATTTAAAGTAGAGTAGCATTTGAAGAACTCTGAATGTGACATTAATGAGAGAAAGAGAAGGGAAGGTGTTTCTATGCTTAGGATGAAATTGATGAAAGAAAGATTAAAGCCACAGGAGAAGGACAACAGAGGAAGATTCCTAAAGAATTTGGAAAAGGTATGATGAGAACAAGTGAAGGAATTACACTTGCATAGAGGGGACTTCTCTTAGAGGAACTTAATAACTATGCTTCTAGGATACATGTTTCTTCTAGAGAAGAATGGTACCATTAACAGATGTTTGTGTGGGGGCAGTAGTGATGGAAAAGTTAAAGAAGTATAGTGACTACTTTATACAGTATTTTATAAACAAAGAAATTTCATACACATTAGATGCCATTGAGTCTTATAACAACTCTGGATATAGGCTCAGGAAGTTGAATGAATTTCTCAGGAGTCCTTGAGATAGTGAGCAGCAAAGATACTTCTTCAGAGCTGCGTTCCTCATTAATAACAGAGGAGCAAGGTGATGAAGGAAAAGAACCATGGGAATGGGGACTAGCTTGAGCAATATCAAGGGACATTTTTCTACCTGTGGGATATCTTTGTGGAGATTAGAATGATAGTTCAATGAATGATAGTTAAATAAATGTCCAACCATATTTGTGTGGTGGGTGCTTCTACCACAATGGAAGAAGTGGGAATAAAGTCAGACTAGTAGAACACAGAGAAAATGGTTGACTTTATGTGGTAGTCAAAATCCCAGGGATTTCTCCTTTATTGGAAAATAATCTGTTAGTACTAAATTTCCTCTGCAGTCTTGGAAATGCCCCACCCCCACTTTTTTTGGCATTATAACTTCTGAGGCAGTGAACACACTATGTCAGTACATTATCTTAGTATAGAATTTCAGAAAATCAGTTTGAAATACTTTTAAAAAATTATTTGCATCAGTTCACATTCCAATTCTGAAAAAGTGAGAGACATGGCTTCAGTACCCGGCTCAATGCTATGCTGAATGAAGTTACTGGTGAGGGAAAGGAAATATTTTGGGAATTTAAAATCTGACAAATTAGTGTGGTTATGCAAATTTGTATCAGAAATCCAATCTATGTTCAATGAAAAGGTACTGGAGAGAAATTTTGAACACTTTTTTCCCCCTGGAGCTTGTTTTCTGGATGAGGTGGGGGCACCTTAGAGTGATATTTTTGTAAGAGATTTGCTTACCTCCTATTACTTGGTACTCCTTTAATCATCTGCCACTTGAGGTTTCTTATGAATATCTCTTATGATCTAACTGGCTACCTCCAGCATGCCTCTAGGAAAAGGAATAAAAGCAACTGGACATTTACAGTTTCACTAGATCTCCTTTTCTAACTTTGATATTTCTGGTAGAAAAAGAAACTGAGCCAAAGAACGGCTTCATGAGAAGACTCCAGAAGGGGAATGCCATTTGACTTTCTGATAACCACAGCAAGTAAAGGACAGATGCTCACGTGACATCATAAAGGCAGTAACTCATATACACTCCAAGGATCCAGACTTCATCCATCCATCTACTGTTGGCATTTTTGTTATTTCCTCCCAAGGGATGCTTGCTTTTCACTGTGGGCTACATGGGAAGCTGGAGAAGCTGGAAAAGCAATTTTCTTTTCCTCTCCTGCTTAACCATTTCCCCTAATCCTGAGACACAAGGTCCCTGCTTTGTCCTTGGAATGGGGGTAGATAGTGATGGGGGTTGGTCAATCACTAAGGAAACTCTCCCTACATCCAGTAAACTAAGGGAAAATTCATTTCAACAAGAAGCTAATTAAAGATTGAGAAAAACTTTTTAAAATGAATTATATTTTCCTTTGATAAAAAGCATTCAGATTGAATTTATGGATTGTATCAAATATTTTCACCTTCATGTTAGGCTAGACTTCCTCTAATACAGTGATTTGTCTGTTGAAAATGATAACAGAATATGAGATAATATTTCAGTTTGATTAGTCAGCTTAGCTATTGTCTTCTAATTTTAAATGGCTAACTTAGTAATAGTTCTTTCTTCTCCTTCTGCCAAATATAACCTCAATTGATTAAATCTGTCTCCCCCTGGCTTTATCATGTTATTATCATGATTACCAGAAGATTTTGAAATAAAACAAGTTAATTTTGAAGACTTCATTTTCATTTTTTTAAATTTTGTCTTATGAAAGCCTTATCTAGTGTGCCTGAGATTCTTTTAAGTAATAGACAACTTCTGACTCATGCTTCTTCCAAACTCTCCTGTATATTGGGTATGTTGGACTCTCCAATGAGTATTATTTTCCCTCCTGTGACACAGATTCTCCTTTATGAGTAACCACTTGACTTATAGGAACACAAAGAAAATGACCAAGCAGAATAGCTTAGGTTTTTCCAACACAGGTTAGGAGATTTTCAGAGCAGCAAGTAATTTCAAAGCGTTATGAAAGAATATATTAAGGCAACAAAGAATAATCAAAGATCTTCTAAAAGTAGTAAGAAACAGAGCGCCTACAAAATGAGAGAAAATCTTTGCTATCCACACCTCATAGAGAGAGCATTAATCTCCAGAATATATAAAGATGCAGTATCAATTAAAAAAATACATTATGACAATTCTCTAGTAGTCCACATTGATTTCTTCCCTGAGTCTAAACACTAATAATTTATTAAGGTTGTTTATACTGAAATTGTGTAGCAGAAGGAAAGAGCTACAGAGAAATTAAGGCCACAGAACTCCTAGATGTACTACTAACTGATATTTTCTCTAGTGTGATATTTACTCCACACTCTAGTTCTAATCCTGCATTGAATTTTGTGCCTTAGCATGAGACTAAGTATGGTCCAGTTATTAAAAAAAAAAAATCAAGAACTCGTTCTATATATTGATAAAAGATGGGAAAAATAGACTTGCTAGCTTTCCCATGTTGATCTTCATTAGTAAAACTTCTCAACTTGTTTGTTCAGTCTGCAGCTTCTTTCCACATGACTTTCAAGGTGTTATTTTAACACGAATGGAACTCACTGAGTGATGTGACTGAATGAGGAAGAGCTGGTTCATGCAGATATTAAACTCTAATTCTATCCGAGCAAAGAGAATATTCTTGTTTGATTTGTTGAAAGGCTCTGAGAGGAAGGAAGAGACATTAGTGAGAATTTCCCTCACATAAAACATGTTTAAGTTTAAAGAAATCCTGCTCAATTATGTTCCCCAAATATCACATATGAGTAATTCAGAACAGAAGTTAGAAACCTTGCTTTTTAAATTTTTTTCCTGTCAAGCTTCCAAAATCACACACACACACACACACACACACACACACGTATATATTTTTTAATATGTCTTTATTTTCTGGGTAAAGACAGGTTCAGTTCTACACAGAGCCAATGACCAAAGAGTTGTTGTACTACCTGTATTAGGCAGCTTAATGTTACTGTAATGAAATTCCTGAGATAGGCTCTTTGATCAAGAAAAGCCCTCAACTGGTAAAGGCCTTTCTTGTTGGCAGAGCCCAAGGTCATACAGATTATCACATGGAAAGATATAGGGACTATGCATGTCAATCTAGTTTCTCTTTTCTTATAAAGTGACTAGATTTAAATCATTGGGCCTCTACCCTTATGACCTTATCTATAATCATTTTCCAAAGGCCTAATCTCTAAACACCACAATTAGATGAAGTTTCCACACTCATAATGATTCACAATGGGGGCCAATTTTCAACACATGAAGCCTTGAAGGACATTCAAACCATATCACCACCATACATCCTTTAAACAAGTAGTACATATATAAAACTTTGTTTGAATTTTCATTGCATTTCTAAGTATTATCCGTACATGATAGGCAATTTAGAAAATCCTAAAACGCTTTAGGAAGATTAAAACCACCCATAATCCAATCCCACCACTCATTATTAATAATAAAAATTTAGTTGGTAATTAGTTTGAAAGGGCCCAGGAAGAAGAACACAAGCAGAAAGAGAAGAACTAAAGAAAAAGTAAAGCTTTAGAATTTGCTTTGAAATGGGAAAAATAAATAATATTTACCATAAACAAGTTTATCAAATTCCTATCCTCTAAGTATCTATAATGTAGAATCATTATTGAAGAGAATGTAGGAATCAGTTCTCTTGCCTAAGTCATATCCTGGCTCACCTGTGGTTGTTACTATAGATAGCAGCAACATTTCTTAGCAGTCACGCATATACCTAAAGGATCCTTTTTTTTAATATTTATTTTTTTAGTTGTTGTTGGACACAATACCTTTATTTTATTTATCTATTTTTTATGTGGTGCTGAGGATCAAACCCAGGGCCTCAAACATGCCAGGCAAGTGCTCTACCACTGAGCCACAACCCCAGTCCCCTAAAGGATCCTAATCACCAAATTACACCAATTACTTTATGAATGAAGAGTTTGGCAAACTGTCATCAAAATTTGTTACTTGTTACTTCTACTGAATTACAGATTTCATCTCTTTAATTCCCCAAAGAGTATTTTCTTGTGAATTTAAATATGATAAACACTTTATGCTACCAATTTTCAGTGGAAAATTCCACATAACCTCAAAAAAATAGAAATCTGTGGTGGCTAGAAAAAGACACACTTAGGAATCCCCTGGAGAAAGCCAAAAAGCTAACCAAAGGACTCAAGGAAATGAAATTATTTTATATATAACATTTTGCACCTCAGACCACGAGTCTTATGTGACCTAGGGTCTGTGAAAGTAAGAGCTCTGAAGACAAACATTTTTGGAAATGCCTTACAGTATATACTCTTCTTGAGTGTGTTACACATTATCATGTTAAGAGCTTTCAGTAGTCAAGAAGAAAACAACATTTCCCTAACTTCTCTGACCATGAATCTATTCGTGGTAGAACACTTATTAATAATTTAAGGAACCCCTTTCATGAATGTCACCTTAATGAATTTATCATTGTCCAGGATCTTCATCTATATATTAGTAATCCTAAACAAGCTCAACAAGGGTCATTCCTCTACCTAAACTTACACAGATTAAGTTGAACAATTTATAGTGATAAATATTTACTTTAAAAATTAGCATATATGAATAAAATGTTTAGCACATAAATGATGTCTCAATGTAAAAAAACTTCACATTTTGGTCTTCTTTTTTAATTTTTAAAGAAACAAATGTTCTTGTTTCAGGATACTGAGAAGAAGAGCTACTTGTTGAACATGTTATCAGAACAAAAGAAAGATAGTTTTAAAAATATTGTATGCTGGCCAAGGTGACTCATTTCTGTGCTCATCTGTAGTTACTATAACTACTCTTCAAAACTGTGCTAATTACTATACAATTCTAGTTCTTGTGAATTTTCTGTTCAAATGTTTTGGTTAATACTTACAAATTAATCTATTTAAGTCTTTCTAATGGTACAAAAAAAGGGAATACAAACTCCACAGTGGAAATGAACAGCTATAGCCATAGTTCAAAAAAGTCTACTGCAAGTGCAGCTTTTCTTTTATTTTTTTTTTTATTTTTTTTTTTAATTTTTATTTTTTTTATTTTATTTTTTTTTAATTTTTTATTGTGGGTTGTTCAAAACATTACAAATTTCTTGACATATCATATTCCACACTTTGATTCAAGTGGGTTATGAACTCCCACCTTCACCCCATACACAGATTGCAGAATCACATCAGCAGCTTTTCTTTTAAATTTCATTTTTCCTGGCATATATATGTGAGAAATATTTTACGAATGTAAAGATGTAAAAGTTTTAAACTTTAATTTAGGATAACTGATACATAAAGAATATGTTATATACATGATATGGCTTTTAGTATGATAGAATACACATTGAATATACCCTATTTAAGAAGGTTCAATGCTAAAATCTCTTTTCTATATATCTTTTTCTAGAAGCAAATTTGATAAGCTTAATGATTTAAATGCTAAATCAAAATCATATTCCATGTATCTTTCCTAGAGTTGAGACATAAAAAAGTATCTCATTTGTTGCCATAGGCGGATTAGGTGAGCTAAATGAATCTAAATAGTCAATTTTCATTTCTTTATCTCTTGGTTCACCAAACAAAACAAATAAAAACATAACAGAAAAAAAGATGACACTTTTGTATGCAAACTCTTTATTGAACTATTTTACTATTTAAAACATTATTCCTTAAAGCAGCCACATTGAAAATGTACAGAAATTTTCAAGAGTAAACTATTTTTAGTCAGCTTGTACTAACTTCAGGGGCAAGAAGATACTTCTTTAGAGACTGCCAGTTGATTTAGACTCAGTTTCTGTTAGTGTTATGTAAAGCATCCATGATGGTTTTATTGTACTCTGCAATCTGCTTGGTCACATTTTTAATAATGGGCTGATAATCACTCTCTTGACTCTTGGTTGCTATGACTAACCACATGAGTTAAGGAGAACACTGTTAATAAAAATATTCATCAATTGTCTCAGAAAGGAACTAAACCATACTAGTATTTATTGAATATAAATAGTATAGAAAATATGCACAATTAAAATACTTTCAAAATACAGTATGTTGTTTTAACAGGTTAAGCATCAATTGAACCCTAAGATAAGCAAAACTTGTTTAAAAAATGTTTATCCACAATATTCTTAATGTTATGTATCTCAACCGAATTTCTGCTCTTAGAACAATAATAATATTCAAAAGAACCATGCTCTCTAGAATACAATACAGAATTTCAGGCAAATTTCTAGATTTCTCCCCATTTCAAATCACCTATTTTATGTTACACAAAACCAGAGAGCTAGGCTTTAAGCATGTTGTGAATGTCTTTCTATTTTTAAACTAAGTTACACTACTCCTGGGAAAAGAGTCCCTAACTCATCTTTTTTTTTTTTTTTTTTTTTAAAGAGAGAGAGAGAGAATGAGAGAGAGAGAGAGAGAGAGAGAGAGAGTATTTTAATATTTATTTTTTAGTTTTTGGCAGACATAACATGTTTGTTTGTATGTGGTGCTGAGGATCGAACCCGGGCCGCACGCACGCCAGGCAAGCGCGCTACCACTTGAGCCACATCCCCAGCCCCCCTAACTCATCTTATTTAGTGGTAAACTGGGGTACATTCTGGCTCTCAAGTGAAGTTCAGCAGCACCCTAAAGGAGAACATATGCCACCACTTGGTCAGGATCTAGTTCTCCAAGTAAAGATGTCCCTGAATGAGTCAATGAAGGGAAAAGAAACAACTTCTGAGAAGATATTTGTCACCTCCACAATATGTTTTCAGCAGCAGCTGCCTCCTGTGACTGCATAAAGATGCATAAAAAGAGGGGGCTGGGGTTATGGTTCAGTGGTAGAGCACTCGCCTCGCACATGCAAGACTGTGGGTTCGATCCTCAGCATCACATATAAATAAATAAAATAAAGTTATTGTGTCCAACCACAACTACAAAAAGTAAATATTAAAAAAAAGATGCATAAAAAGATGGGATGTAAGCATCATTTTGGTAGAAATGAGGCTGAACTGGCTGAAACATGGATGAAATCAAAGGTCAAACTTATATTCTCACAACTCACTTAAAATTCCATTTTCTGCCCTGATATCCAAGATACAGTATTATATACAAAATTCTAATATATGCAACTATATTCATATGGTTATATATAATTCTCCTAATAACTCTCTTAGAAAGAAATACTATTTTAGAGGTAATAAAATTGAGGTTTAAACAGGTTAAGAAAACTATCCAAAGTCCATAAGCTTAATGACTTAAATGCTAATAGGTGGAGTGACATTAAAACTAGATTTCCTGACTTGTACACTTAATCACTATGCTACAGTATGATTTTATACTCCTCTTCTGGCAATTCTCAAAGTCTGCTTTCTATTTATTAATTACTCTGGGAGAGTACACACACACACACACACACACACACTCTCTCTCTCTCTCTCTCTCTGACACTCCCTATCTTAGAGTGAAAACTAAGTATTATTTGTTTATGCCCCACATAGTTAGCTCAGTGTTTGGTACATATTAGGTATTTGGTAAGTGTGTGTTGAACTAAATTTGAGCCTTTAAAAACATTCCTAGAAAGAAAAACAGTCAAGTTCATTTGCACCATTTTAAAGGATACATTCTTTCATCACAAAATTATTTTGCTCCTGGTGTTGCCACTTTCTCTCCAAATTCGTAAGCTAAAAACACAAAAGAAAAATGTTAACTGGGGCTCATATTAAAAACAATTATAAACCCTTCAAAGAGGATAAAAAAACTCAATTTTAAATCTTATCAACTCTTTGAATTTTATTGAGATAAAGTTATGGTAAATAAAAAAATTTAGGAATGATTAAAATAGTGGTAAGTACACTGAGACAATAATGACATCTATAAAAGGTTTACTCTGCATGTTTATTTTAATTAGAAATATTTAAAATGTTTATTATACCAATGAACATGCCAACTGAGACAATTTATGATTTTCCATTTCCTAAAAGAACTTAGAAAAAAGGGACATGGTGAGAATCTCTCCTTGAAATCTGGAAGTCTAATGCCACTGGAGTAATATATATTCTAACACTGTCAAAGGTTCAGCTATATAGGAAAAACTTCCTTATTTCCAGGGTTAAATTTCCTGTCTAATTTCACAAGCTGTGATAAGAGTAGAGCTGCAGTGTGAAGATTATAAGAGGGTTTGCAAAAAGTTGGCACTGGTACAATAATTTCTGCATCAACAGGAAGCTAATGTGGATATTATATTGATGGTTGCTTCCTCAGAAGACAATTTCACTGTTATAGAATTAAATTGTTTTTCTGATTTAATTAACCTTGTAACTCTGGGTTATGGTCTTTCTTTTTTAAGATGCATAGTTTTTCCTAAGAAAAGGACTGTCTGAAAAATGAAACAATAAAAAAAAATTCTGCCTGGATATTTCAAAGAAGTAATGAACATTTTTAAAAGTATGGTAACTAAAGCAGCTTTAAAAAAGAGTTTCTACTCTCTGTTAAGATTGTTTTCAGGGTCTAATTTCAGTCTTGATGTAGCACCCATCCCACTGCTTCCTCCAAAGAGATAAATCTAGATATTAAGATGAATTATAACTAATTAATTATGTGAACTATATTTGCTATAAATTAATACTATTAAATCAGAACTATTGCTCCCAAATAGAACCTTGAAGTTAAGATAGTCTTAAGGAAGCAGTCAGCACTTTTTGGCAGTAAATCTCTAATAACCTTTTGCAAAGTCAAGTACCAGACTTTTTTCTCTTTGTTTCATACAAAGAAGTGGCCTTCTTATACCAATGGACCTCTTAAGTGCTACACAAATAATGATAGTAAAGTAATGGTCAGATGGTCAAATTACTTTTTTATTATAGATCTATATTATTGTCTTTTCTTTAAATATCCAAGGACATCATGAAGCTTAAGTCCATTTTTTAAAATCTGGGGTTTTTTTCACTATAATTTATTTAAATAGCTTCTTATATAAAATTATTTATAGATGTTAAAAAAACAGTTTTTAAGAAAATAGTTATAAAAGATGGGACACCAGGATTTGATTTGATCAGCTGGGAGTCACAAATGACAACAAATAATACAGGCAAGGATTTAATATTGTAGTATCTGTTATAATTTTGGAATAATCAATATATGGGGATAGTAATTAGCACTTAATGTGGAAATAAACAAGGTAGCCACTGATTGACTCTAAAAAATGGCATTTGTCAAGTGTTTTCCACCTTAAATCATCAATTCAAAGAAACAAGAGGACCAAGAAGGGATAAAAAATACAGCATTTTTTTTTCTAAGAGCCATCTGAGATAAGACAATGACCTCACAAACATTTTCTTTATGTTTCTTCTCTAGCACATATTTCCACTTGAAACAAGCTAATTTTGTCACTTCCAAATCTTTATCTAGGTTTGAATATGAAGTAGAGATAGAATAACTGAAAAGTAAATCTGAATTATGCAAATTAGTGATTTCTAAACTTTTAGTAGTTGTGGCAAACTTTTATGAGACTACTTCTTTCAAGAATATAAGGTACATTGTATTTTTAAATAGTATACCTATACAATAGAATTGCTTATTATAAAAATGTCATAAAAATGAAAACAGTCTGTACATTTTTAAGTAAGAAAATGTTTAAAGACCATATGCACATAAAGATTTTACTTTTTAAAAACAATATAATTGATATAAATGCATGAATGCTAAGGGAAAAAAGTCTCAAGGATTATACATCAAAATGTTAATAAGGGTTGTATCTGGATAGTAGGAAAGTAAAGTGACATTTTCTCCACCATGATCATATTAATGTATAAAGGAGGAAATTTTTAATGTATTCAGTATGTTAGAGCAAATTGCTAATACAGACTCGATATGAAAACAACTAATCCTTTTCTATCCATAATTACTAGTTTTGTATATGATACACAATGCTTCATTCAGTCATTCAAAAAATACTTACTGAATATCACACCTGTGTGAAACCTAATTGTACAGTGTTGAGGATAAAGTGAATGAGACAGTCTAGAAGACTGCTCACAGTCTAGAAGACTTCTTGGTAATTACTCTTCAGGTAATTACCAAGAAGACGAGTGACAAGAAAATGGGCTACAGTTATGTCTGTGCATCCTATATAAATAATTAGAGATGTGAACCAAAAGAATAGGACAGATAGCCTAAAAGGAGAAGTGAATTTCAAAATCATTTTAAAATTGTTTTACCTGAGCATGTGTCTCATTTTCTTGCAATTGTGTTTTTAATGTTTCATATTCTTTGTTTAGCTTTTCCATTATTTTCTTAAAGGCATTTCTGCGGGTTGATAACACTGTTCTCTCCTGATGTAATTTCTATAGATTCAAACAGAAGTAAGAGGCTATAGCGAATATCCAGTAAGCCAATATAAATCTCATTTGACTCAAATAACTTCAGTTATTATATTATGGTAAAATTCTACCAAGGCTAAAATTACTCTAAAACATGTTTGAGTTAAAATAAGCTATATTGATATTGATTCTGTTAAAATAACTCAGTTAATATTTCCATATCTGTCCCTACCCTACAAAATTTACTTTAAATTAATGAAAATGGCAATGGAAAGACACTGACAAATTTAAAGTAAGAATATGTTACATCAAACCTGAATTTAACAAAGTTCACATCTGTTGAAATGCTCTGTATTAACTAGTAGCTTGTACTGTTTTTGAACTTTTTTCTTTTGTTTAAAACTTTTAAGTCCCTCTAAATTCCTACTACATATGTAAATGTTCTCAACCTGATCTCAGGATACACTAGAGATCAGTTTAAATTCAAAGAGCAATATGTCAAATACTAGCTTATATGTCAAAAAATCAACTGAAAAAGTTCTATAAACTACATATACATTAACCAATCAAGAAAAGATTTGAATTATAATTTTGTAAGACTTGGTTACCATTTACCTTTTTCTTTTCTTCACCTGATGATTTTAAAGCTGGCAAATCATTATATGTCTCCAGATCAGCTGTCATTTGCTTAATTTTGCTTTTTAGAGACTGTTGTTCCTCAGTCATCTTACTTTCCAGAAGCTCCATTTTCTGTAGATCCAACTGTAGACGTTGACTGTCTGAAACATCAATTTTTTTTTAAAATCTCATCTTGATTTTTAAAAAATATTTTTTAGTTGTAAGTGGATCTTTTATTTTCTTTATTTATATGTGGTGCTGAGGATCGAACCCAGGGCCTCACACATGCCAGGCAAGTGTTGTACCACTGAGTCACAACTCCAGCCCCTGAAACATAAAAATTTAATGTCATAATTCATCAAAATTTTATTCCTTTCATATAAGAAAATACAACACAATAACTAAAAATCATGTTTTATGAGAGTATCTGCAAAACAAAAACATGCTCACTGTGACTCTAGAGACCATATAACTTAAGGGAGAGGGGAGAAATGAAGCTTTGGCAACCAATTTAGCCTGCTATATATTAGCCACATCTGCCTCCATGCTCATATAAACATAAAAACATACATGAGTTTTGTGTGTGTTAAGTAATATAAATATTATGAGATAAACATCTCTTATTTTTAATAGGGTTATGATATATCCACAGTTATATTTAAAAAATCAAGTTATAAAATGATATATATTTGAAAACAATTTTATAACTATACATATATAATTTTTTTTTTAATTTTCACTGCTTGCTATAATTTCTATAAATTCACTATGACCAATGAGTTAGCAAACAGATTGCTCCTCGGAGAAATACAGGGTTGGGTTCCTGCCAGTCTGTGGTCACAACACTTTTGTCAGTTGACAAATACACAATCTTATTTTATGTGTGTTTCTGTTTAAACACGTTATTCTACACAAGTTGGTGATTTCTTAACAATGAACTCATGGACAACAGCTACATGTGAATGAAGCTTATGTAATATACATTTTGTCCATAAGGCACATAACAGCTTTCATGCCCTTAGGAACACCAGATAGCATATCAGTACTTTGCTTAGAGGCGTTTTTAATAGCTTGATCACCATAGAGAAGCACAAAAATGTGAAAAGAATTTTTTTGCTGGCACTAAATACCTAGCCAAAAATGAAACTTGTTTACAGCACAAGACCTGAGAATAAGAAGTCATACAGTTAGTTAGTTGCCTTTTTCAACCTCTATAGGGAAAGTGAATATTGGGCTGTTCAAATTTTTCACCACTCTTATATGTCCATGAAGAGCTGTAAAAATGCTGCCAAGTGTTGATTTGGAGTTTCAAATTAATTTAAGTGAACAGGAAAATTCACAAATATGAAAGCCATGAAAAATGAGAACTGCCTATACCCATACATGTACATGTCATTCTTTTATTCAGAAGTACTGAGCATCTATTAAATGCCAAATAATAAGGATACTCTAGAGATCAGTTTAAATTCAAAGAGCTATTTTCTAGAGGTAGAACCAGGCAATTAGATAAATATTTACAATAAGCTAAATGACTATGAAAAGAGTAATAATACAGGGTGCCATAAGCACATGTGGCAGGGTCAAGACCACTCTCTTGAGACAGGCCTTTTAACTGAAGCAGTAGGGATTAGTAATCAGCCAAACAAAGGTTAAAATGTTGACTTCAGTCAAAATACCTAGAAAATAAGCACATTTATGAGGGATTAGTAATCAACCAAACAAAGGTTAAAATGTTCCAGAGAAAACAATCAATGGGTATAAAGTCTAGAGGCAAGAAAGCATGGACCCCTAAACAAATAACAGAATTCAATATGTTGAATATTAAATAGCATCTAATAGTCTTATTAAATGAATATTCATAGTAAAAAATAGTGCTTCAAAGTCACTGAAACACACATTTCATAAAAGCAAGTAATAAAAAAAAGGGGGTGTTATATAATCAAATCTTTTAAAGTTGGTATAATTAAAGCAGTATTTTCTTGAATGTTTCCTTTATTCCCTCTTAAGAGTTTTAAAATTCAAACATATTGACACACATTATTAAAATATACATATATGTATACATACAAACAAATATAA
Source organism: Marmota marmota marmota (assembly GCF_001458135.2). NCBI lineage: Eukaryota > Metazoa > Chordata > Mammalia > Rodentia > Sciuridae > Marmota > Marmota marmota. The sequence continues at coordinate 24,217,642 of NW_026000101.1, forward strand.
ATATAACAGGTCTTAATGTTGTGGCAAAGAGTTCTATTGGATTCTTATCTCTACTAAGGTTGGAAATGTTACAATGAGACTCAAAGTACTGAACAAATCACTAAGATGTACAGTGTTTTAACTATTTTGTACCCTTGTCTCAGATGTTGAACACCTATAAAAATTTAAATATAGCATATAATTGTATAATATATTACATAGCATAAACTTATAATACAATTATAAAATTATATTAGTTCATAAAACAATATATAATTTCCAGATTATGATTGCAAGTCTATTTTAATGTACCTATGTCAATTTTGTTAAGATATCTGTATAACTGAAAACTTAAGATTTAATGGGTAAATGCTCTAAATAAGAAATGTGCTTATTTTCTAGGTATTTTGACTGAAGTCAACAGTTATATACCTGAAAATGTAATTTGAATATATACTAGTGAAATTATTTAAGAATTATACAAACTGATTTCTCTAGAGAAAAGGAGAAAATGGTTGGTTGGTATAGGGTAAAGTTTATCTTCCTTTAACAACAGGTCCCCATGAAAAGCTAAAAGCTTCTCCAAGGGAAGAGACAGGAAAAGGATGCAGTCTAGTTCCTTCTGATATGCTATGAAGTTGCAAAGTTTACCAAGCAGTGTGTACATAGTAGCAAAATCTCAGAAGGAACCACTTTGACCTGGGGAAATGTTTCTGAAATATTGTGCCCTCAGCACATTTGTTTACTCCCTGGAGTTTCCTTTCCAAAAATATAAATAAAAACCACGGCTGACAGACTCCTTGCCTCTTTACTCAAGTGGTACACCAGTGTTTCCCGACCTTCCTGACTTCTTTTTCTTTCATTATCAGCCCCTTAAGGAGCATTTTCAAGCCCCCTGTACATTACTCTCCTTAAGATTTTATATCCTAGATGTGTTGTTTATCTGTTTTTTTCACTTGTCCCCAAGAAGCAATGTTACCCACTTTGGGAACAATACTACTCCATTAAAAATCATGATGTACACTAAGAAAATCAGGCGAATCCCAACTATAACCTCAAGGACAGAAAGGGAGGCAATTCACAAAAGGGGGATACAAAATGCACTATATCTGAAAGGTGAACAAAAATATTATGTCCTTTGGTGATTTTTACATACAAGGAATTTCTTGAGGTGGAGGATGACATAAGAGGAAGGAAAGAAAGAATAATTATATATTTGGTTCAAATTAGCACAAAAATAACTCAAAAATGACATTAATTTGGGGGTAAGAGAATTTAACTGCTAATAAGAAAAACTTCCAGCAAAATCTTTAAAATAGTAATAAATTGGATTTTTATTCTATTGAAGCCAGTTCTCAATCTTTTTCAACTATACATCTCTGAAGAAAAAAATAATTATTGCTTTTTTTGTTTTAAGTATAAAAGTATTCAAGGAATACAAAGTCCTTATCATTGAATTTATTTCCTGTTATTGATTACTTGCTTTTATGATTTCCTGTCATTGATTACTTGCTTTTATGAAATGTGTGTTTCTCAACAGCTGTTATACAAAGTCAGCTTAGGAAAAAAAAATATGTTGAAATAATATTGACCTTAGAGAAATGAAAAACTTAAGCACTATGGTAAAAAACACAAAACAGAGGTTTTCTAGATGAAACAAAATATAAAATTCCTTAATTTATAGGCAAAAAGGAAGTAAAAATTTTAAAATAGGCACATATATCCAAAAGAAGTAAAAATATTTCACTGATATGAGGTATTTAAAGTACTCAAACACAGAAACAGAGGTAGAATTGTGATGGCCAGGGGATAGGGGAGAGTTGTTCCATGGGTATGAAGTTTTCAAGATGAAAAAGTTCTAGAGTTCTATTGTATAATAATATTCATACAGTTAACACTACCATGCTGTACACTTAAAATGGTTAAGATGTTAAATTTTTGTTATGTGTTTTTACCATGATGAAAAACATACTTAGAGTCAAACCAATAGTGGATATGAAACAAGGTTAGTATGTACTTCCTGGGGTTGCTTGGCATGTAATTCAGATACAAAAAAAAATTATGGCAAAAAAATCTTGGCATAAAATACACTTAACTATACAGAATAACAGCAACTATTTACTTATAAGTCTTAATTCAAAGGTATACTATGATCATTCTGTATGCATTTATAGGTCCATAATCCCTTTTCTAAAACTCCTGGGCAGTTGTTTTCAGAATACAGAATTCTTTGGATTTTAGAAAAGTAATATATGCATACTAATTATAATATAACTTCCATAGCAGGGTCTGATGCAGCACCCAGTCACTGAGTTAATATTTCTAAAATAAAGAGTCATATAAAGTGGGATAATTAAAGACAACACATAGTCTCATGTCAATTCAGGTCAGGTTTGATTTTGCTGTCGAGATCTTTTTAGATTTTGGGAATCCAGATAAAGTACTGTGGGGTTCATTCCATTTCAAGAATCTTTAAACTGAATTGACAAAAAATAATTAAATTTTTATTTCCTATAATCTCATTAATTGCCAGAGTAAGTCTAAGTAGACAAAAACATAGCTAACTCAAATTCACCATATACCAATATAAGAAACACTGTAGTTAGAATCTATCAATCCAAAAGATTTCATACATTTTTTACATGATTTTATCCCAGCCTCTTTAAGCTAACCTTTGTATGTTTCTAATCTCTACTTGCCCCATCCCAAAGACAGCCATTAGTCACTTATGACTTTTGTACACTTGAAATGTGTCTAGACTGAATTAAAACATTTGAGTATAAAATTTCTCACTAATAGTAATATTAATACAGATTCTATATAGGTGAAATGATGATGCCATGGATACACCGAGGTAAATATATTAGTATAATTCACCTGTCTCATTTTACTTTTTAAAACACGGCTACAAGAAAATTTTAATTATGTAGTTGGCATTATATTTTTCTTGGACAGTGCTGCTATAGTTGCATGCTACTGAGCCTGGCTGAATCTATTTAAATTAACCATCATCCCTTCTAGGACAATTGCCCTAATTATCTAAGATTTAGCTAAATATGTGCCCTATGTTGTTCTGTTGTTCCTTATGCTTGCTTTGCTTCTATGATAGCACTATTTCATTGTATTATCATCTCTGTTTGTCATTCTACCACATTCTACCAATTGAAAGTTCCTTGAGAAAACAGGCTGGGTTTTTTGTTTTTTGTTTTTTTTTTTAACCTCTGTATACTCTAATATTCTCTCACTACCAAACTCTATTCAGGCTTTTTTGAGCCCTTCTCAAATAGACCTTATTCTTGGCCTATAAAAACTCCAGACTTGCAACACAATCACTAATTCTTTCTTCCCCCCAGATTAAAAGATTTACACAAACACTAACATAGTTCTAACATCTTATGGCTGCATTACTAGGATGACCCCTTAAAGTGTGCACCTGAGAAAACCCAACATTGCCCAAAGAATTTACTGTTTGTTCTGATATCTGACAATAGTCCCCTGAGCACCTGTCTTAGAACATTTACTAAAAAAGGCTTACAAATGGGAAACCATCCTCAGTCCCTTTGAGTTGTATACACATCATTACAACTCAGAAGTGTCTTTCTCAAGGATCTGAAAGCCATTCCTTTGAAGTGTAATCATTAGGAAGGTCAGAGTCTCTATAGAAGCCTACATAGGTTAATTGACAATTGGCTTAATCAACAGCTATGCTGACCAAAGTCTGTTGTTTTTTCAATTCCCTATTCTAATGAACCTTCAGGGATGGGGGGAACAAGCAGACAGGCCCTGCATCTGTTTTTTTCCCTAAAATTCCCAGTCATCTCTGTAGAAATTGAAGTTAAATTTAATTCACACTGGATCCTTTCTTTACTGCATTATTACTTCATTACTGATAAAAATGTGTTCTTACCACTTTAGTATCCAGCTTTAACTTTGATATTTCCCAGGACACAGCATAGACAAGGAGGAAGTACAGATGTTTCTTGACTAACAATGAGATTACTTCCAAATAAACCCATTTTGAAGAGAAGTTAAAAATGTACTTAAGATACCTAACCTACTGAACCTTATACTTAGTAACACAGTACAATGTAAAATACTGGTTGTTGACCCTAATGATTGCATTGCTAACTAGAACCTGTGGCTCACTGCTGCTGTCCAGCACTGTAAGAGAATATCACACTATATTATCATTAGCCAAGAAAAATATCAAAATCCAAACTTCAAAAGAGTTTTTACCGAATATGTTTTGCTTTAGTACCACAGTAAAGTCAAAAGAAAATTATAAGTCATACTATCGTTAAGTATAGGAGGGTCTATGTTCAATAAATGTTGTTATATGAATGAGAATATACTAATGTAATACTAGTAAGTTGATAAAAAATAGTCATATAAAATTATGAGACCACAAGTGATTGAAGTAATAGACAATTCTAAATAATATATTTCCTCAACAATTTCCAAAGAAGTCAAAGAGAATAACATTGATATATTTTATATATAACATTGATATATTTTATACCCTTCCTCAATGAGATTTTCAAAAACAACCAGAGAGAATAACATCAATTAAAAAAGTTCCAATTTGTTACAAAAACAAATAAAGAAAGAATATAAAATCTAGGCCAGTTTCTTACCTGAAGTCAAATTCCTAGCTGTACTTTGTGATTTCTGCATTTCAGTAGATTTAAAATTAAGGTCATCTTGCATCATCTTTAACTCTTGATTGGTGATAGATGATATCTGTTTCATACGATTTATATTCTATATTTATAAATAAAAATAGAAAAAATTCCACTGACTTAACTCTTCAATAAAAACCACTGAGAAATACTGTGGAAGAATGGGATGCTTTCATTAGTATTATTTTTTTAAATACATCATATAATTTTGATATTGCATAGAAATTCAAAATCTCTCAAAATAAATAGGCAATAAACTCAATTTTTAAATTTACTTTATTTCACGGTAGAAAAAAATAAACTACCCTATTTTACGAACTGGTTGTAGTCTTAAAACTAAAAATATTGAAAAGGGATCAGGGACTTTCCTATAATAGTATCACACATATCAGATGTTCAATAAACTATTTTGATAATTCAATTTACTCATTGGGTATATCTAGAAGAAAAAACTATTTATAATGAAAATTACAATGTAAAGTATATTAACATTTCCACATAATGTTTAGGTTTTGAAATTTTCTGAGTAAAAGTTTTTCTACTACTTCAAATAAAACAGGGAAGAAAAAAAAATCTTAATAATCACTTTAATAAGTCCCTCACTTATTGCTGAATACCGATATTATACATATTTCATTCTTTTCTCCTATTGCCTAATTAACTAAGACTTTGCTAGAAAGAAAAATTAATAAATTAAATAAATAAAATAGCAAGCAAAGGAATATAAAGGAAATAGTTTAAGTGAGCAGACATAATATGAGCCTTCCATTTTTGTATTTAGAAAGTTAATCACAGTGAAAATAATGGGGACACAAAAACACACACATGGTACTTACTCGACTACAATGCTCCAGAAGTGCAACAATGTTGGCTTCTATCTGTGCCTTCCTTTCCAGTTCCTGATTCTTAGTTTCCTCAAAAGTCTCTATAAAAGCTGACAGATGAAAAATATGATAAGAGAGAATACTGCTGTATATAGTTAACACTATATAAACCCTGATTTTTAGGTCTTTAAAATTAAAATACATTTTAGAAATTCAAAACAAATATAAATTTTAAACTACCACTGCTTAATTTTTTATTAACTAAAGGATAATTTCTCAATAAGAACATTTCTACAAACTTTCAAAATTTTAAAGCCTGTCGTTATGAACTTGATATGGGTAAACTAGGAAGTTAAAAATATAGGCTCAAAAGAAACAAACAGTAAAAATAAAATAAAAATCAGAAAACATCTGTTTTTACATAGGTTCTCCTTGATACATCTATAATTATTAACACCTATAATTGGCCATTGGCTTTATGAAATTAATATTACTAAATATCTATTTTATCTGAAAATGTATATTTAACTTAGGTTAGATTAATCTCAAAATAAATTTAATAATTCATTCAGATTAAATAGTCTAGGAAATCATCCCTTCATCTTTCTAATACAGAACTAGCACATAATTTTGCTCTTATTTATACTCTTCAAGTGTTCCTACGGAACTTTTAAAAGGTAAAAAAAAAAATTAGTTACAAATTTTACTATTAATACGAGATAAACATCAATATGGTCTATCTTTCTATTATACTTTTTTTCTACTTAAACATTTAATATATTTTTTAATCAAAACAGTCTTTAACAGAACTTTTTTTAAATGAATATGGTTGTCAGAGACCATAATCAACATTAAAAAAAAAAAAACAACTATTATTTATGCCCCATCTTCAACATTTAACTACAGATCTTAGCTACCAATAGCCTGCTTCTATATCAGTCATATATTAAATAATCATATGAGATTTTTACACATAATAATGTCTATCAGAGGTTATTTTGTTAAGAAAACAAACTATAATAAACCCTTAGGAAGAAATCTGGATGAAGTGCCTTGCAATTTTTAAAATTCTGGAAGATAGGAATTCTTTTAATTCATTCATTAAACATTTAGTAGGTGAATATTTATTAAGATACATCTAAATGTCAGATGCCATACTATTTCCAACATACGGAGCTGTGACACATCATTCCTTGATCTTATACCTACTTCTCTACTAAAAAGCACTTAAAAAATAAAGAAAACAAGGAATTAATTTTGAAATAATTTTTGGTACTTGCTGAGACTGTAAACAAATTGAGTTATTGTGAAATCAGAATTGATAATTGCCATTTTGTAGAAAGTTATCTATGAAGGTTAACAATTGACATCAGACCTAAACAACTTCAGATATTAGCAAAATGATAATTAAAAAGGAAACTGGTAGTAGATAATTACATATTTTATAAATATACAAAGTTTAATTTAAGATCTATTTATAAAGCTGAGATTAAAAAAAAAAGTGAAGGAAAAACTCTAACCAAAGACCACTAAAGTTATAGTTGGTAACAGAAACAAGGAAAAAGAGCAGAGGTGAGGGCTAATAATTGAGACATCATAAAAAGCTGTAAAAAAGTGAAAGATATGAAGGTGAACATAGTCATGTATAAGAAGACATTCAAGGGCTGGGGATGTGGCTCAAGCGGTAACGCGCTTGCCTGGCATACGTGGGGCGCTGGGTTCGATCCTCAGCACCACATAAAAATAAAATAAAGATGTTGTGTCCACCGAAAACTGAAAAATAAATATTAAAAAATTCTCTCTAAAAAAAAAAAAAGACATTCAACATTCAAACAATAAGTGGTCTATAGCTCCCTCTATACAAATTACAAATGTAAATACTAGTTTTAGAAGCTATCCCCATTAAAACAAAACAAAACAAAAAACCTCATGCCTACATGTATGTGTGTGTGTGTGTATATATATATATATATATATATATATATATATATATATATTCCTTTTAAAATTCCTAGAAATTAAAAAAGTGCTATAATTCTTCATATTTTGCATTTATTAGCCATTATGTCTTCTTAAAATGGGATCTCTGATTTGGTATAAATGAAAAGCAATTTGAAATATATTTTATAGTTATAAGATCATCACTTACTGTCCATATTTTCCTCCCTTTTTTTTAGCTCCTTGTATTTCTGATTCATTTCACCTATAAGAAATACAAAATATAACATATATTTCAAAACTTCCAGTTATAATATTCTAAATTAGAAATATCTTTTAGGTTTTCTATATGCAATTATTCACTGAATATTTGATATTTTTAATTGGTTGAAATTCTTTTACATTAACTTACAGAGTATTTTAAAGGAGCTATATATATATATTTGTGACTTGACTATTTGGAAAAACAGTCTCCTGACTGGAAAGGACTTACAGGCTTTCTATTCCCAGGGTGGGGCTAATCAGCCAACATATGAACACTACTGATGACAGGAAGCCTAAGTTCTGAAGGAGATACATTCTGTCTTTAAATAGTTCACAACAGCAAACAAGCTATCAGGGTAACATCTCTCAGAGAACTTATAGCCTAGGGATTTAACAAATAATTAAAGTTAAAATGTACTAAGTGCTTTCATATGAAAAATAGGAATAGACAGCAAGGACAACTAATCTGGTTCGGGGACTGGGAAAAATTCTCTAAAGGAGTAAATTTTTGCTGCATATAAAGAATGAATACGAGTAGCTAAGGAGGCTGAAGCAGGAGGATTCCAAATTTAAAGTCAGCTTTAGCAACTTAGAGAAACCCTAATCAACTTAGAACTTTTCTTAAAATAAAAAATTAAAAAAGGGTTAGGGATGTGGTTCAGTGGTTAAGCACCCCTGGGTTCAATCCTTGGTACCAAAAAAAAAAAAAAAGAATAGGAGTTACTTTGTCAAGATGTAGAAAATGGAATGTCAAAGAATTACCAATACCAAAGTGTGGAAGTGAGGATGGATACGAAAACATGAGAAACTGAAAGTGGTAGGGCTAAGAGAATGTGAAGTTTTAGAAAGGTAGCACAGAGATGAAGCAGATTACAAAACACCTTATAAAATACATACTAAAGACTGGACTTTCTCCTAAAGACAATTATTGAAGAACTGTAAGAGGGACTAAGTTTGGATGAATGATGAAATATGCCTGGAGTAGGGTAGATCTAATAAGCATGGAAATTGGATTTTCATTTGAGACATTCAAGAGCCAAAGTGAATGGGTTTTGCTGAGGATTAGAGAGGGAGGAGTCAAGTATAATACACAGGTTTCTGGCTTAGGCAACTGAGAAGATGGTGGTATTAACTGGAAAGGGGAATGTCGAGTTTAATGAACATGAAAGACATGTCTAAAGGGACAAAATACAAGGCCCAGTGAGATAAATGAAATATAACATGTCAGCCTAACAAAGAGAACATTAGGGATCATGATTACTTTATAATAGGATTTTACAGTAATGCTGAGCTTTGGAGGCACACAGGGCTATTTTGAATAGTGAGATGGCTGCAGCTCCCAGCTCCCAGGTAGAGAAAAAAGAATAATGTGTGATTGTTTCAATCTGTAGTTTCTTGATCCCAGTCAGTTAATTCTCAGCTTTCTGTGGAAACTAGTAAGCTTAGTAAGATGATACCCAGCAGGTATGAAAAGAATAACAAGCTGAATATTTCTAAGGGAGATCCAGATTAGAAGTGGCCTCTAGAAGGACTTTAAGAATAGAGTTCAACTTTTACACTTTTCTTGTGATTGTATTATAACCACTATAGAAAGCAGTATGGAAGTTCCTCAAAAGACTAGGCATGAAACCATCATATGACCCAGCTATACCACCTCCTTGGTATTTATCCTAATTAGTCAACACACTATAGTGATATATTATAGCTGCACAATTCACAATAGCCAAACTATAGAACCAGCCTAGGTGTTTATCAATGAATGAATGCATAAAGAAAATGTGGTATATATACACAACGGAGTTTTATTAGCTATACAGAAAAATGAAATTGTAGGAAAAATGGATGGAACTTGAGACAATTATGTTAAACAAAATAAGCCAAACTTGGAGTCAAGGGTCATATATTTTCTCTGACATATGGAAGCTAGAGAGAAAAAAGGAAAAGAAAAGTAGGTGTGTGTGGGGGGCAGGGATCTCATGAAAATCAAAGGGAGATCAGTAAAGGAAAAAGAGCAGGGGTGAAGGAGAGGGGATGTGCTAGGGAGGGACACTGGTCACATTATATTGTTATAGTGTGTGCATGTATGAATGTGTAACCACAAATTCCAACATTATGCACAATTACAATGCACCAGTAAAAAAACTAAATAAAAACAATAAATAAATAAGAATTCCAAGAAAGTGGGTAATCACAGTGGAAAGTCCAAAGACTAAAGTTCCAATAGTCAGTGTGTGTTATATATATCCTACTACATGGTATTGAGTTTTTTTCAAGATCTGGCTAGATAGTAAAGTTAGGAAACAGAGTAATAAACTGGGTGTAGAACTCTGTAATTACTGGGGAAGCGTGGATCTCCATGTGCTTTGTGGTGAGTTACGAGGTCAGCAAACTACTTTTTTGCCCTATGGTCTGAAATTGCTTTTCTCAAATTCACTGAGGATAGCCTTGATGCTGAGAAAAGCTTCAGGGTCCCAAAATATTACTGGTAGTAAAAGGCTAAAAGTGAAAGATAAAGTGAATACATGTGGTCATGAGTTCCTAGCTAGGCTACAATCAGTACCAATGGGAAATACTTTGTCAACACAGGTAAGGCTCTGAATACATTAATAACTTTACTGAATGACTACATAGTGAAAATTAACAACAGTATACAAACAATAACTATAATAATGCAGTATGATTCGTTGTGAGGGAGAAGTGAGAGGTAACTTGTTATTAGTAACAAATTTTTCATATACCTAAGTTTTTAAAAAATATTATAAGACAGGGCTAAAAATTAATCCCATAAAAATGTCAACCATTCACTTACCTTACTAAATTTTTTTAATGGAAAACAAAGAAAAAAAGCTAAAGATTTTAGGATACATGATCTGGGACAACACTACTCTTGATCAGAGAGTGATACATATAAATGTCATTAAAATATACGTGAAGTACTAGAACATCTAGTAGCTCTGAATCTGCCATGGCCTAGGTTATAAATAAAGTCCATAGTTCCTTGTTTTAGCTGTCTGAGAAGTTCCACTCTTGAGAGACTGATCAGGCATTAAAGGATTAGGAAGAAGGCCTGGATTCTTAGCTTTATGCAAATTTAATTACCACCTTTTATTTCTTCTTCTAAACTTATGAGAATTCCCTACACATTCCTTTTTTATTTATTATCCTGCTTTTGATCCTCAAGGCAGGAGGTTTTCCCTCTTTTTCCAAATGAAACTGCTCTCAATACAGTTCTGAGTCCTAAATTATCAAATCCAAAGGGCAGTTTTCAGTTTTTATCTTACCCTGCAAGATTTGCCATTACAGACAGATTATTTCAATTTTCTTATTTCTTTGTTTCCCTTTATGCTTTGTTTTTGCTTTTTATGGGGGGGGGGCAATTTTCTGTCTTTTCTTACTCCCAGATCACTTTCTGTCTTCATGGGTTCCTCTTCCTTCTTCATTTAAAATCTGAGTTAAGTACTAATGAGTTAGTAACAATCTCACTCATTCTTGTGGTTTAAAAACCCTCAAATCTAATGTTTTCCCTGATTTTGAAATCCTTTCAACATCTCAAACTTATAATTAAACTTATTAGTTTTCCCCCTCAAAATCTGCACCCATTTTAATTCCTTATTACATTTGTTTTTTACTTATGTGCTGCTGAAGTGAGCTCCATATTATATTTGAATGTCCTCACAATCTACTTATTATCCAAGTCAGAAACGTGGAGACTCTTCCCCTCATTCTCCTCAAATATTCCTCCTAGCTGTCAACATATTGAATTGGAAAGTATATCTGGTACATGTCTCCAGCTGCAAGCTGGCCAGCCAGATTAGATGGGACAGAGCTCCACATATCTCAGCAGAATCCCAAGCTTCAAAGAAATTTCCTCTGATATCACGGCTAGGAAGGAGAGTGGTAGGAGCATTAGAACTGGTCTATTCTGTGATTTATTTCCAAGTGGAGAACTGATATCTTACCTGCCAATAAAAGGCAATGTAGAGGTGTGGGCAATCCTAAGGCAGGATAAGTGTGATTACCAAATCTATCCTTGGATTCAACATTACAGGAAAGTAAAAGATCACAGATAGAAAGAAGTAAATCAGAGTATCACATTGGCAGTGTAATCATGCAAACAGAAATATTTGAAGTGGTAGGATCAACAATGAGGAAACCAAAAAAGATGGGAAGAGACACAATGATACAATGGGGTAATTTTGGAAATATCCTCTAATTCTGAGTATCTGCTGTGATTATAGTTCTACATTCATTTATTTATTCCATATATTTACTGAGTATCTACCATGTACTATTATACATACTAGGGATAAGATAAGGAACAAGGTAATTTTTGGCTTATCCTCAAAAGGCTTATGATCTATTAGTTTGCAATAACAAAAGGTATAAGGAAACATAAGTGCTGTAACTGAGATATGTATTAAGCATTATGATAATCAGATGGGTGAAAAGTAGTCAGGGGTTTTTACATTATCAGGCAATTTAGAAATAAAAGAAATAATATATTTTCCTCCAAAAAATATACCATAATAAAACTTGTACACAAAAACATATACTTCAAATTCAGGCTCTTCCTCTCCCTCAGACAGTAATGAAGAAATGGGTATGGACTGTTACCATAGTCTTGGGCTATAGCAGAAAGAACACCATTGCTCTTGGATACTCCCTGCTTTAGCCAGCCAGTGGAGATATGGTCTCGTCACATTACCAAGAGATTGAGTGCCATCTGTTCTCACTGTGAGGAAGTTTTGAAATTTAATTCTCTTGTCTCAGGGTAAAGGTTGGAGCTATCTTGATTTTCATACTTTGAGAAGTAGTTCTGATCTAGAGAAGATCTGATTATGATTTTCAGGAATGGGTAAACTTCCCCAATCTTCCCTCCTGATTATAAACAAAAAGAGATGTACTAAAAACTCCACTGACCTCAAGGCCCTCAACTCAGCAAGCCTTCAAATTTTGGAGCTGAAAGGGCAAAGAAAACAGAATCAGGGAGATGGAGCAAAAAAACCCAAAAAGACTTCTGCATATTTAGGTGGTTCCTTTCCTGCACCTGGGGCAAGCTAAATCTCCCAGTACTTCATGTGCTATGTTTTCATTCCTTATTACCATTCTTAGTACTACTCCAAATGAATTCCAGTTCTTTACCCTTTTATAAGTATTATGCCAAGAAACTTATGATTCCAAGAAGACTATCACTTCCCATAATCTTAGATAGGTTGCAAAGTTAATGCAACCTAGGATTTCAGCTGTAATGTAACCTAAGATTTCAGCTGTTCTCAGGGCTATATCCCATTAATCCATAATGAGCTATTATTACACCCCTTGTAACAGTTTCACATATTTTAGTTAGCCAAGCCACTTTCTTTCCTTCCCTTCCCTCCATCTTTCCATTCCCCACTCCTGCTGTTTGGTGCTGGGGATAGAATGCAGAGCCTTGTGTATGTGAAGCACTCACACTTCCACTGAACTCTATCCCCAAATCTTGAGCCTCCAATTTTCTTTTTCTTTCTTTCTTTTCTTTTTTGATTGGGGGTAGTAATAGGGATTCAACCCAGAGTTGTTTCACTACCAAGTTGCATCCCAAGTCCTTTTTGATACAGGGTCTCACTATTTTGCTCAGTCTAGCGGTGAACCTGCAATCTTCCTGCTTCAGCCTCCTGAGTTACTGGGATTACAGGCATGTGCCCAGGAATCAGGCCATTTTTATATTTCAACTCCTACTTCAATTTTAATTAGTTTGGGGATCTATTAAAGCCCATCTGTTTATATTTAGTCTATCTTTCCCACCTAATTTTCACATGCCATTACAGCAGTATCCAACAAATTAGAAGTGAAAATCCTTCTAAATTGCTCTATTAAAATACATATGAACAATGTTTTAAACAAACTTTTGGCTTTAGATGTCATCCCACTTACTAACTATACATTCCCTGCAAAATATTTTAAATTCTGGCAGAAATATATCTTTAAAATTATTGAGACAAGGTCAGATAATTCTACTTCTGAATGCAAGAGGCACTTTAAAAAATATAATAAAAATTCTCTAGACATGTCATAACAGTTAAATAATCGCTAAAAGCCTCACCATTTCTAAAGAAAATAAAAGAAATATATGGACGATCTTTTCAACAGAGTAATATCAATCAGATGGTAGGACTAGTAGTCCTTGGCATATACTAAATGCAACATAAGGTCCTCAATTATTTTCTAAAGCAATGGTTATTAAACTTCAGTATGAGTCAGAACCACCAGGAGGGCTTGCTAACACACAAATTATTGTGCTCTGTTCCTGTTCCAAATTTAGTAGGTCTGGAGTAGGGTCTAAGAATTTGCATTTCTAAGAAGTTTCAGATGGTGCTGATTCTCCTGGTCAGAGATAATTCGACCATTTTAATGAAAAATACCAAGTGTAGTCTAATTAATTTCCACATTGAACAATAATGATTTGTTCCTCATCTGATATATAGTGAGAATACAGAAAGTAGAAATGAGTAAATGCCATTTATTATCCCAGATACCAGAAGACAAAAGCTTTGAAATTAAAAGATTATTTTGTATATATTTAGAGGAAATACTAATGGAAAAAACTTTCTAATATAAGCTTAGAAAACTATCCAGAAAAAATTACTCAAGTTTCAGTCTATAAGCTAACAGCATTAACAACACTATTAGCTAATATTTAGGATAACTTTTGAAATTGAGTCTTATTCTGAGTCACACAGACACATATATCCTGCATTCAGCTAATCCTCATAATAAGCCTATAATGTGGGGACTATTATTATTTCCCTTTTAAAGATGAGAAAACTAAGGTAAAATTAGTTTAAACATTATGTCCAAGATTGAACAATAAAAATAGCACAATTTGAACCAAGGTACTCTGGTTGCAGAAAAACACCAGTCTTCCTTAAATATATTTTTTTTTAATTTTACCTGATATAACCAACGAATAATAGCTCTTAACTGAGGTCTTAGAAATCTGACTATAAAGAAGTATCTTACAGACAAACTAAAGAAAAATATTACATTTTGTACTTTTACTACTCTTCAAAGATGCTTGTAAATTATAATAAATACTTTCAAAATTTAGAAAAGCAATCCAATGTTTCTACCTTATGTGTACTTCCATTATGATCTATGTTTATTACATCATAATAGTTATACATTTATATGCCTGTGCTGTTAATAATCTATGATAAGGGGGCTGGGGTTATGGCTCAGAGGTAGAGCGCTCACCTACCATGCATGAGGCACTAGGTTCGATCCTCAGCACCGCATAAAAATAAAATATATTGTGTCCACGTATAACTAAAAAATAAATATTTTTTTAAAAAATAATCTATGATAAGACTTAAAACTGAATCCATATTTGGAGTACTGGACTCTAAGAATGAAGAAATAGTTTTTTTTGTTGTTGTTTTTTTTAGCTGATTAATTTCTCATCCTTTAAGACCTTTAAGCTCAGGTATCCTCTCATTCAGCATAACTTTTAACTTCCTTCCCTGACTTTTTTCTGAATGGGACTGAGTGNTTTTTTTTTTTTTTTTTTTTTTTTTTTTTTTTTTTGTGAGTAACTGTGCTCAAAAACCCCTCCTAGAGGTATGTGACTGTACTTTGTTAATTGTTCATCAATCTAATCTCTGTGTATGGATTCTTAGAAAATTAGCCCCACCTTGTGGTTAATGGTAATACTTCACATTCAGGCTTTTAAGAACAGTCCAAATTTTCAAACTGGGAAGAGATGAATATATTACCTTGACGGACAAAAATTAAAACACTTATATAGCTGGCACTGATAAGGAAACATGTTTATATACTGCTGCTGGTTGTATAAAATGGGTCAGCATTTTCTGAGAGGAAATTTGTAAAACCAAAATTATAAATACTATTCTATTCAAAATTTCACTTTTAGAAATTTATTCCCTACAAGTACTGCATAAGTAATAAGCATTAATATAGGATGTTTATTGCGGCATTTTTCTTGGAAATAGAAAAGCAGAAACAGTGTAAATGCCAATGTGGATACAGCAAATACTATACAAACATTACCATAATAGCGGCTAATGATTATCACAAGTGTTTCACATGCACTATAGGCGTTATTCTTAAGTCAGACTTCACAGCTCTAATACTAACAATTATTCTTTACCACTTCCCAGAATAAGGTATATATACTTTCATAAAATAATGTGCATTAAACATAGTTAAATGAAAAGACTAAAGCTCAAAAGAACTATGCAATATTACTCCATTTAAAAAATTAAAATTTGTAAATGCATAGAAAAAATGTAAAAGGCTAAACATCAAAGTATAAACAATGATTACCTCTGAGAACTCAGATTAAGTGTGAAAAGAGAGATGATTTTTTATTTATATACTTTTGTAGTACTTGAATTTTTCCACATTAAATACCCATCAGATTCATTTTTTTTAATTACAATTTTTAAAAATAAAAATAAGCTGAGTCTTTAAAATAACTTTAACAAGTTAAGAAAAATAATTTTTAGATTTTATTTTTTGTTTGTTTGTTTGAGATGGAGTCTCACTATATTGCCCAGGCTAGCCTCAAACACCTAGGCTCAACCAATCTTTTTGCCTCAGCCTGCCTGGTAATGGGGACTACATGTGCTAGCCACAGCAAATGTTTTTAAAAGCCGGAAGGGGTGATTGAGGCTAACTGCACAGTCAATGAAAGTACATGAAATGGTCATTTGGAACATAACACTCTCTCTCTCCTCTCTCTTTCTCACACACACACACACACACACACACACACACACACACACACACTTGTTAAAAGCCAATAAAATGAAGCATATCCAAGTGATACGTTTGGTAATTTCTTGGTAAAGATGGCAGACTGAACATGCATATCTAACACTGACCTCCTTCAAACTCCACTAAAACTATAGAAAAAATAATGTTTAAAGTATAAACACCTGCCAGGCATGGTGGTGCACGCCTGTGATCCCAGCAGCTGGAAAGGCTGAGGCAGGAGAATCGTGAGTTCAAAGCCAGCCTCAGCAACTCAGTGAGGTCCTAGGCAATGCAGCAAGACCCTGTCTCTAAATAAAATACAAGAAAGGGCTGAGGATGTGGCTTAGTGGTGAAGAGCCCCGAGTTCAATCCCTGGTACCTAAATAAATAAATAAATAAATAAATAGAAACTTCCAGCAACTCAGCAAAGAAAAAAAAAAATTAGAAGATGGAAGTGAAGATGGAAGTGGTAACTAACTTAGCAGACTTTTGAAAATCTAATCATAAACCTGCATTGAGTAAAGTTGAGAACCACCCTGCCTAAAGACTCAGCAATTTCACACAGTAGTAAAAACTAACCACTTATCATCTACATCCTAAAGAATGGATTATCAACAATCTTGAGTCAAGGAACTATTGAGAATACAGATAATACAGATAAATGTCTACTGCTTTACTGGAAAACATGAACCCAAGATACAAATCCTCTAGAATGAATGTAATAAACTCTTTGTAGTTAAATCCTCTTTGGGGAAGAGGATTTAACTACTTGCATCATCTTAAAATGAGGGGGCCCAAAGAAGTAACTAGAGCTCAATTTTCACCTTTAATTCAATTTACAACTCTTTCTCTGCTAAAATGTGGGTTATTTAGTTCATTTCAGAAACATTTACTTAATGTTTACTTTTTCAGATGCTGTATTGAGACTACCAAAGTCTTGAGGACTTTTAAAAGGGAAGCAATTTAGAGAGACCATATCTCAAAATAAAAAATAAAAAAGGCTGGGGATGTTGCTCAGTGGTTAAATAACTCTGGGTTTAATCTCTGGTACCAAAAAAAGAAAGAAAGAAAACAAGGAGGACAAACACATGAATAGATAATTGCAATATAAAGTAATCAATGCAGTGATATGTTCAAGAACAAACATGATCTAAAAACATGGAGGATGGTCACTCAGTCCCATTCAGAAAAAAGTCAGGGAAGGAAGTTAAAAGTTATGCTGAATGAGAGGATACCTGAGCTTAAAGGTCTTAAAGGATGAGAAATTAATCAGCTAAAAAAAACAGGAAAAAAGAACATTCAAGATAAAAAAAAAAAAAAACAGTAGCCGCAAAGGGTTAGAGCATGAAACAGTTTGCTATATGGTTTCTAAATGTAAATTGTTAACACAAAGTGTGAAGATGATGAGGGGTGGAAGGGAAGGTCAATGACATAGAGTCTAGATTACAGAGGGACTAGTACGACATGCAAAAATTCTTTAACGTTATCTTATATGTCACTGGCCAACCACTGTTAAACAGAAGAATGACACAGAATCATATTTTACATAAATCACTCTGGCAATATTATGGTGAAAGAATCTGAGAGGGGGCAAGACTGGAGGTGGGGTGACCAGTTAGGAGGCTACTACAATAGTTCAGGCAGGAAATAATGAGGTCCTGAACTAACAAGTAACCTTCTAACAAGTAACCATCTAATAACCCCCCCTGTGCTGTTAAACCAATAATCTAAGATGATTACAATACAGCAGAACAAAAAAAAGAATGCACTGATATATACATACACACATATGTATATATCACATATATACATGAATATATACATAACATACATCATATATTTAACATATATAAATGCTTTTTGCAACCATTACATAGAATTAGATTCTTTTTCTGCCTTAAAAAAAGGACAAAGATTAGAAAGCAAAAAGAGAAATGGAAGCTAAAATCCAAAGCATTCTGCACTTCATTTCTCTCAGAACTAGCAACTAATAATACATTGTTACCCCCACCACCCAAGACATTTTAGTGAAAAAACTTAGGAAGAGGAAAATTTAGAACATATCCTATGAAGCATCAAAAATCAAGAACATTATAAGATTTTTCAGAATAGTTTTGAATATATTAATAAAGAAAATCAAGAATACTAGTCTATATAAATAAAAGCAATGAAATTATTCAGTAAAGAAAATACTATGGTCTAAAGATATAATATTTCAGTTAAGATAGGAAGAATAAGTCCTGGATATATATTATACAACATGATTACTATCAATTAATAACAATGTAGTATATTCTTGAAGATCACTAATAAGAGTGGATTTTGAATATTACTACCAAAAAATAAATGTGAGGTAAAGCATATATTAATGTTTATTGAGCCATTTTATAATGTATACATATTTGAGAATGTTATGCTATATGCAATAATTTTTGTTAATAAAAACAAATTATTAAAAATAAGTTCTTAACAATTTATTGTGAGTCTATCTTGCTATATGTGACTTTTAATATATATAAGCCCTGGTGAGATAGAATAATTATATTCACTTTTCATGAGAAAACTAGACTTGGGCAAATTCACTTACCTAATAATGAAGTTTTAATGTCTATCTGCTTTTGATGCCTTATTGAAAGCCACACACAGCTATATAAAAATTAAACTATTTAAATCTAAGAACATTTTTATTTCACAAATGCAACACTTCAAGTCAGAAGGTTAAAGCTTAGATTTAGGCAATAGAACTATGACTTTGGAGTCAGAGACCTTGGTTTAAATCTACACTTTATTCCTTACTAAAAAACAAAACTTTTTTGAGCTTCAACATGTATAAAATGGCTTAACAAGGCTTCACAACGTTCTTGGAAAGATGACAAAGCGACTATCCCAGGTAAGCAGTAGTAGGTAATGATATTATTTACAAATCAACTAAAGCATAATAAAATTTACATGCCACTTTAAAAATCAAAGTTAATGGGCTGGGATTGTGGCTCAGCAGTAGAATGCTCGCCTTGCAGGGGAGGGACCCAGGTTCCATCTTCAGAACCACATTAAAAAAATAAATAAATAAAGGGACTATGTTGTGTCCATCTACACCTGAAAAATAAATAAAATTTCTTTAAAAAAATCAAAGTTAAAAAAAAATTAAAACAGACCACTCTTTCCCTGCTGTTTCCTTAGCCATAATAATTACATGTGCACATTTTATACCATGAGGTGGGCAAGATTATCCTGATCTTTCCCTCACTGACTCATAAGAATATACAATCAATTAATGATAAACTGAGAGAATATTACCTAGTTTGCAGTTAATGTGCCACAGGAAACCCACCTTTCTCTCCTTTATTAGAAAGAAGCTGGCCAGGAAACTATAATGCTCAACCTCTTCCTCTATCCAAACATACCACTATTGTTTCCAAACCCCCACCACAGAATTTCCACCTTTAGACCCTAAGCTTCCTTAGCTGTTCAGATCCCTGTGCTGTTTCTTTAAATCCCACTGTTGGAGAAGTTGGGTGAAAAAGAAGATAATCAGTGCCTGCCACCTCATACATGAAACTGGCTGGGAAATTAATTTTTCTTGATTATTTGTGATAGCTGTGTCTTGATTCTCACCTCTTCAAACTCTACCAATTTCCTTAATACTGGACCACACTGAGGAAGTAAAACTTAGGAATCTACAATTATTTTACCTCTTTAAGAACCTGCTTTGTAAAACACTGAATTCTTACCAATATGCAAACATGAGGTTATTACAAATTTTTGAACAAATCAAATAATTGCTTTAATGTTACTCATAATATTCAGCAGCATATAATTTAGTAAAATTAAAATGTAAAGAATTAAATAATAAATCCAAGGTAGTTAAATTATTGCTGAGATTCCAGATAATGCTATATTAATATTACTATAAAGCTATTAATCTACATCATAAAAATGTAAAAGTACACTAGATACATTACCTTGGTGTTCCTCTAAATCCATATCAAGTTGTCTAATTTCTTCAGTAAATTGATTTGTTTTTTCTTTTATATCTGTTAACCTGTTGAAAATATTATTTAATATATTTATGAAGATAATAGGATGCTCAGTAAAAAACAAAGATGTTAGGACATCTTTTCTAAGTTGCATAATATCTAGAAATAATATACCCTATTCTGAAGATAATACTATAAGCCTAAAGAGAAAATCTTTTCTAGACCCGTTTTCATGACTCCTATTTAGAACACAAGTGAATTCTGGAAACACTAGGTTGCCAGGCTACAAGAATAAACTGTTCCTTTTAAGCTTGACTTGCATATTAGGAAAGTAGAAAATAGTTAGCAACCTTATTTTTGTAGGTTTGTAAAAAGTAAACTATGGTGGTACTCAGAAAGGGAATATTTACTCATGGTCAAAATTATACAGGTCAAGCCAAAAGCAGTGGCTCACACCTGTAATCCCAGTAGCTAGAGATGCTGAGACAAGAGGATTGCGAGTTCATAACTGGCCTCAGCAAAAAGTGAGGCACTAAGCAACTCAGTGAGCCCCTGTCTCTAAATAAAATACAAAATAGGGCTGGGGATGTGGTTCAGTGGTTGAGTGCCCCTGAGTTCAATCCCTGGTACTTAAAAAAAAAAAGATTATACAGGTCAAAATGTTGACAAAACGCAGTAATACTTACTACAAAGCTAACAGTACTCAAGATAATGTCATACTAAAATAAGAATAGACATACATATCAATGTATTAAAATTGTAAGTTCAGAAATAAGATCATATATGTGTATACAGACAAATGATTTAGGATTAGAGTGCCAAGAAAAATAAATAGGTAAACAATGGTATTTTCAACAAATATTTGAAAAAACAAAAGTAAAAAGTTATCCCAGCACTATGCACAAAAGAATAAAATTGTTCTGCTATCTCACATCATATATAATAATTAACACAAAACAGATCAGAGATTTAAATGTAAGAGCCAAACTGTAAAACTCTTAAAAGAAAGCTTAGGCACAAATCTTCATGACCTTGACATTGGTTTCTCAGACATGACACCAAGGGCTAGGGATGTGACTCAGTGGTAGAGTGCTTGCTTAGAATATGTGAGGCCCTGGGTCTGATATCCAGTAATACACACACACACACACACACACACACCTCTAAAAACATAAGCAATAAGAGAAAAAAACATTTAAGTAGACATTATCAAAATTGAAAACTTCTGTGTTTCCAAGGACATGAATAAAGGAGGAAAATGATGACCCACAGAATGAGAGAAAATTTTTGCAAAGCATATATCTGATAACAGTCTTGTATTTAGAACATGAAGAACTCTTACAATGTAATAATAATAAAGCCCCCATTTTAAAAACAGGCAAGGAGTTCAATAAATATTTCTCTAAAGAAGACATACACATGGTCAATATACACATAAAATGAAGCTCAACATCATTAACCATCAGGGAAATGCAATTCAAAACCATAACAAGACACCACTTTATACCTGTTAGGATGACTAGAATAAAAAAAGACAGATAATACAAAGTAATGGTAAGGATGTAGAGATACTGGAACACTCATAAGCTGCAGGTAGAAATACAAAATGGCATAGTTGCATGACATCCCAAGCTTTTGTCTTCTGCAATCATTTGATCCTAATGGACTCCAACTCATCATGTTAAACAGAATACCACATGAAACAACAATTCTATTTCTGGATACACACTCAAGAGAAATAAACATGTATGTCCACACAAAAACTAGCACATGACTGTTCATACCAACATGATTCATAATAGCCAAAAACTGGAAACAAGCCAAACATCCATTACCTGATGAATGGATCAATAAATTATGGTATATGCATACCATGGAATATTATTTTAAAATAAAAAGAAATGAAATACTGAAATATGCTACAACAGAGATGAACCCTCAAATCATTATCTTAAGTCAACAGATCCAGTCACATAGGACAATATACATATGATTTCTCTTATATGCAATGTTCAGGATAGGCAAATCTAGGGAGACATAAAGGAGATGACTGGTTCGAGAGCTGGGAAAGGGGCAAGGGAGGTGATGGTTAAAAGCTGTGGAACCAACCTAGATGCCCTTCAATAGATGAATAAATAAATAAACTGTGTGTATGTGTGTGTGTGTGTGTGTGTGTGTGTGTGTATACACATATATACCCAGCTCTAGAACCAGTCATCTATACATATACACACACACACACATAGATATATTGTGTGTAGATATATATACATATATATATCTATGTATATATATCTACACACACACACAAACATACATATACAATGGAATACTACTCAGCCTTGAAGAAGAATGAAATTATGGCATTTGCAGGTAAATGGATGGAGCTGGAGAGTATCATGCTAAGTGAAGTAAACCAATCCCAAAAAACCAAAGGGCAAATGTTTTCTCTGATAAGTGGATGCTGATCCATAATGGGGTGGGGGGCAGCAAGGGAAGAATGGAGGAACTTTGGATTGGGCAGAGGGGAGGGAGAGGAGAAGAATGGGTGTGGGAGTGGGAAAGATGGTGGAATTAGATGGACATTATTACTCTATGTATGAGTAAGACTGTAAGAATGGTGTGACTCTACATCATATACAACCACAGAAATGAAAAGTTGTACTCCATTTGTATATAAAAAAAAAGCTGTGAGGTTTTATTCAGGTGACTGAATTGTTCTAAAACTGACTGGGTTCTGGTTGCTCAACTCTGTAAATATACTAAAAAATTCTGAATTTTATACTTTAAATATGTGAAATATATGAATTATATCTTAATACAACTGTTTATAAAAAGCACTTATACCATTCAATGGCTCTAAATTAAACACTCATTTACTCAAAGAATAAAACTGCAAACTGCATCAGTATCCTCAATGTAAACCATACGAAAAATACCTAGAACAATATGTACTCTTGAACTTTTAGAATGTAATTTAGGAGATGAGAAATGAACATAAAATGTACTTACTGTCTCTCCATGCTGGCTATTTCCTGATTATCTTCTTTAACCTATATAGGCATAAAAAGAAAATAGTATTTAAAGAATAAGTTATTATTAGACTACCTTAAGGAGAATTTCCTTCTAGGGTATGTTGTATTAAAATGTCAAATCTAGTATTTTCCTTGAAATTTATTATTTAGAATTCTACCTTTGAAGGTATATAGAACATCACTAAGGAATTATTCAGATTCCATCCTGAGTAAAAACTGAAATACACAATTGTATCCACAAGGCACCATCAGATTCATATCTCTTCAGACCTGGATCAATTAGCTGATATAAGTATCTAGAATTTGAGACCTTCCCATACCCTAGGATAAGGTTGCCAGATTTTTTACAAGCCCTGTTAAAACAGAATTTCAGATAAACAATGAATAACTTTTAGGGTACATGTGCACAATGTAATATTTGGAATATACTTACCTCAAAAATATCTTTCTCCATATATATACCTATACCTATCTAGATACAGATATATGAATTTTAGGTGGCTTGTATGAAATTCAAATTAACTAGCTATTCAGTATTTTACTTGGCAATCCTAGCCCAAGATTACTCTCTCCTTCATTGCTTCCACCGACTTCTTCCTAAGAAACTTTAGGAGTTCTAAATTTTAATACATTTCATAAGATTATAAAAAACCCACTGCAATCCAAATCCACTGGGCTCAAACCTAGACTACAAAGGAGTTCCTGACTAGAGCTTTGTTCAAATATATATTCTAGTCTCCCAAGGACCCTAGAGTTAGGGTATCTCAGGATAAATATGCTAATTATAACTTATAACTAAAAGTTAGCCTTGAGGTACAAAGCAAGCCACTAAGTACATGTGACATGATTCTATGACATATAATTTCATAAGATATCTTAATTCTATTTCCTTCATGGAGGCACTGATACTAACAACTACCAAAAGTCATTAGACTTGGGATATTTCATTTCTAAGTGAAAGGCCTAAAACAAATAATGGAATACATCATATCTTCAGTAAGATTATATAACTATTTAATCATCAATAAAGAAGAGTTTTGATGTTTCCTAGTTAAGGATCCAAATATGAAATGGCCAAAATATGCATAATGGCCATATAAAATGAGGATTTTACCAAAAAACAAAACAAAGCAAAAACAAACAAACAAACAAAAAAAAACAGTTCATGTGAGAACATGATTTTTCTCTAAATTTTCTTGATCAAGTATTTCATATTTAGGTGAAATTAACTTTTCACTATTGTTTTTACACAATAAACTTGTACCCACAAGGCACCATCAGATTTTCTAGTGCTTATTGGTTTTACTGTGCATGTCCCTTAAATAAAACAAATCAACACATTTAATAAAACCCAAACTATTAAATTTTAGTTTTTTTTTTTTTTTTTTTACCTGCTTAAGTAATCTCTCTCTCTCCTCCATTGGAGATCCCATGCTTTTGTCTTCTGCAATCATTTGATCACGATGGGACTCTAACTCATAAAGTTTTTCGTGCAGCAATACAGCCTCCTGTTTTACCTGGGAGTGTGCTATTTCCTAAGGAAAACAAAAGGGGAAATTTAATTAGGGTCTTTGTAGGTTTAGATGAGGTCATTAAAGCCTAATCCAATATGACCAGTGTCCTTATAAGAGAAGAGACCACAGAGACACACAGTGAGAATGCCATTGATAGATAGTATAGGCAGAGACAGAAGTGAGGCAGCTGGCAGCTTTGCAAAGAATGCCAATGACTGATGGCCACCACCAGAAGCTAGGATAAAGCAAGGAAGAATTCTATCCAGTTTCAATGGAAACATATCTCTGAAGATACCTTGATTTCAGACTTCTAGCTTCCAGACTGTGAAATTTTTTTTTTTTTTGTTCCTTTAGGCCACCCAGTTTGTGACCCTTTGTTATGGCAGAACTAAGAAATTAATACATGAAAGTAGAATAGTTATTATCTATTCTCTACTATTCTACTGCTCACAATAAGAAAATAAGAATGAGATAAAATTTTTATTAGATAACAAAAGGAGCTAGGAATAATGGTAGTGACAGTGATGATTAATTGACATTTGAACCTATTATTTCTTGAGCATTTGTTCCTGCCAAGCACTGTACTCCACATGTACTTTATATGCTATCTCTAATACTGAAGCATTGTTCTAGGAGGTAGAGTTATTACTATCACCTCCATTTGACAGATGAAGAAACTGGGGATATGAGGTCTAAATAATTTTCCGAGTTAACAGACATACAAATGGTTATATTGATATTTGAAACCAAGCCCACAGTATAAATGAAAACAAATTCTTTTAAAATATGTTTTTAGTTGTCGATGGACCTTTACTTTGCTTTTATTTCTATGTGATGCTGAGAATTACACCCAGTGCCTCACGAATGCTAGGCAAGTGCTCTACCACTGAGCTGCAACCCCAGACCCAAATTCTTTGTTTTTCCTTCTCCATTTATTTATATTTTCTAGTGCTAGAAATCAAACCAAAGGCACCAAGGCCTGATATATGCTAGGCAAGTGTCCTAGCACTAAGCAACAATCCTAGCTGCATGACCAAATTCTTAAGAGGGAAAACCTCCTTTTTGAAAGTAGAAGAAATCTTTAAAAAAGGAAAATGTAGGCAAGGGAAATATATGAAAGTCCATAAACAATGAGATGGATATATATATATATACACACACACACACACACACACACACATACAATTTAAGAAGATTAGCTTTAGAAAGAGAAAGAAAAGGTATAATAAAACATATATAGAACGGCAGATATTTTGAGGTATTCTTTTTCTTAATAATACCTCTTTCCTTTTGCCTAACAATACGATACACTTGTTCAAACTCTATGTTGCTAAAACTGTTCTTGAAGACTCAAGCTTATTTTGACACTTGTTTTTTTTAAATATCCCTGTGAACTAAGTATGAGAATACAGAGTAGAGAACACAAATTAGATATTAAATAAACACTAGTCAACTGACAGCTATCTGACATGTTTCTTGAACAACAAAACCAGAATAAACAAATAAAAATAAAAGAATTCTGGCAGAAGTTAAGTAGAAACAGTGACCTGTGTTTTCTTGATTTGAGAATATGGTTAATGTTTCAAAACTTATTTTAGGCATGTATATACAATGCCAAAGAATAGTGGCATCAATTAAAAAAAAATACAACTAAACTAAGGTTAGAGCTCATGGTTTTTTCTAAGGAAACTAAATTTGTCAAGTGAAATGAGACTTCACTCTCCAATCCACTTCAAAAGACAATGAGAAATTCTTCATGCCAACTATATTAATATTAAATGTGGTTCTTCTTCCTTAAAGCATATTTCCATTAGCACAGAAATCCAAGGAAAAAAATTCTATGTACATAATTGTGGACAACTAGACAGAAAAATCAACTCACTATTTTTAAACAGCACATTCTAAAAAGAAAGAATTATAAATTACTCATGCTTTTTTTTTTTTACAAGGGAGAAGTCAAACTACAACTTACCAAACTAACTACAATGGGTTACTAATCCTATTATCATATCTCTCTTAGTCTGTAAAGGCAAGCAAAACAGTATACTGAACTGAACTTTGAGGTACAGACAGTAAGTACACTGAACTGCCACAGATATGAAATAGTAATTCATAGGAAAAAAATTCCACCAGCTTACAAATATATAAACAGAGACACAACTTCATGTATAAATACATGAAAATTAAGACAAAGTAATAGTCAGGTGTGGTGATGCCCACCTGTAGTCTCAACTATTAGGAAGGCTGAAGTGGAAGAACTGTTTGAGCCCAACAGTTTAAGATCACCCTGGGCAACACAGCAAGACTTCATCTTAAAAGCAAAAACAAAAACAAAAACAAACAAACAAACAAAAAAACAGACCAATAAACTGAAAAGTTGTATAATCCTTGCTGTTAATGAGTGTAGGAGAAAATAAACTCTCAGATAAGTTACTCTAGGAGTAAAACTTGGAGCAATATTTTGAGAAGTAATTTGGCAATCTCACAACATTTTAGAAGTGTATACTTTTTGGTTTACTGTCAGAAATTAATCTTATGATATGTAACTTTGCATAAAATATGCTTTCACTGGAGCATCATTGAGTGTTTCAGAAAATTACAACTAAATTATTCATCTACAATACTGTTATAATCATGCAACATAATACCATACATTAAAATAAGGGGAATCTCTAAAATGATGTAAAATGGACATTCCATAGATGATGTTGGGCTGTAGATGAAACTCAGCTGTAGAGCACTCAACTAGCATACACTTGCCCATGTGGTGCTGGGTTCAATCTCGGACCCCCCCTCCCCCACCACACAAATAGATGACGATGTAAAGGTGAAAAAAAAAAACCTCAGATAGCATATGAGCATTTCAGGTATGAATCCCATTTGAAGTTTTCCACAACTTTAAAACCAAGATAGAATTATAGGATTGTTGTGAAGATTAAATGACCTTGCTAGTGATATGTGTTAAGAGCTCAAAAATAACAAAGGAAGCACTCAATAAATATCAGTTCTGTCTAGAGAAGGGACAAGAAAGACATTTTTGCTTTCATCTTTTTTGATTTTTTAAATCATAAACATGTTTCGTGAATTGAAAATTGCTTTAGATAAACAAGAAAACACAAGCTTTTTACATCCTGAAAGTAATTAACTAATCCCTCTCCCTTTCCATTTGTTTATAAGTCTCTTGTGCACATATTTATTAACTCACAATTATATTTTTGCATTTCCCAACAGAACAGAATAATTGGTTTTGTATATGATACATAGATAAAACTAATTTCTTATCCAACCAAAATCTTTGTGGTATACAATGGGAGGAAAAATTACTGAACTCCTGTTAGCAAACTGATAAATAAATATCTACATACTTTATAAGTTCCATTAAGGAGGCTAGGGATATAGCTCAGTTGGTAGAGTGCTTGCCTCCCATGCACACGGCCCTGGGTTCAATCCCCAGCACCACTAAATAAATAAATAAATTCCATTAACAATCAGCTAGATTATCTTTTTGTAATTAAGTTATATAAGTACTCTTATTTGATTTTATACTTACAGTTTCCATGCTCTCTTTTTTCATGTTCAGTGAATCTAGTTGTTGCTGAAGTGTATCTAATTCCTAAGAAGGGGGAAGAAAAGGCAAGTAGAAATTACAATAACAATTTCTATTTCATTTTCATTTCAAATTTACACAGTAAATTTTGAAAATATCTTCAATTGATATCTTGCATATTGACTAGAATTTATTAACATTTCAATATTTCTAATTTTTAATGATTCCTTTAAAAACTTTGCCATATACCTTCAAAAAAAATTTGTAAGCTTGTCAAATGTGGCTAGATCTTTTCATGATGAATCATTATGGTGTTCTGATAATTTTAATTATCAGAAGCTTTAAAATTAATGATGTCATTGCTTAAAATTCAGATTTTTTTTTTTTTTTTGGTCCTCACAGCAGGAATTTTATTTGGGTTGTCAGAACTTCTCCAGCCACTGGAGTCTGGGCTGTCCCTGACCACTGCCTGTTCACAGGCTGAACCAGCTGGGGATACTGCCTTGCCAGGGGTTGCTGCTCTTAATTTTGATTTTTAACCACATTTTTAAAAATATTTTGCTCATATCCTAGGATAAGATCCTTGTTATGGTTGGATGTGAGATATTCCCCAAAACCTCATGTGTGAGACAATGCAAGAAGGTTCAGAGGAGAAATGATTGGGTTGTGAGAGTCTTAATCCAATCAGTGAATTAATCCCCTGATAGGGATTAACTGAGTCATAACTGACGTGGTAGGGTGTGGCTGGATGTGGGAATTGGGGGTATGGCTTTGGGGTATACATATTTGTATCTGGAGAGTGGAGTCTCTGCTCTCTGATTACTAAGTGAGCTGCTTCCCTCCTCCCTCCAGCCCTGAGGAATGGCGCCTGCTACATATGGATTAAGACCTCAGAAACCAGGAGCTGCAAATAAATGTTTTCTCCTCTGAAATTGTGTTGGTGGGTCCTTTAGTCACAGCAGAAAAAAAGCTAAAAAAATCCTTAAACTGATTATTCATTATAACCCTCAGAAAAATTAAGTATACCTTGGTCCTAACAAAGTATTTGGTAACTATTGTGTCATATCTGTAATATTTCTACAATATTTTTCTTCAAAGCTTCATTTAATCTTTTTGTTTGTTTTATTTTTGGTGCTAGGGATTGAACCCAGGGCCTTATGCATGCAAGGCAAGCACTCTATCAACTGAGCTAATATCTCCAGCCCCACTTCATTGTATCTTATAAATTTTGTCTAAAATAAAAGTTTAAACTAAAATGTCACTGAAGGAAATATCTGAGAAACTAAAACAACAGTCATTATGGGCATTTACAGGGCCTAAGTCTTGCTAACATTTTAAGGAGCAGCTAGATATGAAAGGCACCATCATAACTGAACACTGAAAGTATTATCAATGACCCCTCAGTAGCCACCTAAATTGTTACTTACCTAACATGATTAGGGAACAATAACCATTCAAACTGAGGACATAACAGGTGAAAGAGTTGCTGTTTATTAGACAGGAAGAAAAAGAAAGCTAATATCCATATGGTGGCTCCTTTAGTTCATGAGGTCTTTTAAAGTTCTCATTAAAAAATCCATAAAAATGCAAGCATTTTCATGTATCTTTATGATATATAAAAATGAAGAATGCATAGAACTGAACAAATAATAATTATATAATGTTAATTAGCAGAAGATCTTGTTAAAATGAATACTCTGATCACCAGATCTAGTCAAGCTCAGGGGATGCTAATGCTGTTTGATTTTCAGATGCTTTTAGTAGCAAGACTGATATATGCCTAGCACATTATAGTAATTAATATTACCTGCAACAGTTTCTCATTTGTGGTTTTCATCTCTATGTACTTGACTTGTTTTTCAGGAGACATATTTCTAATAATACCATCTGCTGCTTGTTTTTCTTGTTCAACTTCTTCTTCTACACTTCTAATTTGTTTTTCTTTCCTGAAATCAAAAATGCACAATATTTCCTTTACTATATTGAGGGAAAAACTCAAATAATTCCAGTTAGGTCTTAATTTAATAGAGTACCTAAAGATATTGAAACAGTGGTCTTCATAAACACAGGCTTATTTTTACATCTTTCTCTTTTCCATCTCCAAATCCTATTTCTATATTCTTTATTTTACTTTACTAAGAAAACAGATTAGTACAGAAGATCCTTAAGTCCTTATACATGTGAAGATACATTTACAACTTTTGTTGTCATACACTAGAGACAAATATAAGATAGTTAAGTTTTAGAATCATGGTTTTCTTTTCTTTTTATTTTTAGTTGTAGATGGACATAATACCTTTATTTTGTTTATTTAGTTTTTTTATGTGGTGCTGGGGATCGAACCCAGTGCCTCATGCATGCTAGGCAAGCACTCTACCACTGAGCCACAACCCCAGCCCAGAATCATGGTTTTCAAACATCCTTTAGTCACAGGAAATCTTTGAACAAATGAAAACTTGTATAGAAATCTGACAAGTAAATCAATGCAGCTTTGATTGAATTGGCAAGTAGGGAGACCTCTAATACAATTTGATTTTTTTTAAAAAGAAACCATACCTTTAGATTAATGGTAAGCTTTACTTAGTTGGGCATGGTGATAATATACCTATAGTTTCAGTTACTTGAGGGTCTGAGGCAGGAAGATCGAGCCCAGAAGCTCAAGGCCAGCCTGGGCAATATAGCAAGACTCCCCATCTCTTAAAAAGCATTAGTAACAACAATGAAAATGGTTGAGCATGAGGCTCATTGGTAGACTAACTGCCTAGCATGCTGGATTTGATCTAGCATCATGATAAACAAGCAAATAAATATCTATAATATTATGCTTTGGGCTAGATTGTGGCTCAGTGGTAAGGCACTTGCCTAGCATGTGTGAAGCATTGGGTTCAATTCTCAGCACCACATATAAATAAATGAATAAAATAAAGATCTGTCAACATCTAAAAAAAATTTTTTTAAATATTATGCTTTGCTTAAATTCCCTTTACCTACCAATTTAATTAAAATAGTTATCTAATAAATTATCACTATTTTAGCATTATAATAGTTTAATCTCCCTAGAAATATAAATGTTAAGTAACAGTGAAGTTAATTAGAAACAATAACCATCTTATCATATAATTACAAGAAATACCAGTGTTGTGTGCCTTATGTGTAAAAAATAGAGTAGATAAAGTTTCATGAAAAAAAAAAAAATAGTTGAGACAGAACCTGTGTAAATACTTAAAGATTTTCATATAAAAGCCTGATTTAATGTATTTACAGTCTCAACATCTTAAAAGTTCTAATTTGGCTTCAAACTCTGATTAATCTATCACAATTTACTGTATTTTGTTCATAGATATCAACTATAGTTTCACAATCACCAGCTAAGCCCAGTGGATGCACAGATCCCCATATTCTTCTACTCACCACTAGCACAAATTATCTAAACTCCAAAATTTTCCAACAAACATCATCTTGAAATAACCAAATGAAAGATGAACATAATGAGACAGATAACTAATGCATTCCCTTTGAATTTTAATTACAATAATATAACAAATGCGTTTGCTGTTATTACAATTTACATAGGTATATGAGTTCACAGAACTTCTAAGCAGAAAGTATCATCTGTTTAAATCTGTTTTATTGAGCAAGGATACAAAAGCCCCAAAGTATCAATCTTTTAGAACTAAATCATTCTAAATTTCGTGATTATTCTACTATAGTTAGATGGGAACTAATGTTGTAGAGTTTCCCATTTTACAGACAGGAAATTATAGCATAAGGAAGGTAACTGATTTTCTGAAGGTCATATAATGGCCAACTGACAGGTCTTTTGGTAATTTGAGCACTTTGCTCCTATTTTAACTTGGCAGTAAAACAACCTGTGAAGGTGTCATAAAAATGAGTAAATAACAAGTTGAAAGGAAATGGAATCCAAACATAGTGTTATACTTTTTCAATTTGTATCTTTCTAAATACAAAATAGCTTTAGGACTAACAAGTTACTTTAGAAACAATATATCTTTAAAAAAAAAACCTTCTCAATATCATACACTTTAAGTCACAAAGTTAAATTGTCAATTTGTCAATATTTTGACAACATTTTGAAGAGTAAGAAACATAATTGTTGCTTAGTGCGGTGAGGCTGACTTTGAATGTGCAATCATCCTGTCTCAACCCTATCTCTAAATAAAATACAAAAAAAAAAAAATAGGGCTGGGGATGTGGCTCAACGGTCGAGTGTCCATGAGTTCAACCCTGGTACCCAAAAAACAAAAAAAAGGTTAAGCAAGCCCCTTCCTTGTTGCACTGAAAAAGTCAAAGAAGAAATTTTTCTTCTAGTCAATCTTTTGCTAAGGAAGTTCAGCTTTTTTTTTTAATCACTTATTCACCGGGTACAAAGGTTAAGACAAAGTGAAATCATATGACATACTTTTTTCTATGTGAGCTCCTCTGTGCCCAGCTCTAATGGTGTAGAAGAAACCGAATAAATTTCTTCAGCACACCAGTCTCAGAGACAAAAGGAAAAAGTAAAGGTAAGATGATATATATTTATAGGTTTGGTTGTTGCTGAATTTTAAAAATTAACTGTGTTAAATCTGTACAACAATCATTGCCTTTAATAAGTAATGAAAGAGCAGAAAATGTGATTATATTTTCACATGGTCTACCTCAAAAATAATATAAACCTAAAACACAACCAAGAAATCTTTCCCAAATAAAATTATAATGAAATATAAAGTAACTATTTTTTCTTTGAAGAACAAAAGGTTAAATCTATCCACTCAAATTCATAAACTTTTCATTTTGAAATATAATATTAATGGAGCATTTAACTGAAAAACAAATGTGCAAGAGGAAAAGAACCGCTAATAGAAACTATTGAAACTGGGAAACAATTATTATCCTTACTTGTGTTTTTTTTCCTTAAAGTTTTCCATTTCAAGTTTTTAAATTTGCACTCATATACACAAAACCAAGAACAAACAAAAATAATCTATAAAACTGGTAAGGACAGGAATAAAGTTAGCCATCAATCATTACCATCTTACTCCAAATACACTGAATTCTGGCACAAATAATTAAAGCAGGTAATGAGAAAATTATGTATGGATTTTATTTAACCTATATAATTGTAACATCCATTTATTTCATGGCATATAGTAACACATCAATAACAAAATCCCTGAACTTGTACTTTAAACCTCATTAAGAATATGACTTCTTTTTTTTATAACTTTTCATTTCCTGTCTAAAGCTCTTTTTTTTATGTGAAGTGTACATTGTAAACTATGTAAAAGGGCTCTTAATTTTATGAAATAATTTTAAAAACTGATATTCTACTTGGTTTCTATTTTTATTAGTTCTAAATAATCATTACATAAAACTCAAAATAATATTTCAAAATGAGAAGAAAAATTCCAAAAGAAGAAAAACAGAAAATAATTGTTTTCTTTTTAAATCAACTTTTTGAAAGTGTACATTGACTCATGAACAATTTCTTCATAATCTTCTGACTTGCCACTCTGCGGAGATGATTTCTTAAAGGCAGACAGCAATACTGCCTTTCAGTGTCGTGATGATCAATAGTCACTCTGTCTCTAAAATTTTTCCCACTCTCAAAAGGCACACAGATATGTGGCTCAGTGTATTTCACAACTTTAGATCTAATAATGCTTTAGATTTGTTGAATGTTTCCTTGTACAGAACCTTGAACTGAGCATATGCTGTTTTTAAGTCTAGAATTTATCAAGAGGAAGGAAAACATTTACTTTTTCTTTATTTGTACTAGGGATTGAACCCAGGGGTGCTTTGCCCCTGAGCTACACCCACAGCCATTTTTATTTTTTATTTTGAGACAGGGTCTTGCTAAGTTGCTTAAGGCCTTGTTAAATTGCTGAGGCTAGCCTCAAACTTGCAATCCTCCTGCCTCTACCTCCCAAGTCACTGGGATTACAGATAAGTGCCATTGTGCCAGTGAAAACATTTCTTTTTCTAAGTCTTGTAATTTTATTTTTTAGCACACTAGAGAAAACAATTATTATTAAAAAGATAATAAACACAGCAAATAAATTTAAGACTGTCCTATTTACATTTCCATGTACGCTCACAGTCCTACATTCCTTTATTTCCTTCTTCACCTGCTTCTATTCCACATCAAGTCCTTAAATTCAGTTTTCTTTGTAGTCTATTTGCTTCCTTTAATCACCCCTATCTACTATATATATCTGAAAAACAGCACTTCTCCCTTACTCATCTCTCCATTCCACCAGAAACTTCAGTAAGAACTTTACCACACCACTGAGAAATACTGCAACAAACCATTGAAGAGGATGTGTAACTATCCATAGAGATCATTAAACACACATAAAATATATTTTGTAAATTTAAATTTAGGCATCTCCCTTTATGGGCAATGGACAGGAATAGTGATAGCTTAAACTCATTTCTGGCTCTAAAAACGGTTCTATTATTATCTATATTTGAGTTGCATCAAATCTAGGAGGCCAAATAGCTTTTTCTAACAAATTTAACTATGCAAAGAGAGAGTAGATGGGGAATAAGGTTAAACAAATCAATGAACTGAAGGCAATGAGTACGTTGACTACAATAGACTAGCACTGAAATAATAAATTCCTATTGCTAATGAGACAACAAACTTTAGTAATTTGAAAAGAATCTTCTCATGAAGATTAGTTTTTCTAATTCCAGGTTTGTTGAAATATTCTCCTGGAAGCATCTTAACTGTTACAAATGCTCTAAGAAGGCTTAAAAGACTAAACTTTAAAAGACCCTTTAATGACAGGATGTATTCATACCCTTTCAAATCAGAAAATTTGTTTGCAGAAGGATTTCCAGTGTCAACTTTGAGAAAACAGAATGAGAAACAAAGATCATGAATAAAATGATTAAATGGAAAGTTAATGATTTAATAAGAATAGCATTCTGCAACAAATGGCAATTTTTGGTAAAAAATAGCATATGAAATGCAGCCAATAACACAACTCCTGCCCAAAACTTGGAAAAAATAAATAAAAGGTTAAAAGGAGTATTAAATTCACAATGACACAAATAACAGAGGGTATAATAACAATAAAACTTACAAAGCACAAAGTTAATAGATGAATAGAAATTGACTGGGAAAGCAAAATTTTCCCAAGTCAGCAAATGGAAAAACACTGAAAAGCCACTTGATTTATATTCTGCAAGAACTTTGAATGGTCCAGAAATGGCTGCACCAGGTATTCTGAAAGTAGAGGAGGGGCTAGGTTCAACTTGCTTAGTACGTGCAAGGCTCTGGGTTCAATCATCCTACCAGCAAAACAAAACTTAAAAAAAAAAACAAAAAACCTTTGTTCTAAAAGAATCTTTTAAAAAAATCTAAAAATAATGACATTTATGGATTCCTTAAGAAAACAGTCAAGCAAGTTCACTCTGAAATGCTAATTCCAATCAGCTTTTCAGTTCCTCACTCTTCTACATAACCTCACAACAAAATATTAACATATGAACAAAGCCTCCAAAAAACTGGGAAAGTATAGCTTGGGGACACATATTCTATTTAAGGGAAAAGACAACAAAAGGCACACATACACAAAACAATAATAAAGGCAAGAAACTCAACAGATACTGCTGCAGAAAATATTGAGAGAACAAAAGTTCTTAAAATTAAATAGAAGACAGGAAATAGCAATCTTTAACAGAATTTGAGAATAAAAATTGAGGATGCTTCAAAACATAAGAGATGTAATATAGGAGAGTAGAAAGAAAATCATTCCAGAAGGTTTAATACATAATAAGGTAGTTCTCCATAGAGAAGCAGGACTTGGAGGAAAAAAAAAAGTGATGAAGAGTATTGTCAACATTATTAATGGAAAAATTCCCAGAAATTAGAAATACAGCTTCCAGATTCAAAGTAACAATCAAGTACCCAGTTTAACTGATGAAATTAGACTGTCACAAAGACACAGAATCATGAATTCCAGAATACTGATTTTAGAAGCTTTGAGGGTTAGGAAGAGGCAAGGTACATTAAAAGGATAAATAAGTAAAATAAGGTAACAACTGAAACTCAAAAGACAATGGGGCAAGAAAATCAACATTTTCAGGAAAAATTATTTCCCATCTAGATTCAATTTCTAGCCAAAGTATCTTTCAAGTCCAAAAAAAAATTTTCCATCCTATGTACTTTTTCCAGAAGTTATGAAGCACCACTGAAATGAAGTAATAAGCCAAAAAAAAGGGCATTCTAGAAAAACAGGAATCCAATAAAGCAGGCAAAAGAGAATTTCTGTGATAAGGGCAGAAGTCAACAACCATGTAGAAAGAAGGCCCATTGATCAGTTTCTCTAGCTTAAAGCATGGTAGCTCTTGTAAGCAAATGAAAGAGATTAAATATCTAAAATGCATTAACTAGAGAATTGCCATGAGAGAGTGTGAACATAAATTCATTTAAAAAAGAAAAAAAACCAGTCTGGTTAATTTAGAGTAAAAAAACCATGCAGCAATGGGAAAGTAATCCTCTTACGTGGCTCATCACTGATAACTTATATGTACTTGTGATAACATAAATGCTGAATAGCCATCTAAAATTACAAGTGACTATATTTGGAAGTCAATGATGTATTTAAGAGTAGGATAGAGAGTATTTGAAAGAAAGCTAAAGATTTTCATCTCCCACAGTTAGATATAAGCCAATGGATTAACACCAATAACACCTAAAATTGAAAATTCAAGAATTAGCAATACATGAATATAATCAAGCACACATATACACATAAATATACATTCTTCTGGACTTTCTTTTTTTACATATTTAGTAAAAATTTAAATGTACTTTAAAGTTTCTTTCAAAAGATCTCATGAGACAACTTAGAAAATATTGTCATTCTCCACAGGAGCTTTTGTTAAGATCAGAGTGCAGGGAGGGGGAATAGCAATGAACTTGTTTCTTATTCTATGTATTTTAAGAAAAGAGATTTAAAAGAAAAAAAAAATCCATATGTTCTCAATAATCTTTACAGTTCTTGTATTTACTGAGATGAAATACTCTCTTCTCTCAGGCCTGCAATATGAAATTCACATGCATCACAGTCTTGTTTTGGCCCTTCTCCATGCTATTATTATCGGACAAAAGCCAGACTTCTAAAATAGTAAGTTTTTATAATCAAGAGAAATGTCTAAAATATCTAAAGGCAAACACCACCACCACAAAATCTGATCCCTAAACTATTCTTTAGTTATTTGTATATATTCAAATCTGTGATCTGAGTCATCCTAACTTGACAAAGGTAATCTTTACTTTGTTTTTAAATTGAGTTCTTTAAAAGTTGGTGAAAGAAGAAATCTGTAAATTTTCACTATAAAATCTGAGATTAGTTCCAAGACATAAAAACCACAGCTTAAAATTATAGAGGAAATTTCAACTGCAAAGACAGGCAAAACAATACTATTCCTTTGTATCTATATCCACAGAAGGAAAGCACTTCAGGTTGTGTAGCTCATTAAATTTACTCACAGATGCTCAATTTCTGATATAAGACAAAATATTTCCTTTTAAAATATGAAACTTTTAGCTATTGGCCCAACAAAGCTTGAATTGGGTATTATTTTTTAATTATTTAAGAGCCCTAGATATGTGTTGTTATCTCCACTGATTTTAAAAAATTATACATTTTAAATAATTCCCCTAGAAATGCCTAACTTGCATGTTAAAATATTAAGTTAACCAAATTATGTAATATTTCTACACATAAAACAGCAATATATCAATATTCTTTCTCTCTGTAATGATTACATTAATTACAGTTGGAAGATATCTGTATAACATACTACAAGCATTTCCCTACTTATTCTATTAGAATTTCCCTAATCTTCCCCATTTCATCATTAAAAACACTCACTTTTCCACATTATAATGCCTAAAGATGAGAGATATTTTTTCCAAAATGATTTCCTTCCAACATCAAAGTGCATGAATATGAAATTTTGAGAAATTATATTATTTTTTCCTGATTAATAAAATTTCTAATTTTTTTTCTTTTTTAGGAAGTCAAATGTAATTTCACTGAAAAGGATTATTCTTTGATTCCAGTGGGTATCAATAATAATGTTACTATCCTTGATCTCAGTTATAACAAAATTACTTTGAATGTTACAAACACAAGGGTGCTACAGAAGTATTTTTTACTTACTGAGCTCTATTTGATTCAGAACAATATCACTATCTTACATAATAGTAGTTTCAGTAACCTCTCCAATCTAGAAATCTTAAATATATGTAGAAACTCCATTTATGTTATTCAACAGGATGCATTTGTAGGCCTAAATAAACTAAAACAATTACATCTCTGCCAAAACAAAATATTACAACTAAATCCTGACATGTTTATGCCGCTCAACAACCTGAAACTTCTGAATCTGCAAGGAAATTTGATAAGCTACTTTGATGTACCACAACTATTTCATCTGGAATTAATAATTTTATATGGAAATCCATGGAACTGCACTTGTAGTTTATTCAATTTGCAGAACTGGTTGAAAACATCAAATGTGATACTAGGTAAGGTATCATCATTTAATTAAAATTAAAATGTGATTAACTTTTGGCATTTTGCCCTAGAAAAATCTTTTTCATGTTTAAACAAACAACCAACAAAAAAATCCAGCTGAGTGTGGTAATGCATTCCAGCAACTAGAGAAGTTTAGATAGGAGGATCGAAAGTTTGAGGCCAGTTGGGCAACTTAGTCACTGCCTAAAAATTAAAATTTAGAAAAGGATGGAAATGTGGCTCTGCAGTGGAGTACTCTTGGGTTCAATAATCAATACTGACAAGAAAAAAAGAAAGAAAAACTATCTATTGGGCTAAAGCTGTAGCATTTTGCAAGGCTCCAGAATAGATCCCAGCACTGCCAAAAAGTCAAGAAATAAAATTTCTGTTAAAGGAAAGCAGGAAAAAATATTTAAATAGTAACTGCTGGGGATTTGGGATGTAGATTAGTGGTGGAGTACCTGCCTTGCAAGCATGAGGTCCTGGGTTTGATTGCCAGTGCTGTGCAAGAAGGAAAAAATCCCCAAAAAACCATCTCTAAAGAGTTACTCTCCATCCCCCACCCCCTGACTATAAAGAAATTTAAATGTATTGGGCTTGCAGAGACAACACATAAGACCAATTTTTTTTTCTTTAAGTACTTCCTGTTTATTATTAGATATCTTGTTGTAGAGTAGGTTAAAAAAAAAAGGTGTCTTACTTTGTTAACTGCAAACCAAACACTGCTTGAGATCCAGACTGTAGCCACTATCATAATCATAAAATCTTTATAAACACAGACTAAAATATATAAATAGTTAATACATTTAAACTGTTTTTATAAAGTAATGGGAATGTGTATCACCCCTCATTGTGTTACTACGCAAACACATCAAGACCTCGTTATAACATCCTTAATAATGATAGACATGTCAAAAATATAGATAAAATAATTATAAATGTTGCTAACTATTCTTATTCTCTATAATAAGCCTTAATTTATTCACTCTTATTTACCAGAAAATGAGAACATCACCATGTGTAGCTATCCACACAGCCTGAAGTGCTACAATATCAAAACAGTACCCTATATGGCTGAATGCTACTCAAAGTTTGCTTCATCTATAACTGAAGATCTTTATGTTCATTTTCAGTCCATTAGCAATTCAACTTTTAATAGTTCTTTAAACAATTTCACAAGAAATTCAGGTAATGTATTGGTTTTTAATATTAATATTGCTGGAGGTGTTATAAAAAATAAAGTCTTTCTTTATTTCCTTATTTTGAATTTCTATCAACAATGTAAAAGAACATTTCCTCATCTCAATGAAAGATTTACAGAGTACTAGAATTCAATGTAGGCTCTCTTACTTATCACCCAGATACCACAGTTGATTATTTCACTTATTTGAGGCAAATTATAATTTTTTAATGTATGCAAATCAATACTTGTCTTATGTGA
This sequence comes from Marmota marmota marmota, assembly GCF_001458135.2. Taxonomy (NCBI): domain Eukaryota; kingdom Metazoa; phylum Chordata; class Mammalia; order Rodentia; family Sciuridae; genus Marmota; species Marmota marmota. The sequence continues at coordinate 24,258,132 of NW_026000101.1, forward strand.
ATGAGTAGCAATACCTGCAAAGACAAGTGGGCAAGGGATGAGTATCCTTTATCCAAAATACTCAGCACCAGAAGTGTTCTGAATTTTGAATTTTTTTTTAAATTTTGAAATATGTGCATATACATAATGAGATAGAAGCCAAGTGTAAATATGAAATACATTTGTTTCAAAAACACCTTATACATATATCCTAAAGATAATTTTAAACAATATTTTTAATGCACCTGTGCTTTGACTAATGTGTCACATTAAGTCAGATGTGAAATTTTCCATTTAAGGAATTTTGAGCATTTTGGATTTTCAGATTAAGGATGCCCAAACTGTAATTATTTTAGGAAAAGGTATTATTTCACCATACTATAAAATATCTTTTATTTAGTAACTAGTAACTTTTGTGTACCAACATTGGAGAGTAATAGGAATATTACATATCTTTTTCATCAACTTAACCAAATCTCTTTCTCTTCCATTTAAGAACATGAACCTCTTGGAAAAAGTTGGATTTTTCTTGTTGGTGTTGTTGTCACTGCACTGATGACTTCACTCCTCATCTTAACTGCTATCAAATGCCCAATATGGTATAATTTTCTGCTTAGTTACAATCATCGTCGCCTAGAAGAGCATGAGGCAGAAACCTACGAAGATGGTTTTCCTGGAAATTCAAATTCTCTTCCACAGATAGGAGATATAAACTCTGAAGACACTACAGTAATATTTGAACAGTTACATTCATTTGTGGCAGAAGATGATGGTTTTATTGAAGATAAGTATATAGATACCCATGAACTATGTGAAGAAAATTAATTTTAAAATGTTTGCTGATAAAATATCAGACCACTCACAGTTTAGATGTGGAGACTTGGATATGTAAAACATACCAAATTGGAGCTAGTAGATCTTCATCTTAATTAATATCATATACACAAATATCATAAAAATGTTTTTCTTATTGAGCAAGGGGGGCCAAATGAAGTAACTGACACTCTTAGAGCTAACAGTTACACAATTAGTTAATCTACAATGCTAGCATTATTAATCTCAGCAGTACTTAGAACAAGTAAAAAGGCAGCTAGTGTATTATTCATTAAATAAATGAATATATTCTCACAATAACACATATTTGTGATATAGGACATATTAAATTATACTAAAGTCCCAGTCATTAAAAAAATAAAATATTTTAGATTTATGTCATGAGTTAAAGAACAGAGAACTTCGACTACACACTAAGATTAGTTCTATGCTCACAGACTAATTTCATGGTATTGAAAAATATTTTATGTCAATGGTTCCTGAATTAGAAAAACATATTTACTCAAAACTTAGTAGAAACTTAAGCACAAGGCACAGTGTTCAGGTATAATCCTTAATGATTACTACCGATTTCAATCAGAAAAAAAGGCTATCACCAAATTTCATGATTGGCACAATTTAGTACCATGGTGGCTTCTCAAGTGGGCATCACAATTATTTATGAATTCTATTTATAAAAACACACATTTCTGCCTCTCTCTGGGAGATTATTCGAATGAATCTGTGCTGGGACTAAGGAATCTTTAGTTGGTCCATGGGTAGCTGATAACATGGAGCAATGTTTCTCAAATTGTTTTCTAGAACACTAACCTCCAGAGAGACATTCAGAAGTATTTATAGGATAAGAAAAAGGTACATGGGCCAAGCACAGTGGCACACCTGTAATCCTGGCTACTTGGGAGGCTGAGATAAGACGACTGTATTCAAGGTAGCCTGGGCAACTCAGCAAGACCCTTTGTCAAAATAAAATTTTAAAAAATGGCTGGGACGGGGGTGGTGCACACCTGTTATTCCAGCAGTTCAGAAGACAGAGGCAGGAGGATCACAAGTTCACTGAAAGCCTTAGCAATTTAGTGAGGTCCTAAGCAACTTAGCAAAAAATCTGTCTCAAAATAAAAAATAAAACGAGGTGGGGATGAGGCTTAGTGGTTAAGCACCCCTGGGTTCAATCTCTGTACAAAATAAATAAAAAATTAAAAATAATTGGGATACATACAGCTCAGTAGTAGAGCACTTGCTTAGCATGGATGATGTCCTGGGTTCAATCCCCTGTGTGTATGTGTCTGTCTGTCTGTCTGTCTGTCTTTCTCTCTCTCTCTCACACACACACACAAATAAATAAATATAAAAAGAAAAGAGAAAATTTAAAGGGTGCATGGTCAAATTACTATAGAAAACACTGTGTTTAAAAGAAGTGAAACAAGATCCCTTGATATATAATATAGAACTTATCTGAGACTTTACTAAGCTAAACTGCGTTCTCATTATTCAAGAGAAACATATTAAGAATTTTTCAAATTTATTTACTTGGTACAACTACTAAGAGCTCATAGCACAATAATAGTCCAAAGAACATACTCTGCAAAACACTAGCCCTAAGACTGTAAAGGAAGAGTTCATCTAAAGTCATTATTGTCAATTCCCTTATAATCAACCGGCTGCAAATATAATTTTAACAACTCATTGATGCTAACTGATGTTAAAATCTGTAGTAAAATCTGTAATTTTAATATTCCACACATAGAAATTAGTGTATTTATCTGTTATCTTAAAAGATAAAGATCTCTGAAACATTGAAATATACTTATGGATGAAATGTGGATTTTCCTCATCATAATAAATGTAAAGCAAAAGCTGTGGATGAACAGGGTTATTTATATGCTGAAAGAGCTAGGAGATGGGTACATAAAGGTATACTATTTTTGTGTATGTTCAAATTTCTCTATAATAAAGTTTTTTAAATGTGTATGTACTTGATAATTCCTTAGAAAAAAGAGACTACAAATGTACATCTTGTCATGATCTGTAAAATAGTCATTTTAAAAGCTATATACATATCAAATTCTACTTTGAGGAAAATATCTACTCTGGGGAAATAAAATCTGTTTATGATGATATATCCTTTGAAATAGAAGAACTGAAAGTTTATAATACATATTTGCTTGTGTTTATAGAAGCATATTTTCAATAAAGAATATGAACATTTTGTCTAATATATGTTATCCATTGCCTTAAACTTCAATTTTAAGAATGAGATAATTACAGGGATACAACGCATCTTTTTCCTAAATAAGCTATCATTCTATCTTATCTTTGCTAACTATAAGGTGCAATTATTAATATCTGAGAAACACAATAAAATAAAATATAATTACAAATGAACAAAGGTTGTATCTAATCTCTAAAATCCAAGAACCTTTTATCATTATATTTTACGTATTCAATAAATATCTAACTAAATAAAGAAAAATAAATGGGTGTAAAATTATAGTTACATATGTTTTAAAGAGCAAATGATTTTGACTAATCCCAAACTAGGAAATGTAGACATTAGAATTGGAAGAGAATCATTAGTTTAAGCATGTACAAGAATAACCGGCTTGTTATGGATAAGTTTCCCATAATGAACCAGATTTTCATGCCACACTAAATGATGGTACAAATAGGAAATCTGCCATTTCCTGGTCTCTCTGAATGTGCAGAGTCAAGGCAGATTCTTAGGTTATTGAGATGTTTTACATCTTGTTAACACAAGAAATAAATATATCCTAAGTGCATATGAAAGTAAACTTCATATAAATAGATTTTCCTTTAATTTAAATTTCTGCTTAAAAGAGAAAAGAATCTATTTTACTTTAACCTTAAATGCAAACTGTAAATATAATTTTGAAACTGGTGACATCTCAGGACAAATTATGATATTTAAAATTTTTTTTCTTTAATCAAATGAACCAAACACATTAACACTGTGGTATTTTTAAACTTAAATCTGGGAATATATTCCCGGATAAAAATCTGCAAAACATTTAGTTATAATATTGATATATCTGATTGAGGTATTATATAACTTTTCAGATAATGGGATAAATGGGGACTCAAATGTTCTAAATTCTTTAAGGTTTTTATATTTTTTTAAGGTTTTTTTTTTTTTTTGGTAAACTTAGGATAAATATTTGATAAATTGTTTCAAACCAGGGTAACAGATAGAAAGAGGGAGAGAAGCAAAAAAAAAAAAAAAAA
>NW_026000101.1:24262209-24267635 GCF_001458135.2 Marmota marmota marmota
AAAAAAAAAAAAAAAAAAAAAAAAAGTACTTCACAATAAAGCACTTCACAATAGCATCAAGTGACAGGAGAAAAAGAAACTTTTGTTTTAATCAATAAAAAAATCATAGTTACCTTTCAAATGTTTTATTACTGTATTTCAGTATTCTGTCATGAAATATTTACTGTTTATGCAGAAGTAACATGACAGTGTATTTGTTATTACTGAATTTCATGATTTTTGTTAGTAATTATCCTTGCTCTCAAACAGATTTATATTAATACATTTTGGGTCCAGAATGAGCTTATATGTGTGTTTATACAAAAATAGCTCATCTTTTATGTTTGTGTTGTAATATAAAGAATCTAATTAGGGCCCAAAATTTCATGAAAAATAATTACATCATGTCTACTCATTATCTTTGTATGTGTTACTGTCACTGTCACAGTTAATAACAGTCAAAGCTAGCTAGTATTTAGTCTTTAGATAGGTTATAAAGACACAGATAACCTACAAATATAATATAGAATACTAATAATAATTATCAACAATGCTAATAAAATTTAAATAGTCTACTAATGAATTTTTAGTTGAACTGGGGTTAAAATATCATAATCTAATTAATATTCTAGGTTAAAATTATAAATGGAAGATATAATAACATTCTTATCTCAAATTAATTTTAGGTTCTTAGAAGCAGAAATTGTTTATATATAATCTATATAGTCATTTTCTTCATACAGAAGTTTGTAATTTAGTGGTAAATGAAGAATAACATGTACAAAAATAAAACTTCCATTGCAAATATTATTTTTAATTTTAAAAGGCAATAGAAAAAGTTTAAACTTCTATAAGGAAATAAATAACTCACTAGTTAAACTACATAGTAAACTCATTTATAAATCTGATTTTAAATAGAATAAACTTACGCTTGTCTTTCAGTAAATATGATATCCATACTTTGTGTTTCTCGATCATTTTGAGCTTTAAGCTGAAGAAATAGTTAACACAGAGAAGTTAGTTATAAAAATGTAACCATTAAACTGAATACTTTCTTTAAAGGTTATTCTGGTTATGAACCAAATACAGATTATAATAATAATCCTAATGCCACAAAGATCCAGAAAAAACTACAGTAATTGTTTCATTTAACAAAGAACACCATGAGATAAAAAGAAAGAGCTGTTTTCATAAGTATCATAATCTCATGCCAAAAATATTCATTGTTCTTCAGTGATCTGTTAAATAATCCAATGTAACCTTCATTTATAAAAACAACATCTTAAAAATTTACTGGTTTTCAATAAACATATGATTAATAATGTGAAGAATTTAGAACCAGCATGGGTTTTTTGTCTCACATCACTCAGTATTTACGTGAGTACTCCTAGTTGACACGACCTGTGCAAATCTAGAATAGAATGTGGACATATCCCAAATAACTGACAATGCACATGAAGAAGTTCTTTTTATTTCTAGCACAGTTTTTAATATGTGAATTATTCTGTATCCTAAACATAAAAATAATCTACTAAATTATCATGGTTTTAGAATCTTAAATTTAGAAGAGTCATTTTATAAACTATGTTTTTACCGAATAGTTTCTGGTTATATAAATAAATTATAAGCTATATAAGTTATGAGCTTTATGTTATTTTCTTTCTAATGTTTATAATCAAAATAGGCTAGCTATGAACATTTCGTTGTTTTCTACCAAATAGTTAATCTAAATACAATTTTTATTTACCAATCAAAGGTCAGAACATCTGGCATCATATCTACTCATTTTTTCCCCTTAAAACTATAAAAAGATATCATTTATCTCTACTGAGTAATCAACTCCACTTATACAAAAATTAAAACTGAAGTATTTTTAACTAATCTATAAACAAGCAATATAGCAGACATTCTAAGGCTGAGTACAAGGCCAATTCAAACAGAGCCTTGTGGACAGACAGTGAAGCATCTATTTGGAGGAGCCACTCAATAGGAGGAATTTAAAAAGAGCAACTAAGGGGGTTCATCTATAACAGTGATATTTAGAATCAAAGTAATGTCCATCTCTAAGGCCTAAAAGATTTTACCAAACTATTTCTAGATATAAATGCTTTATTTTGAGGATACTATTTTTAATAAATCTATTGTTTATATTTATAAATTCTCTTACCATGTTGTAATCATTCATTACTTCTTCCATTTCAGTATTGGTATTAAGTTTATCTACCAACTAAAAACAAAAACACAAAAAAACCCCACATTCTGTTAGTCTTAACATTCTGTACAATTCATAATCAAAGTAATTCAATCTCACATAATGAGTAGTAATTTAAGTACCAATACTTGAAAGCATCTTATCTTTGAAGATAAAAACAAATATTGAGCTAACTAAATAAATACATATTATGCATTTGGCCAAAAAGTAAACTACATTTTAGTGTGGAAAAATAGGTAATAATGAAATACTCTTCCTGCAACTCGTACCTTAAACAGCTTTGTCTGCTCTGAAAAGACAGAAAGATTAGAAAAGACTAAAGTTTGCCAGATTAATCACTCTCTTACTTTTTCCCTAGGAGAGAACATTAACAGGTTTTCAAATTTACACTACTGAAAAACAGCTTTCTTTTTTTATTTTTATTTATTTATTTATTTATTTATTTTTTTTTAAAGAGAGAGAGGAGGGGGAGAGAGAGAGAGAGAGAGAGAGAGAGAGAATTTTTTTAATATTTATTTTTTAGTTTTCGGCGACACAACATCTTTGTTTGTATGTGGTGCTGAGGATCGAACCCGGGCTGCACGCATGCCAGGCGAGTGCGCTACCGCTTGAGCCACATCCCCAGCCCAGCTTTCTTTTTTTAAAAATTAAAAAAAAAAAAAAAAATCAACAAAGGAATCCATAGACGACACAATAGTAAGCCTACTTCAAAAAGTTAGGAAATGATATTAATAGCTAGCACAAAGTATTTGTGCCAAATACTGTTACATGTACTAACTTATTTAGTTTTTTTAGTATTACTCTATGAAGTAAATACTATTGTCCACATTTTACAGATAAATTTAGGAAGTACTGGAACCAGACAGGAAATCAAATTATTTAAACACTAAAAGCAAACAGTGTAAGTGTAATTGATGACAAAAGATTAAGCTTTATTAATATAGGATATATATCAGTATACATCACATTTTCTCATTTGTTATACACATAAATACTAAGTCTTACTAGCACTTATTAAATGCTAACTATAGGTTAAACACCTAGTTAAGTGCTTTCTATTTATTGGGTATTAGCTCATTAAACCTATAAACAGCATATTTTATACATTATTAAGATCTTTCTTTTTGTTTTAGGTGAGACAAGGGATTGAACCCACAGGAGCTTTACTACTAAGTTACATGACCAGCCCTTTTAATTTTGAGATAGGGTGTCTTGCTAAATGGATGAGGTTGGCTTAAATTTTGTGATCCTTCTGTTTTAGTCTCATGAGATGGAGGGATTACAGGTAGGTAGGTGTTCACCACTATGCCCAGCTTATTAAGTAACTTATCAAATACATTTCGGCATAACTAATAATTACTTTTATATATTGTCATTCCCCATCTTATAAGAATATTCTCTCATATTTAGAATACAATAACATTTACTAAAGAAAATATTACTGAACATGAGATGTTACAAAATGTTTGTTATGGATTGTGTGGTTCTGAAAATTTAAGATTTAACATATACTATAATCAGCAAAATTTTATTGATAAGCAAAATATAACAATATAAAGTAGATATATCATAATATATATAATCATTTTTAATAGGAGTAGTGAGATAAAAGTTTATTATTTTCTTTAAATCTGGACACCACTGCTGTATAATGTTCCGAAGAGTCAGAATAAAGAAAATTCTCACAATGAAAATTTTCATGGAAGCAACAACACCCAAAGGCTTGAGGCAGTTATCAGTAGTTCTAAAGCAACTGTTTTTTCTTGAAGTTCACATTGGAAAGGATCCTTGGTGTCAAATATACTCTATTTGACAGAATGTACACACAATAAAACATACAGATGGAAGTAATTGGTGTGCTAAATAATTAAATTTAAAAAATTTCATGATGGCAAAATTCCATAAAAGGGTAAATGTGTTTTCAAAGCAGTGGCATTGTTGGTACCCAGTAAATTCTAGCTATTAAATTATTATTTCAGTATTGTTATAGAAAGAAACGCATGTGTGTTTGTGTACTCATAAATTAATGTGTTTTAAAACATATTAGAAGAATACATATCAATCTGGTAAGCCAAATAATTTCTGATGAGGAAAATGAAGGAGAGAAGAAAGGGGCACTTTATTCTCTACATATTTTATAGATTGAATCTTTCACAACAACTATATATTCATGTATTCTTAAGCTGTAAAAAAAAAAAAGAAAATATTCAAAGCAAATTCTCTCAGAAAAGAGCAAATACCATGTTGTAGTCTGCTAGTTGTCCTTGAAACTCTTTGATTTCAACAGCTAAAGTCTCTGCCCTGAAAGCATAAAATAAATACATTCATGTAAACATTATGGATAACTACTAATCCATATTCTATGGATATGTAATATTGAATGAATACTAAATTAATACTTATTCAGTAGTAAGAGTACATAAAAATATCTTTCATATTTTAAATGCAAAGTTACTTACCTCTTTTCATATGACAAATACACTGAATTCTCTTGATTATGCATTTCTATTTCTTTCTGAAGTTTATTAATTTCAGTTGTAAGTTCACTTATTTTACTTCTGTAGAGAAAAGAAAGAAGAACGTCAGCCATACTTCTAATCTAGAAAAGGCTTTCTAGTTACAAAATTCATATATATATGTGTGTGGATTGTCTATAGTTACAACTAATGAATAATTCTATTTCCAACATGATCAAGGTTGGAATTTTCATTTGTATTCATAAGATAAAACCACAAAAGATGTATTTGGAACTTAACTGCCAATGACATAACTAACTACTTTCCTGAAATGGATTACAGGTCACAAATAGTAATAGAATATACCCTCATGTTTTTGTGCTATCCACAGTGTAACAGATACAGTCATGATAGATTATTTCCTCAGCTCTATAAATATTGTATCCATCACTTTTGTAAGTCTAGATAATTAATAAAACCAATTAAGTCCTAAAAAAAGACTTTCTAGTTAAACAAAACAAACTTTTCATAAATATGCAATAATATAAATAGTGTGAAATTCCCTAAGAAAAAAAGTTTCAATGGTTTATTTGACTAAGAATAAGGACTATCTAGTCTAATTCTACTCAACTGATAAGAAACTGACATAGCTTCAGAGTAACTAAGAACAGAGTAGGGTCGAAGAGCATGAGAAGAAGATTAACATTAAACAGGGATGAGAGGTGGGAGGGAAAGGGAGAGAGAAGGGAAATTGCATGGAAATGGAAGGAGACCCTCAG
>NW_026000101.1:24269106-24286197 GCF_001458135.2 Marmota marmota marmota
TTTTTTTTTTTTTTTTTTTTTTTTTTTTTTTTTTTTTTTTTTTTTTTGGTGGTCTGGGGATTGAACCCAGGGCCTTGTGCATGTGAAGCAAGCACTCTACCGACTGAGCTATACCCCAGCCCTCCATAGATTTTCCTTTTTTATTAGGTATAATAGGTGACATTACAATAACACAAATGTTATGTTTCAGAATACCAAAAAGTTTAGAATATTATGTTTATCTTCAGATGAAAACAGTAAACTTTATGATATGGTTTGAATGTGCATGTCCCCAAATCAATAGTATTAAGAAGTGAAGCTTCAGAGCTGATTAGGCCAGAAAGGCTCTTCCCTCATAAATAAGATTAGGTACTATATTATGAAAGGGCTGGAGGGAAGTGGTAGGCCCTGTTTTTCTCTTTAATTATGTGACAGAGAGGACACCTAGATTGTGCTATCTATTGAACCAGCCCCTTATCAAACACTGATCCTACCAGTACACTGATCCTAGACTTCCTAATGTCCAGAACTAAGAGAAATAAACTTACATAATTATTAAATCACCCAACTTCAGGCATTTTGTTATAGAAGTACAAACAGACTGAGACAAAATATATAGCTCATATATATGCAAATACATAAAATTTTATATCTCAGTCTAATTCTATTATCGTATATATTTTACAGAATAGCCAAATAAACCAGAAATTGATAAACTACAAAATAATTCTTAGGCATCAACAGATACCTAATTATTATGATAAGAACCACAGATAAAACTTCATGATCACTCATAGAAAGACATGTTTATTTAACATACCTAAGAAGTCCGAGATAATAAGATTTGTCTAAAATTTGCCTCTGGGGACCTGAAAAAATGTTTAAATGTTAGTGTTCAGTCTCAAAATGCCAGCAAAATAGCAAAAATCCAAAGCACAACCAGAATTATACATCATAATTCTCAGACAGCTTTCATTACTGCCACCAAACATTAAGAAAAGAGAACTAGTATCTTAGAATCATGATATTTTAAAAAGACCACAAAGATGGAATGAGGTGAGACTATTAAGATAGTAGATTCATAGTACAGGCTAGCTAAATGGAAACTAGGCATAAGGGAGCCTAAAACAGAGCTTCCCCAAAGAAGTTTCTCTGACTACAAAAATATAGTAGGACTGTCCAATTAAGAGTAGATACATGCAACTACTGAGCACTTGAAAAATGGCTGGTGCTACTAAAGAAATTAATTTTTATTTTACTTAATTTTGAGTATTACAAATGACTATTAGATATTGGAGACTCTAGATATTCCTAAATGTGACTAAGAGACAACAATTTTCCGAATTTCTCTTAGGAGACTTTTAAAAAACATGATGTTAGCTGGGCGTGGTAGTGCACGCCTGTAATCCTAGCAACACAGGAGTCCGAAGCAAGAGGATGGAGAGTTCAAAGCCTTGAATATACTTCAAAGCCTCAGCAACTTAGTGAGGCTCAAAGCAACTTAGTGAAATCCTATCTCTAATAAAATATAAAAAAGAGCTGGAGATATTGCTCAGTGGTTAAGTGCCCCTGGGCTCAATCACTGGTACCTGGTACTAAATAAATAAATAAATAAATACATGCTATTACATTTCAGTAGAATGAAGAAAGTATTCCTAGGGGTTTGGGGCATAGCTCAGGGGTAGAGTATTTGCCTAGCCAAGTTCAGGGATCTGGGTTTGATCTCCAGGCATGGCAAACAAAACAATAACAAACAAGCCCAAAAAAGTATTTCTAGGTTAAATGTCCCAAATTTTATAAGGGATGAAATGCCTTGCAAAGTGTGAGAAGTAAAGTCTAGAAAGTACTGCCTGTAATGTCTGTTCTTAGTAGAAAGGAAAAATGTCTTGTAATAACTGGAAATGGGACTTAGAACAAGAAAGAACAAAAGTCACAGCAGATAATGGTGCATAGTGGTAACAATCTGAACTCTCATGTAAGGCTTTGAAGTATATTCATAGAAACTGACCATTTTAAATGACACTTGGTCTGTTTTGAAGGAAGTTTATATAAGATAAATATCTGACATATTCTCTAGAAAATTTAAGTATGTTTCTATCCTTAATGTTTTTTGATAAGTAACATTAAACATTTAAAAATTACTTTGAATACATTTTAAAGATTAGTTGAACGACTATATAATTTTGCTTCATTTTTTATAGTATTGATAATTACTAAAAGTCATGACATATTATTATAAAAAGTACAGTCATCTCAAGGCAATTGTAGGGAATTGATTCTAGGACCCCTGTATAGACACCCAAATCCAGGAATTCTCAAGTCTCTTATACAAGATGACCTAATATTTGCATATAACCTGTGTGTATCATTGCATGTAGTTTAAATCATCTCTAAATTACTTATAGTATCTAATATAATGTAAATGCCATAGAAATAATTGTTGCACTATATTGTTTAGGGACTAATGACAAGAATAGCCTGTATGTGTTGAGTACAGATGCAGCTTTTTTCAACTATTTTTGATCTGTGGTTGACTGAATCTGCAGATGTAAAGCACTGAATAATAAGGGTCAATTGTACTATGTATCTTAAAATTAATTTTGTAATAGCAGAATATTTTCTTCCCTGTTAAACCATTTGTCACAATAAAGAACATAATGATTTTTTTTTTTTTTTCTGGTAATTGAACCTAGGGCTTCCATAGGCTAGGTAAGTACCCTTTATTGAGCTACATCCCCAGCCATTTGTCAAAATAAAAGAAAAGAACTTTTCACACACAAAAAAAAGTTTACCAAGGTTTGTTTATATATACCACATACACAATATGCATTCATTTTTCTAAAGATTTTCTAAATAGATGCATAATGAGAGATTCAGAAGAGACTTATTTGCTAGACTTCGTTCCTTATTTAAGAATTAGAATGGAGGGCTGGGATGTAGCTCAGTGGCAAAGAGTCTGCCTTGCATTCGCAAAGCCCTGGGTTCGACCCCCAGTTCCAAAAAAGACCAAAAAAAAGAACCCCACCAAAAAAAAAAAGATTAAAAAAAAAAAAAAGAATTAGAATGGAGCCAGAGTGGTAGCACATGCCTGTAATCCCAGCGGCTTGGGAGACTGAGGCAATAGGATTGAGACTTCAAAGCCAGCCTCAGCAAAAACGAGGCACTAAGCAACTCAGTAAGACTCTGTCTCTAAATAAAGATATAAAATAGGGCTGGGGATGTGGCTCAGTGGTCCAGTGCCCATGATTTCAATCCCCAGTACCAAAAAAAAAAAGACTGGATCTTTCTAATTATTAGGAAAAAAGTAATATTTCTTGACTCACTGATTATAAATAGCAATATTTTAATAGCATCACTTTTATATGAAAACTACTAAAAAGTATATCAGAATATTGCTACATGATTTTGAATTCAGAAAATATGAATATTCAGAAAAATTAATATCAAAATAACTCATGTTTGTAACTTACTAGTTTACAATGTGTTTTCATATTTATTCTGTTTTTATCTCACAACAATTTTATGAATCAAACAAGAATTATGTTCTAATTCTGATTTGGTTATATGGTAATGTAATACTTTTTGTACAAAATATACTCATCTTCATAAAACAAATACCTTTCATCCCAGTTTTCATTCCACTCAAACCTTGCTGTGTTACAGGACGATCAGCAACTTTGATCTGAGATGACAGAACACCACCAGTCCCCAAAGGACCACCACGAGAACCTGGTCTTGCTGTTCCAGGGGGCAACTAAACAAAAAGATTTTACTTTCATCAAAATAGTAAAAAACAGTCCTTCTACTATTATGAGACTGCAAAGATAATTTGAAAACTTAAAATTCTACATAATTAGTAAAATATTCCTTGCATTTTTACTGTATGAAATAATAAATACTATTATTCAATATTATTAGATAATAAATTTCTTGAATATTTAAATTTATGTACATATTATATCATATATTTCATTAAAATTTTAAACTCTATGTGTAGATATTATTTAAAATATCTCCAAACTAGAAAAGAGCTAAACGTCTATCATAGGAAAAAGTTGAATAAGTTGTAGCATATAAAAAAGCAGTTTTTTAAACAGTTTATAAAATTATTAAAAAATTGTAATAAAACAAAAAAGTCTGGAAGATCTTATAAGAATAGGAACAATGGTTAGCTCTACCTAATGGTAACAGTTGACTTTTATTTTCTGCTTTATATAAAGTGGTGTTTTGGGTATAATAGTGGGTATATATATTATCTCTAAAATAAAAAAGGAGGAAATCTTCATTTTGAAAAAAAAAATGGTTATGATTCCATAACAACATGGCCATGTAAATTACTGAAGAGCTTATATCATTCAACAAGCATTTGTAATCTCTACTTCAGATCAGCTAAATCCAGTATAACAGCACATACTCCGAGGAAAGAACAAGACTCCTTTTTCATCAGTTCATAAAGTATATTCAGGCATGGGAAAGTATAAAAGACAATTTGAAACTGTTCCAAAATATTCCTCCTCCTTCTGTTTATTTTCGTACCTTCTTTTTTGAAACTCTCTCTCTAATAAAGAGTAAAATTTACAATAATAGATAAAATATGGCGTAGAAATTTTCGATAGGGGTTGGATATAACCACTGCCATTCATTTTGGTTGTTTTTAATTCTGTTAGTTGATGACTTTTAATTCTATGAAACAACACAGTTCTTTAAAAGATTATGAAAATTGCGAGGGAATTATTTGGGGTAAGGGGCCAATAACAGTACACATTCCAGAGAAAACATTGAACACAGAAACAATATCAACTACAAATTCAGATGAAATGATTGCAGCGTTAACCTGAGAGATTTCTAGAAGAAAATGCTAAATCTCTGGCTGGGTAAACCTTGTAAATGATTTTTTCTTTTGCTTTATGCAAGCATAATTTTGAGAGTTATTCAAATAACTTCTACTTCTTTTCATTCACCAGATGAACATATATACAAGAAAGTATAAATTAAAACCATATACATTAATGGATAGATATGTACTCACATGGAAATATATTCAGAATATATGATTGAAACAAAAGAGAGATGCAAAACAATGTATATATTATGTGCATGTACCAATGTTAAAACAAATCCCTTCAATATGTACAACTATATTGCTCCAATAAAAAAAATGGAAAGAATATCAATGCACGTGGTATTATTCTGATTTTGGAACAGACCAAAACCATACAAATTATATATGCATATGTATTTGATTGTTTATAAATAAATGCACAGTAGAAAAGTCTAGAAGATAGACACAACACTATTGACAGTGTTTAGACATTCAACAGGAACTCCATTACTTTGTTGTTTGCATATTTTATGATGATTATTATTTTTGAAAATACAAACATTAATAAGTGGCAATGTCAGATTCATTTTGTAAATAATTAACAAGCATTAATTCTTATTAGAACAAAAGAAAAAGATATAGATATACTCTTAATATATTAGACAAATTTTACTCATTAAATTCATTGTATTCATTTCTGTTTTAGTTGGTTTTTGTTTGCGTAGCCATTAAAGAATATTCAGTTTTCTCTTTTCATGAAAAAAAAAAAAGAAAAAGATATCCTAGCTTAGTATATCTAAGAAGATGTCAGAAAAGTCATTTCTTTTTTTTTTTTTTTTTTTTTTTTTAATATTTATTTCTTAGTTTTTGGCGGACACAACATCTTTGTTTGTATGTGGTGCTGAGGATCGAACCCGGGCCGCACGCATGCCAGGCGAGCGCGCTACCTCTTGAGCCACATCCCCAGCCCCCAGAAAAGTCATTTCTAAATTGATGTGATAATACACCCGAAAACTCTAGAAAATTCTGAAAACATGAGGTACTGATTTTAACAAAGCTATTCCTGCCCCCCAAAATAAACATAGGACTAAGAATTATCTGTTGTTCGAGGTTAACTTAAGCATCAGCTTTAAGCACCCTCTGAGTTAGTCAAAGCCATCTGTGTGAATATCAGAAAAAATATTACAGACACTGTGGTATATTCATTTCTTCCTACTTTATTTTCTATGCACATATAAATGCATGTTTATAAGTTAAGTTGAGGTTACACTTTTTTTTTTTTCTTAAGGCTATATTATAAAGAATTTTGCCAAGTGTGGTGGTACACCTGTAATCCCAGAAGCTCGGGAGGCTGAGGAAGGAGGATTGCCAAGTTCAAAGCCAGCCTCAGCAACTTGGCGAGACCCTGTCACTAAATGCAATATAAAAAGAGATAGGGAAGTGGCTTAGTGATTAAGTGCCTCTAAGTTCAATCCCTAGTACCAAAAAGAAGAATTTCTTTTCTCAAATATATTTTAAAATAATTTTTAATGACTATCTAATAGCTCATTATAGGGATAAAAATATCATAATTTAAGTCTCACTTGTCATAAGGTCATTAGGTCTCAAGATTTTTCTTATTATGATACTTAAAAATATGTAATCATCTTTACTGGATATTCTTCTGCTGAGAATTATTCTGTAAACTTTATCCCACTTTTTCTAATATAGTGTTTTTCTTCTTGATTCACTGATTTATGACATTATGCTCTTAACATTTAGCAGTTTGTTTCTAAAATTGCTGTGGCAATTAGAATATAGTTTCACTCATACTCAACCTTTATAAAAAATTTTTATGTAATTATGTTTCTTATTAGTTTTGCTTTTTTATTCTAGATGAATTTTGAAATAATTTTATAATGGCATTCCTTCCATCCTTCAGAAGAAATCTCATGGAATTCTGATTGAACATAGGTTTATAGACTTAATACAGAAAAAACTCTACAAATTAGTAAAGTTTGCTATATCATTTAAAGATTATGAATTCTGTTTTTATAAATATTTTTTACCAGGTTATCATTTTTCTTGGTGTTTTCAATTTTTTAATTCAAATATATAATTCTGAAATTACTCTCCTTAGGGTTGGGGATATGACTCAGTTGGTAGAGTGCTTGCCTTGCATGCACAAGGCCCTGGGTTCAATCCCCAGCACCCAAAAAAATGCTTTGAAATTATTCTCCTTTTCATTACTTGGCATTTCAGTTCTTATTAGAAAGTCCTAGCCTATATCAAGTTTATACGAAATATAATTTCTCTAATGCAGCTGTGATTGTATTTTCAAAATATCAAGTTTAAAAACTATTTAGAATTCTGATAAAAGATGTGAGAGAGGGATCAAAAACTTTTTAAACAAATAGTTTGTTTTTGGAATGTTCTAATGAATACTCTATGCTTTTACAACTAAGTTGAAATGCCATCTTAATCATTAATTCTTACATATGCTTGATTCTATTTCTAGTCTATTTTATTTTGTTTGATTCTGGCACCAATGCACTGTACCATTTAAAATTATTGTAGCTTTAAAATAAAATTGAGGATCAGCAACAGCGGGCAACATCTCTCAGTGGTATCGTCTCAAAATTGTCCCATATTTATATTTTCACATGTTTTACAAAAAACAAACATATTGCTGGGCATGGCACACCTGTCATCCCAGTAGCTCAGGAGGCTGAGGCAGGAGGATCACAAGTTCAAAGCCAACCTCAGCAACTTAGCAAGGCCCTAAGCAACTTAGTGAGATGCTGTCTCAAAATAAAAAATAAATGGGCTGGGGATGTGACTCAGTGATTAAACATACCTAAATTCAATCCCTGGTACCAAAAAATTACAAAAAAACAAACAAAAAGTCATTTATATAACATTATGCTTAATGAATAAAGGAACACAAAGCAGAATCTCTCATACAGAGAAGTTTTCCAACTTCTACCAGGATGTATGCATAAGCATTCTACAGATTTGTTTTATTTAAACTTACTCCAGTTGCCACTCGATTATTTCCTGATAGGGGTCGCATTCCAGAAGGAGGCCTTCCTGTCAACCCAATTCCACCTCGTGAAACAGGGCGAGATGCTGAAGCTTTGTGATTACTGGCCATTATTTGTTCACTTTAACCACTGTTTGGAAACAATAAATAGTTCAATTTTCCTTTGATGTCTTTTGTAGCAAGATACAATTGTCCCATTATACCCTTTCTTCAAACATTTAATTCATGACAATTATTCTTGCAAATTACCATTCCAGGAACACTATAAGGTTAAACCTGCTTTGATTTGTTCAAATTTGACATTAACCTATTATATTATGTCCCATCATCCTATACGTAGGATACCTATAAAAACAGAACAATTTCATAAATGCCCTATAAAGGTCCATAGAACAACAGGGCATAATGGGTTAATATTCCACTTAGAACTACAGGACCATTTATTACATGATTTTTCCTCATTTCCCTGTTATTTTACAAACTCCTCTAAAAACACACTCACTCTCTCACTCTCTCTCTCTCTCTCTCTCTCTTTCTCTCTGTCTCTCTCTCTTTGGTATTTCTGATCCTTAACCATGTTTCTATTCCAACTTCTGTTCCTACCACCATCAGCAAGTTATTTCCTACTAACTGGAAAATCAAGTCTTTTATCACCTTTAGAACACACAAATTAACCAATTAACCTAATCCATTTTGCCCTCCAATCTCCCTAGCCATCCCCATTCTCATCAAGATCAATCTCTATTCTGATTTGCCCTCTTGATTCCATCTCTTTTGGGCATTACCCCCATTCCTGTTGATTTCTTGAAACTTCCTCCAATCTCTTAAGTCAGTTTTTTGCTAACCATAAAAGCTAATCTCTTGATCTTAAACCATCTCTAACTCTCCCCCAGATATTCTTTCTTTGTGTAACCAATCTTTTAAGAAAACCCTGTTTTTGCCAGGCATGGTGGGCATGCCTGACTCAGGACACTAAAGCAGGAGGACTAACAAGTTCAAGGCCAATCTCAACAACTTAGCAAAACTCTGTCTCAAAATAAAAAAGGTTCTCTCATTTGCAGAAGCTAGAGTATTATAAAGGAAAGGGGGAGGGAAGGATAAGATTACTTAAAGAACCAATCAAATTAATAAAGGAGTGAAAGAAGTCTAGTAGAAAAAGGGAGTGGGGAAGATCAGAGGGAAAAGGGGGAGGGAACAGGAGGGATCATAAACTGAAACTGATTTCTATGAGGTATGAGTTTGTTGGGATGAACTCAACTACTATGTACAGCCATAAAGCTCCAATAAACAATTAAAAATTAAAAAAAAATAAAAAGGCTGGTGATGTAGCTCAGTGGTAAAGGGCCCCAGGTTCTATTCCAAGTACTCCCGCCCATAAAAAGAAGACCTATTTCCACTATTTCCTGGATGCCCACTATTCCATTCAAATGACCCCTGCAAATATTGCCAAGAATGTGTCATCTGTTACTAGTTTCCATTCTTACATGAAACCATCTCCATAATATTCTCCTTTTGAACATCTTTTTCAGTCTCCTAGATCTTATTCTGCCCTTCAGTAAGAGCATTCCCCAAGATATCATCCAGCCTATTTTTCTTTTTTTTGCTCTAAGCTCTCATTAGGTCACCTTATCTACACTAAGGGCTTTAATAATTAAAACTGAGGATTCATAACTCCTTATCTCCAGTCCTGACACACTCAGCTTAAGGTGTTTATATCCAAATAATTACTTAACATCTCAACTTAGATGTTTCCTAAATATTTCAAAATAAATATACGTAACTCTAAACTTCTGATCATCTCCCCAAGTTATTCTTTCTCTTGGCACCATCTTCTAGTCGTACATAAGTCAAACACTTCATCCTTGATTTCTCCTCTCCTTCACTTCCCAGAGCTTATCAAATAGTTCTACTGATTTTATTACTAACTGTTTAACATGTGTCTTCCTCTCTATTCCTATTGCACTGGTCAATTCAAGGCCTCCCTGACACAAGTGGACTATTATATCAGCCTCTTAACTAGTTCCCTTGCCTAACACACAACTTGCCCATTATCTTCTCTAGGAATCCTTCCATGACCACTCCATAACCACCTCCACTTTCTTCATTTTGAATTTGTTGGTCAGTTCTATATGCTACTATGCATTGTGCACATGTATCTATCCCAATTGATATTACCGATTTGTCTAAGTATTTCTCTCCCTTTACAGGGAAAGCTGAATTTTATTCATCTTTATTTCCTCAGCATCTGTCTCAGTGACAGGCAGAAACTTCGTTGACTTTTATATCTTTTCAATCTCCTCTTATACTAAGAGATTGCCAATTACAAAAATTTACTAAATTTGGTCAGGAGTATAGCTCAGGGATAGAATGCATGCCTAGCAAGCAGAAGGCCCTGTATCAATTCCAACAACAACAACATAGAGGAAAATTTTACTAAATAGTCAAAACAAAGAAGTGATAAATGTTTGCAGAGATAGATATTATTAATCCAATTTAAACATTACATACCACACATATTGAATCTCATGTTACCCCATTAATATGTACAATTTTATATATCAGCTAAATATAAATTTAATAAAAAAATTTAAAATAAACAAAATGCTGATGCTCACAAACAAAACATATGGCAAACTAAAATAGCTTCTCTATTTTTATAACCTATACCCAGTTCTTGCTTTTTTTTTTTTTTTTTGGAGCACCATGATTAGTATTTTTTTTTTTTTTAAATGCTAGGAAATGAAACATAGGGTCTCATGCATCCTGGGCAAGTGAGGCAAGTACTGTACCATTGAGTTACATACTTGGCTCTTTCTATTCATTTACTTTGAGTCAGGACCTGGTTAAGTTGTCCATGATGACCCACAACCTGCAGTCCTTTTACCTCAGCCTCCAAATCACAGGCATATATCACCACACCTGACTTGCTTTTATTCTTTCTACTATCTGCTTTCTACTGTAACTATGCTGATGACTCATATATCGATATCTATCCTCCTGTCCTTTAAACTGGACACCAATTCTGATTTTCATTTTTTCACTGGAAATTCCTAGTCAGATATACCATTATTACCTCATATTGTTAAGTGTACTTAACTGCCGTTTTGAACTCTGCAGACAAAGCAATAGCATTATTTCAAATGGAAAGGGGAATTTCTTAAAATGAGATTTTGAAAGGAGAACGGGGTTTACTTTTAAAACGGTTTCTCCAAGAGCTAGTACAATTAAACTGTGGTTTCCAGCAGAATGAGTCACTCTCATTTTAGCTTTCCTGATAACTTTCAAGAAAACTGCCAATATACAAAAATTCCATCTGATTTTCTTTGCCTCTGCTCTACTGGTAGTGGGGAAGGCTTAGTATTTACATCAGTCTCAGTGGGATTAAGAAAAAGGGGAAGGAGGGGCAGTAGTAACAAACTCTGGGATTCATATATTCACACAACCTTCGGGATTATTCACACAATCACAGTTGTGAGCCTGTCAGTTGGTGCCACATAGATTAGGGATACAAACTTTACTTCTGACAGTTACTATCTGCATAATCTTGACACGCACTTAGCTTCTCTGGATGTGTTTCCTCATATCTACAATAAAGTGTGGCCATGAGCTCCACCTTGTAGAGTTATTGTGAAGATCAGATACCATAGGTAACACATTTGGCACTGTCCTCTCTAAACCAACCATTCCCACAAGTGTTACTAAGTCCCTTCCACTGCAACCAAAGGACATATCTACTCCTCTGAGTAAAATCCTTCAGCCCACAGGGACTCTCTCTGAGGCTCTGGAATTCTTCCGTCTAGTCCCGCTTGGAGGGTCTTCTCAGGGGATTCCTGGAGATCTCTGCGCACCCTTTGCTGGAATAGAAAACTTCAGCGGCCGGGCAAGGGGCCCGAAACAAACCCCTAAGAGCTGAAGAATTGGATAAAATCAGCGCCACCTGAATAAAGAACCAGCGCACAAAGATGTGAGAGGAAGAGATGGAACCTGGGCTTTCTCACCTCCACCGTCGCGGAAGGAGGGCGATGGCAAGGGTTCAGGGCGCTCCACTCTTTCCGAGGCCGTCACTGCGGAGGAACCCACCAGCAAGCTTTTCCCTGCCCGCGACTCCCGGTCACTCAGGGGCGGCTTTTTAGGCCCTCAGGCCTAACCAGCTACGGCTGCGTGGCGCTGCGTATCCTGGCAACCGGGGTGGGGTGAAGAAGGGCCCTGCGCCTGATTGGTCAATCCTGGGCCTAAGATCCCGGTACCCACAAACAAACGAGATCAAACTTCTATCGCGATATTCGAGAACTAGCCTTGTTTTTTTCAATTCATTTTTGGAAGAAATGACAACAGGCAGGTTGACTAGAAAAAAGGAGAACATTGTATTGAGACACTTTGGTTTTCTTGACAATAAGTGGGACTTCTGAGTGCCCGACCTGAACCGATTCTATGTAATCTGATGCTCATACCCCAAACATGTATAAGAACCAGACTTTAGGGAGTTTACTTAAGAAAGGGTGAAAGCCTTGGCAAGTACACCCAGTGTCTAAGACAGCAAAGGTCTATCTGTAGCAACCAATGTCCAGCATCAGTATGTTGTTGCAGGCAGCAGTGCTTGTTCTTAGTGCTGTTCTCAAGAGGGAAAACATGGCAGAATAGCATGATGGCGCAAGGTTGCGCAGTGCAGGACATAAACAGAAGCAGAGAAGCAGAGGGGCTGGGGAAGGAAAGAGAGAAGATATATTCTGTTGTTTTTAAGATGCCTGTAATCCCAGTGACTTGGGAGGCTGAGGTAGGTGGATCCCAAGTTTGGGGCCAGCCTGTGCAAATCAGTAACACCTTTTTTCAAAATAAAAAAGGACTGGGGATGTAGTTCAGTGGTAGAGTGCCACTGTGTTCAATCCCCAGTGCTAGGGGTGTGGTTGGGGATAGATAAGGGACTATGTAAATAATCATAAATTTATTGTAACAGTATTTGTGTCTTAAGTTCCTGTCTGGCTCAGGACAGGAACTCTCTCTTCCTGGAATCCGTATTCCTGTGCTTTTCACTGTCAAAAGTCTTGTTCATCATTCAAGTCTTAACCCATATGTTCTTTCTTCAGAGAATTCTCTGGCACTCCACTGAATTAATCTCCAATTCCCTCTGCCTCTTCCCTATTCAACGTCCCCAATGCACCCTGTGTTTTTCCTACTAAAAAACTCTGAAAGATAAACTTTAGCATATGTTTCAGTTAGCTTTTGCATCACTGTAAATGAAATATCTAACAGAATAACTTCAAGGAGAAAAGTTTATTTGGGGCTCATGGTTTCAGAGAATCCACTGGTGGCTGACTTCATTGCTGTGGGTTCAAGGTGAGGTAAAACATCATGGTGGAAAAATTCAGTGGAGTAAAGCTAGCTACTCAGCTCCTTGTGGGGTCAGGATAGAGCAGAAAGCAATTGGGCATTCCCACAGTGACTGACCTCCTCCAACCATGCCCATCTGCCTAGAGGTAAGACCTAGTCAGTCTATTCCAACTAAGATGGATTGATGAGGTTACAACTCTCATGATCTTATCATTTCACCTTCAAATATTCCTGCATTGACAGTAGTTTTTGAGGGATACCCCCCCAATATCTGAACTATAACAGCATGTGAAAAGTTTAAAGAGCTTCAGCAGGTAGCAGTTGTAAACCAGAAGTGGTTTAGGACTCTGTTAGAGGTGGCTGAAGGCAAACATTTTATAGAGTTTATGTAGAAGCAGAATAAAGATTATTTGAAGCTGGGAGTGGTGGCATATGCCTGTAATCCCAGCTATTTAGGTGACTGAGAGGAAACCAGACTCAGCCAAAGAATTATACACACACACATATACATATATATATCTCCATAGTCTGGTTGGCCTATTGGTCATTTGACTAACCCTAAGATAACAACCAAGAGATTACTTGTTATTGAATAAGGTCAGTTATGCCAGAGCCCATCGAAGAAAAAAGTCAAACAAAAAACAATGGATATTTGCAGTATGAATGTAGATTTTTTAAAAAAAACAAACTTTCAGAAATAGCATCATTAAATTTTTCTAGAGCAGAATACAGATGATATTAATGAATGTGTTAGTGAATATTTACATCAAGTGAAAAAATACTAGATCCACTGATGGCAGTGTCTATGGAAAGAAAATGGCTATGAAAATTCAATGTACATGTCCTTTGACCAGCAATTGCACTTCTAGCAATTCAGCATATATTCTTTTTAAAAAATATTTTTTGCGTTGCCAATGGACTTTTTTATTTTTATTTATTTATATGTGGTGCTGAGAATTGTACCTAGTACCTCACCCATGCTGCACAAGCGCTCTACCACTGAGCCACATCCCCAGCCCTCAGCATATATTCTTATTGGATTCATGCACATATATAACACATATGTTCATAACCAAGGTTATTCATTTGAACAGTATTTGTTACAGCAAATGACTAGAAAAAAAATCTAAACACACTGATTAAATAATACTAGAGCCCTAAAATCTCATTATTTGATTATTTAAAAAATGGGATGGACACATGGCTCAGAGATACACTTGCCCAGCATGTGTAAGGCCCTGGCATCATACTGAGAATCAAAACTGTAATGCATAACTCAGTTTACATAAATTTTAATGTTTGGTCTGGATTGGGTAACTATACTGTTTTTTTCTGGAAAAAACTTGTAACATCATCTAGAGTAGTCCTACATGCCCTCAGGCACATGGCAGGAGAATCCAGAATTTGTCACTTTGTACACAGATGGAGAGTAAGAAGAAAATGTTTTAAATGTATGAATTGCTTAACATGTAAAATATTGTAGAGCTCAGTTTTGTGTTCACAAAACTTAAGTTTAGTCTGAGCTCCATTACATTCTTGCTATGTGATTTAAGTTATTTCAGTTGTTAACTAATTTAAAAAATACTATTGAACACGTGTCATATATGAGATTGTTAGATAAAGTTGGCTGATCTTCTGCCCTCACTGATTCCATGTATTCCCTGATTACACAGGAGGCTCCCTTCAGAAAGTCCAGAGGAAAATTAGGCAGCTTTTGATTGGCAGCTTAAATTTCCTTTTACTGTTGAGTTCGGCTTTAGTGCAGGAGCAATAGCACAATGGCCTCCTTGTTGATTTATATATATATTTTTTCTGGTGCTGGGGATTAAACCCAGGGGTGCTCTACCACTAAGTTACATCCCCAGTCCTTTTCATTTTTATTTTGAGACATGGTCTCACTAAATTGCTCAGACTGGCCAGAAACCTGGGGTCCTCCTACTTCAGCTTCTAGCATTGGATTACAGGTGTGCACAATCACACAATTCAACAGCTGATCTGTTTGTTGTTAATGAGGCAAATTCTTTATTTGTAAAATGGGAGTAATAAAACCATCTGCCTTGCAAGGTTATTGTGAGGACTAAAAGACTGAAAATTGCTTTGTACAGTGGAGAAAGGTTCACCGAAGATCTGGTATATATATCAGTAAACTAGATGGTTGACATTTGAGATGACAGAAGGAAATTTAGTCTGGTAGAAAAGACACACACATTTATGTATTAAAATTCAGTGAATACTACATTGAAGATAACAAAATTGCACTGGTCTACAGAAGAGCCAGAAGATGATAAACTGATGTTGAAATGCGACAGGTGGTAAAAGGCATTATAGGTTTTTTTCATTTGTTTTTAAGATTATGTACAAAAAGCATGGAAACATGAATAGCATGATGTGTTCAGGAATGGTGCTAAAGTCAATATGGTTGAGGGATGGGAGGAGGCACCAGAGATGAATCTGGAAAGGAGATATAAAAGACCTTGTATATTGCTATACTCAAGAATGGAAAACAAAGGTTACTGAACGAAGGAATAACACAATCTAATTTTTAGAAAGATAATCCCATTTTAATGTGTAGAATTGGCTGGAGAATAGGGGCAAAGAGTCTAGAATCATGTTGAAATTTAAGCAAGAAACTCTGGGGCGCGGTGGCGCATGCCTGTAATCCTAAGGGCTCCAGAGGCTAAAGCAGGAGGATCAGGAGTTCAAAGCCAGCCTCAGCAATAGGAAGGCGCTAAGCAACTCAGTGAGAGCCTGTCCCTAATTAAAATACAAAACAGAGCTGAGGATGTGGCTCAGTGATTCAATCCCCGGTAGTCCCTTCTCCGCCTCAAAAAGCAAGAAACTACTAAGTAGAGATTTCTAATAGCTAGAAATTCGGATCTAGAGTTTGGAGATATCAATCAGGGGATATACATTTAGAAATAAGCAATAGTAAACAGTCTACCCAGGAAGAAGTTGCTACAGCAAAGCAAGTATTAAGATGTCAACATTTCAGGACTAAAATCAGAAACAGAAACCAGAAGAGTGGTGATTCCAAACTTCGAATGAGAATTTTAAGAGGAAAGAAGTGAGAAAGGCGCTAACTGGACTTGGCAATTTAGAAGGGGTTGTGGCGAAGTGAAATTGGTGGGAGGGAAATTGTTGGAGGACAAATCTTGTGGACAGTCGCACTCAACGTGGTCCAACGACGACAGGCAACATCACCCGGGTGTGCTTAAAAACATATATTCTCAGGCCCACCCTAGATCTACAGAAGCAAAAAGCCACCAGACGAATGGACATACTGCCTGAAAGAACGGACACGGACCACCATACTCATTAGCTAATCTGATGGCAGTGGGCAAGGAGACTGGGATAATTTGAAACGAGGCAAGCGAGGTTAGTTTGACTCCAAGGGTTTCTTGTTTTCATTGAAAAACAACGTTTACCTTGTAAAAGTCTCAGGAGACTCCGTAGAGAAGGCGGGGAGAAAATGGGGTAAGTAAGCCCTAACAGGAGTCACGAAGCAATCTCCACCGCTACGCAGGGCGCAGCGCGGAGACTCCAGATTTAAAATATCCGGGTTCGGCTCACCGGCCGCTCACAACCCGCTGACGCGCGGCACTGTGGGATTTGTAGTTCTGGCGCGAATCCCGTATTACAAGAAACAGTTCCGCCAAGGCACAGCAAGGGACCAAGTAAGCAAAGCACCGGGCTCGGCCTGCACAGAAAGACCGGGCGTGGTTCTCTCTTCCTCCGCCGGCGATCCAGAGAGCAGGAGGGGAGCGAGCCGCAGCCCCGAGTCGGCCTCGACAGTCGGGACGCACAAACTCTGCGTCATGGCGGGCTGAGGCGGATGATGAATTCCGGCGTGCAAGTCAGGGTTGCTGTGTCACTCGGCTCGCTCGGCGCGCCCCTTCCCCGCCGCCCTTCCGCACCGGCTCCCAGGCTCTTCCCTGTCTCT
>NW_026000101.1:24288267-24289422 GCF_001458135.2 Marmota marmota marmota
GCCCCTCACCTGCAGGCCCAACTCCCGCGGCAGCCGGTGCACGCCAGGTGTGCCCTGTGGACGGATCTCGCACAGTGCCCGGGTTCCGGGCGTCCGACCCACAGGGGCCATGGCGAGCGGCGCCGCCAGGTACCGGCTGAGCTGCTCACTCCCGGGCCACGAGCTGGACGTGAGGGGCCTGGTGTGCTGCCTCTATCCGCCGGGAGCCTTTGTGTCGGTGTCCCGAGACCGCACCACCCGCCTTTGGGCCCCGGACAGGTGAGCGCTGCGACTTGGGCTGCCCTTGGCTACGTTGCGGGCTTCCCGCAGGGAAGGAAGAGCGACCCTTCCGGGCTGTATACTTGGTTTCCTGCCCTCGGCTCCCAGGTCCCAGCCGATTTTCAGAGCTGTGGCACTTTAGGCGCACAGTGTAAGACTTCAGATTTAAGTGGATCTAGTACCGGTTCGGAGGACCAGACACCTGCCGCCTTGTCTTAACTTGACCACTTCACGAGTTGGTGACCTTGGAGGATCCTCTTACTTTTGAGGGTTTCAGTTTGGGCAGAATATCTTCCAAAGTTTCTTTTAGAGTTGAAAATTTACTGATGCCAGGTGCACCCTCCTAAGTGAGGTAATGTGAAAGCATCTTTCATATTGGTGATTTGTTGTTTTTCTTTTTTCCTAGAAGTTGCTCCGTAGTCTACCTTTAGATCTCAAAAATTGCATTACAGAAGGTTGCATTGAATCCTCTCTTTGTGGTGCAGGTTTGAGTATTTTAGTCTGGGCTCTGTGATGGATCACGTGGATGATACCCCTAAAATGCTTATTGCTGTGTGGATATGCTCTTTTCTTGAGGAAGGCTCATTGCCTTCAAAGTTTTATCAACCAAATTCTCAAACTAAATAAATAAGTAAAAAGGTCCAGATCAAGTTTAAGGGTTTACAACTGATTGTAATTGAGGTTACTTACTTTGTTTAGTAAGTCTCACATCACTAGAGGTTTCAGATTTGGGGTTACCATTCTTAAATTCATTTGATAACTGTTGAATGCCTCTTTTTTGTATCCTGAGGAGAAAACAGACAATTCACATGTTTATGGAACTCTCTTAATCTGCTGAGGAAGATGAATTGACATATGTATTATGAAGAATACAGATAAAGAATGGCGGGGGGGGGG
>NW_026000101.1:24289999-24300888 GCF_001458135.2 Marmota marmota marmota
CCCCCCCCCCCCCATTTATTTTTATTTTGGTAAAATACACCTAGGGGGCTGGAGTTGTGGCTCAGCAGTAGAGCACTTGCCTCACATGCATGCTGCACTGGATTTGATCCTCAGCATCACGTAAAAATAAATACACAAAATAAAGGTATTATGTCCATCTACAACTAAAAAAATATAAAATATATAGCTATCTAACAAAATTTAGTTTTGTAACCATTTTTATGTATAAAGTTCAGTAGTATTAAGTATGTTTTTGAGGTATGCAACTATTACCACCATCCAGCTTCATAACTTCATCTTATAAAATTTATACTCATTAAAATAATAAATTCCCATGCTTCCTTTCCTTAGCTCATGGTAACCATCATTATGTAACTGGCTTTTCTCATTTAGTATTATCCTCAAAAGTTCATTCATATTTTAGAACCTGTCAGAATTTCTTTCTTTTTGAAGTTAAGTAAAATTCTGTTGTTTGTGTTGACCACATTTGTTTATCCATTCATTGATTGATAGACCCTTGGGTTGCTTCCACATTTTAGCTATTGTAAAAAATGATGCTGAACATGGTTGTCTAAATATCTCTTTAAGACTCTGGTTTCATTCCATTAGAAATATACTCAGAAATGGGATAACTGGATCACATTTTTTTTTTAATATGGGAAATTGAATCCAGTGGCATTAACCACTGAACTACACCCCAGCTCTTTTTCATGTTTTGTTTAGAGTCATGGTCTTGCTGAGTTGCTTAAGGCCTCACTAAGTTGCCGAGGCTGGCTATGAATTCACAATCCTCCTGCAATAGCTTTGCAAGTCCCTGGAATTACAGGCATGAGCTACCATCCCTGGCTGTTTTAGTTTTTTGATTAGAAAAATCATCGTGCTCTTTTCCACAAGAAGAGTCTTGTTCTTGGGTGAAGTGTTCTGTTAGTTCTAGTTGGTTTATTGTGTTAAGCCTTTAATTTCTGTACCTATTTTCTGTCTGGTTGTTTTATTCATTATTGAAAATGGGGTATTGAGGTCTTCGGCAATTATAGTAGAACTATTTATCCTTCAATTCTGTCACTTTTTGCTTTGTGTATTTTGATGGCCTGTTATCTGGTGTATAAGTGTCTATGATTGTTTTGTATTCTTGCCATATTGCATTTTTATTAATATATAATGTATGTCTCACTTTTTTAAAATTAAAGTCTATTTGGTCTTATATTAGTATTGCTAATCCTGTTCTCTCTTGGTTACTGTTTTCATGGAATTTTCCATTGTATTTGTTTTTAGATCAAAAATGAGTCTCTTGTAGACAGCATATAATTGGATCATATTTCTTAAACCATTCTGCCCATCTGTCTTTTGATTGGAGAGTTTAATCCATTCACATTTATAGTCATTACTGATAGCATTTTAATATTTATTTTCTGTATGCCTTATAGCTTTTTCATCCTCATTTCCTGCATCACTGTCTTCTTTTGTGTTCAGTTGATATTTTGTAATAAAAATTTAAATTCCTTTCTCATATCCTTTTGTGTAGATTCTTAGCTATTCTCTTTGTAGTTACCATAAGAATTGCATTGAACATGCCAAACTTTTAACTCTAATTTGAATTTATACAAGTTAAATTCAATAACATACAAATTCTGCTCCTTCACAACTCTGTTTTTCCCCCTTTTGGTTGTGGGTGTCAAAAAACTTCATCTATACATTATGCACTCCAAAACATTAATAATTATTTTAAATGTATTAGTCTCTTAAATTGTAAAAAGCAAAATATAGAGTTGCAAACCACTGCTGTATTACTAGATGTATTTACCATTGTTGAGATCTTTATTTCTTCATATGTCTTTGGATTACTGTCTGAGTTCCTTTCATTTTACTCTGCAAGACTCCCTTAAGCATTTCTTGTGGGGAAAGTCTCTTGGTAACAAACTCCCTTGCTTTTGTTATCTGGGAAAGTTTTAATTCCTCCTTCCCTTTTGAAGAACAGTTTTGCAGGGCATAGGATTCTTGGGTGAAGGGTTTTTTTAAATTTTATTTTACTACTTTGAATATATTGATACATTTCCTATATCAATATATTGATATAGGAAATGTATCAATATATTTCCTTCTGGCCTCCAAAGTTGTATGTGTGTGTGTGCACACACACGCATGTGCCAGTGCATGCATTGGGAATTGAATCCAGGGCTTTGCACATGCTAAGCACCTGCTCTACTTCTGAGCTATGTACCCTAGACCTTCCTCTCAAAAGGCTTTGATGAGATCCATTATCTTGAGAGGATCTTTATATGTGATGAATTATTTCTTTCTTAGTGCTTTCAAGATTCTCCCTTTGAAATGTGTCTCAGTGTGGGTGTCTGTGTCTTGAAATTTGTTGAGCTTCTCTGGATGTGTATTTTCATACCTGGGATTTTTTTCAGCAATTATTTCTTTAAATATTCTCTCTTCTCTCCCTCTTTATGTATATGGTTCTCTTGATTATTTCCTATAGGTTGCAGAGGCTCTGTTCACTTTTCTTTCATCTTTCTTCTTTTACTGAGACTTGATCATTTCTACTGTCCTATCAAGTTCACTTAATATATAACAATGGATTTGTAAAGTAGTATATACTCTAAAGTTCAGCATGAATGCAAAATGAAAATGAATACTTGGACAGTTATGTTCTAGGGTAAGGCACAGGACAAATATTTATCTATTAATTGTCTTGTTTTTCTAGTCCTAACAGGGGCTTTACAGAAATGCACTGTATGAGTGGCCACTCTAATTTTGTATCTTGTGTATGCATCATACCCTCAAGTGATATGTACCCTCATGGACTGATTGCCACTGGAGGAAATGACCACAATATTTGCATTTTCTCACTGGACAGTCCAGTGCCTCTTTATATTTTGAAAGGTCACAAAAATACTGGTGAGTATAACACTTTGGTGTTTTTCTAATTGAAGTTTTTAATCCCCTTGAAAGTAATATTTACATATTTATTTTTTCCAAGTTTTTGTTTTCTTTCATCTATAGCTATGGCTTGATAGTGCAAAACTTTTTGGGTCACTTTAGTTCTGTGAAATCTCTGTTCCAAATCTACTTGTGAATTTAAAGATTGATATGCTGGTATATATATATGTGTGTGTGTGTGTGTGTGTGTATGATTTGTTTTGTTTTATTTTACAATGGTGGGGATCAAACCCAGAGCCTTATGCATGCTAGGCAAGCACTCTACCATTAAGCTACACCCCAGCCTATATATAAAAAGTAAAGTGTTTATTTATAAAAGGAAGAGGCTGTATAATTTTAATATACTTCATGGATTAGATCTTCTACTATTTTGTGTAGTGAAGTTATGTAGAACATGTCTTTATCTTTTGGCTGTCATCTCTTTGCAGCAAATTGAAGACCAGGAAGAAATGCATTTACTAATCTAATATCATTATTGAAGATTTTTAAACTTGTAAATACCATTTTTCCATAATTTGTATATATTCCTGGTTCTGTGGTGATTCTGGATTTATATATGGCAGAACAGCTCTTTGTTATGAAGTGGCAAGCTTGATCAGTCCATTTACACGGACTTATTTTTATATTTATGGCTGGAATAATTTGGGACATTACCCATAAATATTTTAAACTTAACTCCTTTGAAAAAATTGTAAAATGTTTGTATGTGTAAAATATTTCACACAGAGTGAAACAGATTTTTACAATTTTTTTATAGAAATCTGTAAATATATACAAAATAGATACTAGGGTTTTGTTTTGTTTTTGTGTGTGTGTGCATGATGGAGATTAAACCCAGGGTCTCACCCATGATAGGCAAATGCTCCATCACTGAGCCACACACCCAGCCCAAAATAATCATATATACGAGAGAAAAATATAATAATCCTTTCCACCTATGTATTTATATAGCTTTAAAAGATTATCAACAAGTGACCTATTTTTTTTATCTTTCCCTCTATCACTGTTATTTTAAAAGAAATTCTTGATATACTATTTTATTTACAAATATAGCAAAATGTAAACTTTAAAACAGGGATAATCAAACTTTTTTGTAAAGGATCACATACTAAATGTCTTAAGAAGTTTCAAGCCATATGACTACTATCATTACTCAGTTCTGCCACTATAGTACAACAGCTGCCATAGACAATAAATAAATGAATAAATAAATAAATGTGCACATCATTTAAACAAGTTTTAGAGGTAAGTTATTTTATCTTAGAAAAGTGATCCAAAAGAAGAATTTTTTTTTTAAGTTAACTATTTCCAATGCACTTCAGGTACTCTGTACATAAGTGCAGTAATAATAGAACATTCCAGTGATTGAATTTACTGGCTCTCTTGGCACTTGAATTTAAACAAACAAAGAATAATGAAGTATTACAGAAGTGTTAAGTCAGTCTTTAAAAAAAGAATTTTAACTATTTGAAAAGCAACTTTTCATATAAATGGGAAAATTCACTTTAATTTCAACATCTAAACACAGAAGTTCGTGTATTTATTTGTACAGTAATATCTTTCAGTGTTTGTTCCTAAGAACAAGTGTATGTGGATACATTATGCATCATAAGGATGTTTTGTGTTCTCATTGCAAAGACTAGTTATGCAATTCTAGTTTCGTTGGCATGGTGGTGGGTACTTTGTAGTCCCAGCTACTTGGAGGCTGAGGCAGGACGGTAGCTTAAGCATAGGAGTTTGGTGTCAGCCTATGGAATATAACAAGACCTCATTTCCCACTCCTCTTTTCATCCCCAAATTAAAATAATTTAATCTCTCTGAATTTTAGTCTCCTAATCTGTTAAATGGAGCAATATCTGGTTCCTGAAGTTGTTGCAAACAGGAATACACTTTTTATAGTGTTGGACACATGGTAAGCACTCAGTAACTTAGCTGTTGATACTCAGTCAAGGTTTCTGTCTTCTGTGTAGAGAGAGGCTCAACACTAACCCACGTTCAAGACCTCATGTTACAGATTTTACCTACTACTCTTTGTCCTGCTTTCCTTTTCCACCTAATTTTTACCTTAGTATATTGTATTTATTTTCAAAGTCACGTATTAAATTTTTCTAAAACAAAGTAGAAAATAAGGAGAATATTAATTTAACTGGAATTTTAATCAACTTGGTTTTTAAATTTTATTTTTGTCAAAGAAAAAGTATTTTCTCTAAAGTTAAGGACCCTTTTTTCTCATTTCTGTAATTTCTATTTTAACTGTAGCCAATTTTTTATATGTTGCAGGAGGTCTGGGAAGCACTTACTTTTTCAAATGTTTTAACATATAAATCAGGGTAGGCGAGGTTCTTATACAATATAGTAACAAATAATTCCCAGATGTGACATAATACAGAATATATCTCATTCACCTTACATGTTCAACATGAATTAGTAAAGGGATGCTGCCAGATTTTCTCAGAGACTCAGGTTGATAGGGGCTTTATCTTGTGCTTCAGCAGTTCTTGCAGCAATGAAAGGAGAACTTCATATACAGGAGGAAAATACCATCCCCTTATGTGCTTGAAAAGGGAGAACTACCGCAGTGTGCCTTCTGGTCCCTAGCTACTTAGATTGTTCTCCCTTCTGCAGGCAAAATACACCCACCTCCCAAACAGTCCAAATTCCCACCCAGTTACAGCATAAAGCCCAAAGTTAAGTACTTCGAAGTGATGTATAGTATTCTGAAAATCGGGGAAATGTTGTTTAGGTGTTTCTACATCAGGTCTATATGTAGTTCCTCTTTAATTCAGAGATCTGTGAGCTAAAAGCACCTATATCACCCATATTTGTATACTATTATGGAATGGGGAAGAGCAAACATTCCCATTAAGAAAAAGAAACAGTGCAAAATAGCAGTTTCTTGTCTATTGCCATTCTGAAATTCAAAGGAGTGATTATTTCAAGAACCTCCTACTCTGAAAGAGATTTTTTTGATCAGTTCCTCCTGATCCTACAAGAGAGGTTACAACCCTTATTCTTTGTGGCTTTGCTTTGATTCTCTGGAATACTCGTCCTTTTCTAAGATAATTAAAAAAATATATTTTTAGCTTTTGATGGACATAATAACTTATTTTTACGTGCTGCTGAGGATTGAACCCAGTGCCTCACACTTGGTAGGCAAGCGCTCTACCATTAAGCCACAACCCTAGCCCTCTAAGATAATTTTTAATATTTATGATTTTGAGCCTGCATAATTTTACATTGAGATAGTAAAACATTTAATTAACTATTCTAATACTGTTGAACTTTGATCTTGGCTGCAGGTTTTTGTTTTGTTTTCATTTTTGTCATTTTCTTGAAAGTGACCCTAAATATTTACATATACAGGGTTTCAAAAATCACCTGCATTATCTTCCTATGGTTGTTTCTTAGAGCCAGAAGGAATTATGCAGCCCAGTTAGTCCTGTTCCCTCATTTTACAGACTAGGAATCTAAGGTTAAGCATCATTATCCCAGTGGTCACACAGTTTGTTTATATCCAAGCATTCTGCCACCAGAGCCTGTGCTCTTGACCACTGCATTCTTCATCTCTATTGAGTTGAACCTCAGTTGGCTATTCACTTCACAAAGTGTTTTTAAAATTGCAATAATTGGGCTCAGTGGCAGAGCAGTTGTCTAACATGTGTGAGGCACTGGATTCGATTGTAAGCACCACATAAAATAAATAAAATAAAGGCATTCTGTTCATCTACAACTACAAAATAAAAAATTAAATTGCAATACTTTAATAATTCGCAAGGTTAAGCATTTTTTCTCTATGAAAATGTATTAATTAATGACTTTTTCTCCCTAGTTTGTAGTTTATCATCTGGGAAATTTGGGACATTACTTAGTGGCTCATGGGACACAACTGCTAAAGTCTGGCTGAATGACAAATGCATGATGACCTTACAGGTACAGTATGTCTGTGTGAATATTCTAGATAATAAAGAAAGTATGATAATTCTATGCAACTTAAACTGATACCCATTTTACCCACAGGGTCATACTGCTGCTGTATGGGCAGTAAAGATTTTACCTGAACAGGGCTTAATGTTAACTGGTTCAGCAGATAAAACTATTAAGCTGTGGAAGGCTGGAAGGTGTGAGAGGACTTTTTCAGGTAAGATGGGGTAGACAATTTAATTATAATTAAATTTATTATATTGTTTCATTATTATTACTTCTTAGTTGCTCAGATGATATTTTTCTCAACAAATTAAAAGCTTAAAAATGACATTTGAAAAATATCAGTATTTATGAGCCAGTTAATTTGGACAAATGTAATTTTCTGACAGTTACTGTTTAGTATTTTTTCTAATGTTATAATGAACCCTCTCATAAAACAATCAAGTGTAGACTAATAAAAAGTTGTCTGATATGCTATAAAATGTGTTTGCTTTTTTGTGTTTTTTTTTTTTATTGTCATTTTAACAGGTTCAGGCTGAAAATTGAAGCATCCTTACTGATGGTAGGTCAGCAGTATAATCTTTAACTGAGTGAAAGCATCATTATTGTCTTTATTTTGTTGAAGTACATTGTTTAATAATAATAAAATTTAGATTTTTTTAATCTTGTGGGTTTCCATAGAATACAACTACACTGAGGTATCTGCTGTCCAAGTTTTAATAATTTGTTTTGGTGCTGGGGATTGAGCCCTGGCCCCTCTGCTGTCTAGTATTAATATAATTGATTTATTTGAGAGGTATTTAATTTTGGTGTAAGTTTTTGTTCATCACTACCCTGGATAATACTTTGAAAAAAATAAAAGTAAAAAGTCCCTTCATACACATAAAAGTAACTATAGGTGGAAAATAATAAGTTATAATTAAGTATCCCTCTGTTTTCTGCATCAGTATTTACAATTTATATATCAAGTCTTTAATTTAGGATAACGAATCTAAATCAACAAATACTGAACATGAAAGTTTTGTTTTCTCATTTTCTTTATTAGGTCACAACATCAGAAAATGTTTTGTCCTTAAACTTAGGAGACACTTACTTTTTAATATATATTTTGATATATTTGAATATTGTGACTTTTATGAATTATTCTTGTTAAAGAAAAATTGTTAGAGTCTGTAAACAAGTCAAGATGGCACCTGGCATTTTGCAGAGGGAGTGGTTTGTGAAGTAATGCCAGCGAGCCATTAAGTGTGGAGATTCCTTATTGGTTGACTGCTGTATCTAGTTTATGTTAATTAAGATAAGCTGTGTGTAAGGTATATATACCCCTCCTGTCCTACAATAAACGGCTCCCACTCCTGCTGTATCAACCTACACAAGTTGCTCGCCACCCCCCGGTTAGTTTGCTGCAGCCGGACTGCGGCAAAAAATTAAAAAGGAATTGTCAGGTGAACATGAAGAATTTTTGGAGTCAAAATACTGTCTCTGAAAGGTTTTAGGAAATAATTTAGAAAACAATGTGATTGAAGCAAAATAACTTCTGAAGAATAGAAAATATTGCCATAACTGAAATACAAATTTTGATTACCAGGCTTTTCTATAGAAAAAAGGAAAATTTTGTAACTTGAAAAATCAGTTTTTACTGCTAATATGTTTTATAATTTTAGTAAACTCTATGGAGCCATTGAGCAAAGGATACATTTTTTTTTTTTTTTTTTTTAATGCAGGGCATGAAGACTGTGTAAGAGGTTTGGCAATTTTGAGTGAAACAGAATTTCTTTCCTGTGCAAATGATGCTAGTATTAGAAGATGGCAAATCACTGGCGAGTGTGTTGAAGTATATTATGGACATACAAATTATATTTATAGCATATCTGTCTTTCCTAATTGTAAAGGTAAGAGTAGTGTATTCTCTGTATTAAAATTTTGTTTTGTGCGTTATTTCATTCTACTCTTGAGCTGAGGACAGGAGGGCTGCTTACTTAAATCAGCTTATTGTTAACTAAATATTTCCTAAGTATCTGTTTTCCCAAGTGGAGAAAATTATATTGCCATCTTTATATTAATTCAGATTAGTGGTTGTATTATAAAATGTTCACAAGTATCTGAGGAATGACTTTCTGTAATTCATTGGTACATGGTATAGTTTATAAGATGTGAAGGAATTAAAACGTGATTTTTGAAGTTGTATATAATTGACTAATATAAAACTTAAAACTAATTTTAAAACACATTGAGATTTAAAAGATCTGTATATCTAGAAAGATGTTGTTTATAAAAGTTATTATTTATGTCTAAACAAGTTTTTTTTTTTTCCCATTTTCATTAATTTTAGATTTTGTGACAACAGCAGAAGACAGATCTCTGAGAATCTGGAAACAAGGAGAATGTGCTCAAACAATCCGACTTCCAGCTCAGTCTATATGGTGCTGCTGTGTGCTGGACAATGGTGACATTGTGGTTGGTGCGAGGTATTTATATTCTAGTCAGTCAATAAATTTTATGTATCTAGGCCTATGATAGGCACTAGAGTGTACAGAGGTAAGCCATAGGAATAGCAGGTGAAATGAGAAGACTGCATATTTCCATTAATTGAACAAAGTAGGAATAACAACTATTACACTAATGACACATGTATTACACTAAAGATACATGATATACAAGTATTGTACTAAAAGTTGTACCGTCCAAACATTGAATGTAAAAGAAGTTAGAGGATGTAAAAATTGGTGTGGGAAAATTTTCTGAAGAAGAAGAAATTCAAATTGAATTTTGAAGGTTAATGAGTAGGAAAGGAAATTAGAATTTCCAACAAAAGATATAAGCTTCTATGGAGTCAATGTGATATTCAGAGGAGATGAGGGAAAAGGATGAAAAACTAAGGCTGGGAACATTAAATAGTGGATATGATGGGGCTTAACTGTGGGGAACCTTGAAAACCAGCTATTTTTCACATTGGTAGTTTAGGGTTAAGGTGTTATAATGCTCAAGCAAGAAATGATATTATTAAAGTGAACCTTGTGTGTCATTAAATATATATCTTAAATTTAACTAGATGTGATGTGACAGGAAAGCAAACTAGAAATCAACTGCAACAGTAAGATGTGAAGTTAAAAATCAGTGATCCCACAATGGCACTGGATAAGAAATAAATAAGATAATTCAGACAAAAATTATGAGAATAAGAATGAAAGGAAAAGATAATACTTTAAACTTTTGGTGGCTGGCAATTCCCATCAATAAAAATGGGAAAGTGGGACAATTAATTTGGTGCAAAAGTTATAACTTTGGCTTTAGACTTCCTCTGAGTGTTGGTCAGCTACATCCATGCCAGTAGATCATGGACAGTTGGAGACTAGTTTAAGAACTGAAACTAAGGTAAAGATTTATCTAAAACTGCCATAAACAGGGGCTGGAGATGTGGCTCAAGCGGTAGCGTGCTCGCCTGGCATGCGTGAGGCCCGGGTTCGATCCTCAACACCACATACAAACAAAGATGTTGTGTCCGCCAAAAACTAAAAAATAAATATTAAAAAATAAATAAATAAATAAATAAAATAAAACTGCCATAAACAAACTATTGATCACCTTTTTCTGAGGGAAGATGTACAGAGGAAGAAGAGAACACTAGGAACCGAATCTTGCAATACACTGTGGATAGATGGGGCCAGTATGTTAAATAGTACAAAGGAATCCAGATGATGAAATGGAGGGAGATGGCAAAGGAGAGATTTTGGAGGGAGATTATCATCAGTGTGGAAAAAAGAAAATGCTAGAGGTGTGAGGGAATTGAAAATTAGAAAAGCATTAGGATTTAGTTTAAAAATTGTTATTAGTAACTCTTTTGATGTCCTACTTTGGTAGAAAATGATAGAAAAAATGTTCAGAGGAAATAAAGAGTTGTTTGAGAGATGGATGAAAGAAAGGATTACAGATTACTCTGGCATTGAAGGTAATGGGAAAAATGTGATAGCTGTAAGAAATACAGGTTTAATGAAATAGAACTCTCTTTTTTTTTTTTTTTTTTT